>NC_141017.1:3749925-3774033 GCF_052327205.1 Somniosus microcephalus | reverse complement strand
CTCTCTCCGGCCCCTCTGCGCTCCCTCTCCGGCCCCTCTGCTCTCCTCCTCCAGCCCCTATGCTCTCCCTCTCTGGCCCCTCTGCTCTCCCTCTCCAGCCCCTCTGCTCTCCCTCTCCAGCCCCTCTGCTCTCCTCTCCGGCCCCTCTGCTCTCCCTCTCCAGCCCTCTGCTCTCCCTCTCCAGCCCCCTGCTCTCCCTCTCCGGCCCCTCTGCTCTCCCTCTCCAGCCCCTCTGCTCTCCCTCTCCGGCCCCTCTGCTCTCCCTCTCCTGCCCCTCTGCTCTCCCTCTCCAGCCCCTCTTCTCTCTCTCTCCGGCCCGTCTGCTCTCCCTCTCCAGCCCCCTCTGCTCTCCCCTCTCCAGCCCCTCTGCTCTCCCTCTCCGCCCCTCTGCTCTCCCTCTCCGGCCCCTCTGCTCTCCCTCTCCGGCCCCTCTGCTCTCCCTCTCCGGCCCCTCTGCTCTCTCTCTCCCGCCCCTCTGCTCTCCCTCTCCGGCCCATATGCTCTCCCCTCTCCAGCCCCTGTCCCCCTCTGCGGCCCCTCTGCTCTCCTCTCCGGCCCCACTCTCCCTCTCCGGCCCCTCTGCTCTCCCTCTCCGGCCCCTCTGCTCTCCCTCTCCAGCCCCTCTGCTCTCCATCTCTGGCCCCTCTGCTCTGCCTCTCCACCCCCTCTGCTCTCACTCCCCAGCCACTCTGCTCTCCCTCTCCAGCCCCTCTGCTCTCCCTCTCCGGCCCCTCTGCTGTCCCTCTCCGGCCCCTCTGCTCTCCCTCTCCGGCCCCTCTGCTCTCTCTCTCCGGCCCCTCTGCTCTCCCTCTCCGGCCCCTCTGCTCTCTCTCTCCGGCGCCTCTGCTCTCCCCTCTCTAGCCCCTCTGCTCCCCCTCTCCAGACCCTCTGCTTTCCCTCTCCGGCCCCTCTGCTCTCCCTCTCCAGCCCCTCTGCTCTCCCTCTCCAGCCCTCTGCTCTCTCTCTCCGGCCCCTCTGCTCTCCCTCTCTGGCCCCTCTGCTCTCTCTCTCCGGCCCCTCTGCGCTCCCTCTCCGGCCCCTCTGCTCTCCCTCTCCAGCCCCTATGCTCTCCCTCTCTGGCCCCTCTGCTCTCCCTCTCCAGCCTCTCTCTCCCTCTCCAGCCCCTCTGCTCTCCCTCTCCGGCCCCTCTGCTCTCCCTCTCCAGCCCCCTCTGCTCTCCCTCTCCAGCCCCTCTCTCCCTCTCCGGCCCCTCTGCTCTCCCTCTCCAGCCCCTCTGCTCTCCCTCTCCGGCCCCTCTGCTCTCCCTCTCCTGCCCCTCTGCTCTCCCTCTCCAGCCCCTCTTCTCTCTCTCTCCGGCCCCGTCTGCTCTCCCTCTCCAGCCCCTCTGCTCTCCCTCTCCAGCCCCTCTGCTCTCCCTCTCCGGCCCCTCTGCTCTCCCTCTCCGGCCCCTCTGCTCTCCTCTCCGGCCCCTCTGCTCTCCTCTCCGGCCCCTCTGCTCTCTCTCTCCCGCCCCTCTGCTCTCCCTCTCCGGCCCATATGCTCTCCCTCTCCAGCCCCTGTCCCCCCTCTGCGGCCCCTCTGCTCTCCCTCTCCGGCCCCACTCTCCCTCTCCGGCCCCTCTGCTCTCCCTCTCCGGCCCCTCTGCTCTCCCTCTCCAGCCCCTCTGCTCTCCATCTCTGGCCCCTCTGCTCTGCCTCTCCACCCCTCTGCTCTCACTCCCCAGCCACTCTGCTCTCCCTCTCCAGCCCCTCTGCTCTCCCTCTCCGGCCCCTCTGCTGTCCCTCTCCGGCCCCTCTGCTCTCCCTCTCCGGCCCCTCTGCTCTCTCTATCCGGCCCCTCTGCTCTCCCTCTCCGGCCCCTCTGCTCTCTCTCTCCGGCGCCACTGCTCTCCCTCTCTAGCCCCTCTGCTCCCCCTCTCCAGACCCTCTGCTCTCCCTCTCCGGCCCCCTCTGCTCTCCCTCTCCGGCCCCTCTTCTCTCCCTCTCCGGCCCCTCTGCTTTCCCTCTCTGGCCCCTCTGCTCTCCCTCTCCTGCCCCTCTGCTCTCCCTGTCCAGCCCCTCTGCTCTCCCTCTCCGGCCACTTTGCTCTCTCTCTCCGGCCCCTCTGCTCTCCCTCTCCGGCCCCTCTGCTCTCTCTCTCCGGCCCCTCTGCGCTCCCTCTCTGGCCCCTCTTCTCTCCCTCTCCAGCCCCTCTGCTCTCCCTCTCCGGCCCCTCTGCTCTCCCTCTCCGGCCTCTCTCTCCCCTTCCAGCCCCACTGCTCTCCCTCTCCGGCCCCTCTGCTCTCCCTCTCCAGCCCCTCTCTCCCTCTCCGGCCCTCTGCTCTCTATCTCCGGCCCCTCTGCTCCCCCTCTCCAGCCCCTCTGCTCTCTCTCTCCGGCCCTCTCTCCCCTCTCCGGCCCCTCTGCTCTCCCTCTCCGGCCCATCTGCTCTCCCTCTCCAGCCCCTCTGCTCTCCCTCTCCAGACCCTCTGCTCTACCTCTCCGGCCCCTCTGCTCTCATCACCAGCCCCTCTGCTCTCCCTCTCCAGCCCCTCTCTCCCTCTCCGGCCCCTCTGCTCTCCTCTCCAGCCCCTCTGCTCTGCCTCTCCGGCCCCTCTGCTCTCCTTCTCCTGCCCCTCTGCTCTACCTCTCCAGCCCTCTTCGCTCTCTCTCCGGCCCCTCTACTCTCCCTCTCCGGCCCCTCTGCTCTCCCGCTCCAGCCCCTCTGCTCTCCTCTCCGGCCCCTCTGCTCTCCCTCTCCGGCCCCTCTGCTCTCCCTCTCCAGCCCCTCTGCTCTCCCACTCCGGCCGTTCTGCTCTCCCACTCCGACCCCTCTGCTCTCCCTCTCCGGCCCATCTGCTCTCTCTCTCTCGCCCCTCAGCTATCCCTCTCCAGCCCCTCTGCTCTCCCTCTCCAGCCCCTCTGCTCTCCCTCTCCGGCCCCTCTGCTCTCTCTCTCCCGCCCCTCTGCTCTCCCTCTCCGGCCCCTCTGCTCTCCCTCTCCAGCCCCTGTCCCCCTCTCCGGCCCCTCTGCTCTCCCTCTCCGGCCCCTCTCTCCCTCTCCGGCCCCTCTGCTCTCCCTCTCCGGCCCCTCTGCTCTCCATCTCCAGCCCCTCTGCTCTCCATCTCTGGCCCCTCTGCTCTCCCTCTCCAGCCCCTCTGCTCTCCCTCCCCAGCCCCTCTGCTCTCCCTCTCCAGCCCCTCTGCTCTCCCTCACCGGCCCCTCTGCTGTCCCTCTCCGGCCCCTCTGCTCTCCCTCTCCGGCCCCTCTGCTCTCCCTCTCCGGCCCCTCTGCTATCCCTCTCCGGCCCCCCTGCTCTCCCTCTCCAGCCCCTCTGCTTCTCTCTCTCCGGCCCCTCTGCTCTCCCTCTCCGGCCCCTCTGCTCTCTCTCTCCGGCGCCTCTGCTCTCCCTCTCTAGCCCCTCTGCTCCCCCTCTCCAGACCCACAGCTCTCCCTCTCCGGCCCCTCTGCTCTCCCTCTCCGGCCCCTCTGCTCTCCCTCTCCGCCCCTCTACTTTCCCTCTCTGGCCCCTCTGCTCTCCCTCTCCAGCCCCTCTGCTCTCCCTGTCCAGCCCCTCTGCTCTCCCTCTCCGGCCACACTGCACTCTCTCTCCGGCCCCTCTGCTCTCCCTCTCCGGCCCTCTGCTCTCTCTCTCCGGCCCCTCTGCGCTCCCTCTCCGGCCCCTCTGCTCTCCCTCTCCAGCCCCTCTGCTCTCCCTCTCCGGCCCCTCTGCTCTCCCTCTCCGGCCTCTCTCTCCCCTTCCAGCCCCTCTGCTCTCCCTCTCCGGCCCCTCTGCTCTCCTCTCCAGCCCCTCTCTCCCTCTCCGGCCCCTCTGCTCTCTATCTCCGGCCCCTCTGCTCCTCCTCTCCTGCCCCTCTGCTCTCCCTCTCCAGCCCCTCTCTCCCACTCCGGCCCCTCTGCTCTCGCTCTCCAGCCCCTCTGCTCTCTCTCTCCGGCCCCTCTCTCCCTCTCCGGCCCCTCTGCTCTCCCTCTCCGGCCCATCTGCACTCCCTCTCCAGCCCCTCTGCTCTCCCTCTCCAGCCCCTCTGCTCTCCCTCTCCAGCCCCTCTGCTCTCTCTCTCCGGCCCCTCTGCTCTCCCTCTCCAGAGCCCCTCTCCTCTCTCTCTCCAGCCCTTCTGCTCACCCTCTCCAGCACCTCTGCTCTCCCTCTCCAGCCCCTCTGCTCTCTCTCTCCGGCCCCTCTGCTCTCTCTCTCCGGCCTCTCTGCTCTCTCTCTCCGGCACCTCTGCTCTCCCTTTCCAGCCCCTCTGCTCTCTCTCTCCGGCCCATCTGCTCTCCATCTCCGGCCGCTCTGCTCTCCCTCTCCGGCCCCTCTGCTCTCCCTCTCCAGACCCTCTGCTCTCCCTCTCCGGCCCCTCTGCTCTCCCTCTCCGGCCCCTCTGCTCTCTCTCTCCGGCCCCTCTGCTCTCCCTCTCCGGCCCCTCTGCTTTCCCTCTCGGCCCCTCTGCTCTCCCTCTCCAGCCCCTCTGCTCTCGCTCTCCAGCCCCTCTGCTCTCTCTCTCCGGCCCCTCTCTCCCTCTCCGGCCCCTCTGCTCTCCCTCTCCGGCCCATCTGCACTCCCTCTCCAGCCCCTCTGCTCTCCCTCTCCAGCCCCTCTGCTCTCCCTCTCCAGCCCCTCTGCTCTCTCTCTCCGGCCCCTCTGCTCTCCCTCTCCAGCCCCTCTCCTCTCTCTCTCCAGCCCTTCTGCTCACCCTCTCCAGCACCTCTGCTCTCCCTCTCCAGCCCCTCTGCTCTCTCTCTCCGGCCCCTCTGCTCTCTCTCTCCGGCCTCTCTGCTCTCTCTCTCCGGCACCTCTGCTCTCCCTTTCCAGCCCCTCTGCTCTCTCTCTCCGGCCCATCTGCTCTCCATCTCCGGCCGCTCTGCTCTCCCTCTCCGGCCCCTCTGCTCTCCCTCTCCAGACCCTCTGCTCTCCCCTCTCCGGCCCCTCTGCTCTCCCTCTCCGGCCCCTCTGCTCTCTCTCTCCGGCCCCTCTGCTCTCCCTCTCCGGCCCCTCTGCTTTCCTCTCCGGCCCCTCTGCTCTCCCTCTCCAGCCCCTCTGCTCTCCCTCTCCAGCCCCTCTGCTCTCCCTCTCCGGCCCCCTCTGCTCTCTCTCTCCGGCCCCTCTGCTCTCCCTCTTGGGCCGCTCTGCTCTCTCTCTCCGGCCCCTCTGCGCTCCCTCTCCGGCCCCTCTGCTCTCCCTCTCCAGCCCCTCTGCTCTCCCTCTCCGGCCCCTCTGCTCTCCCTCTCCGGCGCCTCTGCTATCCCTCTCCGGCCCCTCTGCTCTCCCCTCTCCAGCCCCTCTGCTCTCTCTCCGGCCCCTCTGCTCTCCCTCTCCAGCCCCTCTGCTCTCTCTCTCCAGCTCTTCTGCTCACCCTCTCCAGCACCTCTGCTCTCCCTCTCCAGCCCCTCTGCTCTCTTTCTCCGGCCCCCTCTGCTCTCCCTCTCCGGCCCCTCTGCTCTCTCTCTCCGGCGCCTCTGCTCTCCCTCTCTAGCCCCTCTGCTCCCCCTCTCCAGACCACAGCTCTCCCTCTCCGGCCCCTCTGCTCTCGCTCTCCGGCCCCTCTGCTCTCCCTCTCCGGCCCCTCTGCTTTCCCTCTCCGGCCCCCTCTGCTTTCCCTCTCCGGCCCCTCTGCTCTCCCTCTCCAGCCCCTTCTGCTCTCCCTGTCCAGCCCCTCTGCTCTCCCTCTCCAGCCCCTCTGCTCTCCCTCTCCGGCTCCTCTGCTCTCTCTCTCCCGGCCCCTCTGCTCTCCCTCTCCGGCCCCTCTGCTCTCTCTCTCCGGCCCCTCTGCGCTCCCTCTCCGGCCCCTCTGCTCTCCCTCTCCAGCCCCTCTGCTCTCCTCTCCGGCCCCTCTGCTCTCCCTCTCCGGCCTCTCTCTCCCCTTCCAGCCCCTCTGCTCTCCCTCTCCGGCCCTTCCTCTGCTCTCCCTCTCCAGCCCCTCTCTCCCTCTCCGGCCCCCTCTGCTCTCTATCTCCGGCCCCTCTGCTCCCCCTCTCCTGCCCCTCTGCTCTCCCTCTCCAGCCCCTCTCTCCCTCTCCTGCCCCTCTGCTCTCGCTCTCCAGCCCCTCTGCTCTCTCTCTCCGGCCCCTCTCTCCCTCTCCGGCCCCTCTGCTCTCCCTCTCCGGCCCATCTGCTCTCCCTCTCACGCCCCTCTGCTCTCCCTCTCCAGCCCCTCTGCTCTCCCTCTCCAGCCCCTCTGCTCTCTCTCTCCGGCCCCTCTGCTCTCCCTCTCCAGCCCCTCTCCTCTCTCTCTCCAGCCTTTCTGCTCACCCTCTCCAGCACCTCTGCTCTCCCTCTCCAGCCCCTCTGCTCTCTCTCTCCGGCCCCTCTGCTCTCACTCTCCGGCCTCTCTGCTCTCTCTCTCCGGCACCTCTGCTCTCCCCTCTCCAGCCCCTCTGCTCCCCCTCTCCGGCCCCTCTGCTCTCCCTCTCCGGCCCCTCTGCTCTCTCTCTCCGGCCCCTCTGCTCTCCATCTCCGGCCTCTCTGCTCTCCCTCTCCGGCCCCTCTGCTCTCCCTCTCCAGACCCTCTGCTCTCCCTCTCCGGCCCCTCTGCTCTCCCTCTCCGGCCCCTCTGCTCTCTCTCTCCGGCCCCCTCTGCTCTCCCTCTCCGGCCCCTCTGCTTTCCCTCTCCGGCCCCTCTGCTCTCCCTCTCCAGCCCCTCTGCTTTCCCCTCTCCAGCCCTCTGCTCTCCCTCTCCGGCCCCTCTGCTCTCTCTCTCCGGCCCCTCTGCTCTCCCTCTTGGGCCGCTCTGCTCTCTCTCTCCGGCCCCTCTGTGCTTGCTCTCCGGCCCCTCTGCTCTCCCTCTCCAGCCCCTCTGCTCTCCCTCTCGGCCCCTCTGCTCTCCCTCTCGGCCCCTCTGCTCTCCCTCTCCGGCCCATCTGCTCTCTCTCTCCCGCCCCTCTGCTATCCCTCTCCAGCCCCTCTGCTGTCCCTCTCCAGCCCCTCTGCTCTCCCTCTCCGGCCCCTCTTCTCTCTCTCTCCCGCCCCTCTGCTCTCCCTCTCCGGCCCCTCTGCTCTCCCTCTCCAGCCCCTGTCCCCCTCTCCGGCCCCTCTGCTCTCCCTCTCCGGCCCCTCTCTCCCTCTCCGGCCCCTCTGCTCTCCATCTCCGGCCCCTCTGCTCTCCCTCTCCAGCCCCTCTGCTCTCCATCTCTGGCCCCCTCTGCCCTCCATCTCCAGCCCCTCTGCTCTCCCTCCCCAGCCCCTCTGCTCTCCCTCTCCAGCCCCTCTGCTCTCCCTCTCCGGCACCTCTGCTGTCCCTCTCCGGCCCCTCTGCTCTCCCTCTCCGGCCCCTCTGCTCTCCCTCTCCGGCCCCTCTGCTCTCCCCTCTCCGGCCCCTCTGCTCTCCCTCTCCAGCCCCTCTGCTCTCTCTCTCCGGCCCCTCTGCTCTCCCTCTCCAGCCCCTCTGCTCTCTCTCTCCAGCCCTTCTGCTCACCCTCTCCAGCACCTCTGCTATCCCTCTCCAGCCCCTCTGCTCTCTCTCTCCGGCCCCTCTGCTCTCCCTCTCCGGCCCATCTGCTCTCTCTCTCCGGCGCCTCTGCTCTCCCTCTCTAGCCCCCCTGCTCCCGCTCTCCAGACCCTCTGCTCTCCCTCTCCGGCCCCTCTGCTCTCCCTCTCTGGCCCCTCTGCTCTCCCTCTCCGGCCCCTCTGCTTTCCCTCTCCGGCCCCTCTGCTCTCCCTCTCCAGCCCCTCTGCTCTCCCTGTCCAGCCCCTCTGCTCTCCCTCTCCGGCCACTCTGCTCTCTCTCTCCGGCCCCTCTGCTCTCCCTCTCCGGCCCCTCTGCTCTCTCTCTCCGGCCCCTCTGCGCTCCCTCTCCGGGCCCCTCTGCTCTCCCTCTCCAGCCCCTCTGCTCTCCCTCTCCGGCCCCTCTGCTCTCCCTCTCCGGCCTCTCTCTCCCCTTCCAGCCCCTCTGCTCTCCCTCTCCGGCCCCTCTGCTCTCCCTCTCCAGCCCCTCTCTCCCTCTCCGGCCCCTCTGCTCTCTATCTCCGGCCCCTCTGCTCCCCCTCTCCAGCCCCTCTGCTCTCCCTCTCCAGCCACTCTCTCCCTCTCCGGCCCCTCTGCTATCCCTCTCCAGCCGCTCTGCTCTCTCTCCGGCCCCTCTCTCCCTCTCCGGCCCCTCTGCTCTCCCTCTCCGGCCCATCTGCTCTCGCTCTCCAGCCCCTCTGCTCTCCCTCTCCAGCCCCTCTGCTCTCCCTCTCCAGCCCCTCTGCTCTCTCTCTCCGGCCCCTCTGCACTCCCTCTCCAGCCCCTCTGCTCTCTCTCTCCAGCCCTTCTGCTCACCCTCTCCAGCACCTCTGCTCTCCCTCTCCAGCCCCTCTGCTCTCTCTCTCCGGCCCCTCTGCTCTCCCTCTCCGGCCCCTCTGCTCTCTCTCTCCGGCACCTCTGCTCTCCCTCTCCAGCCCCTCTGCTCCCCCTCTCCGGCCCCTCTGCTCTCCCTCTCCGGCCCCTCTGCTCTCTCTCTCCGGCCCCTCTGCTCTCCATCTCCGGCCGCTCTGCTCTCCCTCTCCGGCCCCTCTGCTCTCCCTCTCCAGACCCTCTACTCTCCCTCTCCGGCCCCTCTGCTCTCCCTCTCCGGCCCCTCTGCTCTCTCTCTCCGGCCCCTCTGCTCTCCCTCTCCGGCCCCTCTGCTTTCCCTCTCCGGCCCCTCTGCTCTCCCTCTCCAGCCCCTCTGCTCTCCCTCTCCAGCCCCTCTGCTCTCCCTCTCCGGCCCCTCTGCTCTCTCTCTGCGGCCCCTCTGCTCTCCATCTCCGGCCCCTCTGCTCTCTCTCTCCGGCCCCTCTGCACTCCCTCTCCGGCCCCTCTGCTCTCCCTCTCCAGCCCCTCTGCTCTCCCTCTCCGGCCCCTCTGCTCTCCCTCTCCGGCCTCTCTCTCCCTCTCCAGCCCCTCTGCTCTCCCTCTCCGGCCCCACTGCTCTCACTCTCCAGCCCCTCTCTCCCTCTCCGGCCCCTCTGCTCTCTATCTCCGGCCCCTCTGCTCCCCCTCTCCAGCCCCTCTGCTCTCCCTCTCCAGCCACTCTCTCCCTCTCCGGCCCCTCTGCTCTCCCTCTCCGGCCCATCTGCTCTCGCTCTCCAGCCCCTCTGCTCTCCCTCTCCAGCCCCTCTGCTCTCCCTCTCCAGCCCCTCTGCTCTCTCTCTCCGGCCCCTCTGCACTCCCTCTCCAGCCCCTCTGCTCTCTCTCTCCAGCCCTTCTGCTCACCCTCTCCAGCACCTCTGCTCTCCCTCTCCAGCCCCTCTGCTCTCTCTCTCCGGCCCCTCTGCTCTCCCTCTCCGGCCCCTCTGCTCTCTCTCTCCGGCACCTCTGCTCTCCCTCTCCAGCCCCTCTGCTCCCCCTCTCCGGCCCCTCTGCTCTCCCTCTCCGGCCCCTCTGCTCTCTCTCTCCGGCCCCTCTGCTCTCCATCTCCGGCCGCTCTGCTCTCCCTCTCCGGCCCCTCTGCTCTCCCTCTCCAGACCCTCTACTCTCCCTCTCCGGCCCCTCTGCTCTCCCTCTCCGGCCCCTCTGCTCTCTCTCTCCGGCCCCTCTGCTCTCCCTCTCCGGCCCCTCTGCTTTCCCTCTCCGGCCCCTCTGCTCTCCCTCTCCAGCCCCTCTGCTCTCCCTCTCCAGCCCCTCTGCTCTCCCTCTCCGGCCCCTCTGCTCTCTCTCTGCGGCCCCTCTGCTCTCCATCTCCGGCCCCTCTGCTCTCTCTCTCCGGCCCCTCTGCACTCCCTCTCCGGCCCCTCTGCTCTCCCTCTCCAGCCCCTCTGCTCTCCCTCTCCGGCCCCTCTGCTCTCCCTCTCCGGCCTCTCTCTCCCTCTCCAGCCCCTCTGCTCTCCCTCTCCGGCCCCACTGCTCTCACTCTCCAGCCCCTCTCTCCCTCCCCGGCCCCTCTGCTCTCCCTCTGCGGCCCCTCTGCTCTCCCTCTCCAGCCCCTCTGCTCTCCCTCTCCGGCCCCTCTCTCCCTCTCCGGCCCCTCTGCTCTCCCTCTCCAGCCCCTCTGCTCTCCCTCTCCGGCCCCTCTGCTCTCCCTCTCCTGCCCCTCTGCTCTCCCTCTCCAGCCCCTCTTCTCTCTCTCTCCGGCCCCTCTGCTCTCCCTCTCCAGCCCCTGTCCCCCTCTCCGGCCCCTCTGCTCTCCCTCTCCAGCACCTCTCTCCCTCTCCGGCCCCTCTGCTCTCCCTCTCCGGCCCCTCTGCTCTCCCTCTCCAGCCCCTCTGCTATCCATCTTTGGCCCCTCTGCACTCCCTCTCCAGCGCCTCTGCTTTCCCTCCCCAGCCCCTCTGCTCTCCCTCTCCAGCCCCTCTGCTCTCCCTCTCCGGCCCCTCTGTTCTCCCTCTCCGGCCCCTCTGCTCTCCCTCTCCGGCCCCTCTGCTCTCCCACTCCGGCCCCTCTGCTCTCCCTCTCCGGCCCCTCTGCTCTCCCTCTCCGTTCCCTCTGCTCTCCCTCTCTCTCCGGCCCCTCTGCTCTCCCTCTCCGGCCACTCTCTCCCCCTCTCCAGCCCCTCTGCTCTCCTTCTCCGGCCACACTGCTCTCCCTCTCCGGCCCCTCTGCTCTCCCTCTCCGGCCCTTCTGCTCACCCTCTCCAGCACCTCTGCTCTCCCTCTCCAGCCCCTCTGCACTCTCTCTCCGGCCCCTCTGCTCTCCCTCTCCGGCCCCTCTGCTCTCTCTCTCCGGCGCCTCTGCTCTCCCTCTCTAGCCCCTCTGCTCCCCCTCTCCAGACCCACTGCTCTCCCTCTCCGGCCCCTCTGCTCTCCCTCTCCGGCCCCTCTGCTCTCCCTCTCCGGCCCCTCTGCTTTCCCTCTCTGGCCCCTCTGCTCTCCCTCTCCAGCCCCTCTGCTCTCCCTGTCCAGCCCCTCTGCTCTCCCTCTCCGGCCACTCTGCTCTCTCTCTCTGGCCCCTCTGCTCTCCCTCTCCGGCCCCTCTGCTCTCTCTCTCCGGCCCCTCTGCGCTCCCTCCCCGGCCCCTCTGCTCTCCCTCTCCAGCCCCTCTGCTCTCCCTCTCCGGCCCCTCTGCTCTCCCTCTCCGGCCTCTCTCTCCCCTTCCAGCCCCTCTGCTCTCCCTCTCCGGCACCTCTGCTCTCCCTCTCCAGCCCCTCTCTCCCTCTGCGGCCCCTCTGCTCTCTATCTCCGGCCCCTCTGCTCCCCCTCTCCAGCCCCTCTGCTCTCCCTCTCCAGCCCCTCTCTCCCTCTCCGGCCCCTCTGCTCTCCCTCTCCAGCCCCTCTGCTCTCTCTCTCTCCGGCCCGTCTCTCCCTCTCTGGCCCCTCTGCTCTCGCTCTCCGGCCCATCTGCTCTCCCTCTCCAGCCCCTCTGCTCTCCCTCTCCGGCCCCTCTGCTCTCTCTCTGCGGCCCCTCTGCTCTCCCTCTCCGGCCCCTCTGCTCTCTCTCTCCGGCCCCTCTGCGCTCCCTCTCCGGCCCCTCTGCTCTCCCTCTCCAGCCCCTCTGCTCTCCCTCTCCGGCCCCTCTGCTCTCCCTCTCCGGCCTCTCTCTCCCTCTCCAGCCCCTCTGCTCTCCCTCTCCGGCCCCACTGCTCTCACTCTCCAGCCCCTCTCTCCCTCCCCGGCCCCTCTGCTCTCCCTCTGCGGCCCCTCTGCTCTCCCTCTCCAGCCCCTCTGCTCTCCCTCTCCAGCCCCTCTCTCCCTCTCCGGCCCCTCTGCTCTCCCTCTCCAGCCCCTCTGCTCTCCCTCTCCGGCCCCTCTGCTCTCCCTCTCCTGCCCCTCTGCTCTCCCTCTCCAGCCCCTCTTCTCTCTCTCTCCGGCCCCTCTGCTCTCCCTCTCCAACCCCTCTGCTCTCCCTCTCCAGCCCCTCTGCTCTCCCTCTCCGGCTACCTCTGCTCTCCCTCTCCGGCCCCTCTGCTCTCCCTCTCCGGCCCCTCTGCTCTCCCGATCCAGCCCCTCTGCTCTCCCTCTCTGGCCCCTCTGCTCTCCCTCTCCGGCCCCTCTGCTCTCCCTCTCCAGCCCCTCTGCTCTCCCTCTCCGGCCCCTCTGCTCTCCCTCTCCGGCCCCTCTGCTCTCCCTCTCCGGCCCATCTGCTCCCTCTCTCCCGCCCCTCTGCTATCCCTCTCCAGCCCCTCTGCTCTCCCTCTCCAGGCCCTCTGCTCTCCCTCTCCGGCCCCTCTGCTCTCTCTCTCCGGCCCCACTGCTCTCCCTCTCCGGCCCCTCTGCTCTCCCTCTCCAGCCCCTGTCCCCCTCTCCGGCCCCTCTGCTCTCCCTCTCCAGCACCTCTCTCCCTCTCCGGCTCCTCTGCTCTCCCTCTCCGGCCCCTCTGCTCTCCCTCTCCAGCCCCTCTGCTCTCCATCTTTGGCCCCTCTGCTCTCCCTCTCCAGCCCCTCTGCTTTCCCTCCCCAGCCCCTCTGCTCTCCCTCTCCAGCCCCTCTGCTCTCCCTCTCCGGCCCCTCTGTTCTCCCTCTCCGGCCCCTCTGCTCTCCCTCTCCGGCCCCTCTGCTCTCCCACTCCGGCCCCTCTGCTCTCCCTCTCCGGCCCCTCTGCTCTCCCTCTCCGTTCCCTCTGCTCTCCCTCTCTCTCCGGCCCCTCTGCTCTCCCTCTCCGGCCACTCTCTCCCCCTCTCCAGCCCCTCTGCTCTCCTTCTCCGGCCCCTCTGCTCTCCCTCTCCGGCCCCTCTGCTCTCCCTCTCCGGCCCTTCTGCTCACCCTCTCCAGCACCTCTGCTCTCCCTCTCCAGCCCCTCTGCTCTCTCTCTCCGGGCCCTCTGCTCTCCCTCTCCGGCCCCTCTGCTCTCTCTCTCCGGCGCCTCTGCTCTCCCTCTCTAGCCCCTCTGCTCCCCCTCTCCAGACCCACTGCTCTCCCTCTCCGGCCCCTCTGCTCTCCCTCTCCGGCCCCTCTGCTCTCCCTCTCCGGCCCCTCTGCTTTCCCTCTCTGGCCCATCTGCTCTCCCTCTCCAGCCCCTCTGCTCTCCCTGTCCAGCCCCTCTGCTCTCCCTCTCCGGCCACTCTGCTCTCTCTCTCCGGCCCCTCTGCTCTCCCTCTCCGGCCCTCTGCTCTCTCTCTCCGGCCCCTCTGCGCTCCCTCCCCGGCCCCTCTGCTCTCCCTCTCCAGCCCCTCTGCTCTCCCTCTCCGGCCCCTCTGCTCTCCCTCTCCGGCCTCTCTCTCCCCTTCCAGCCCCTCTGCTCTCCCTCTCCGGCCCCTCTGCTCTCCCTCTCCAGCCCCTCTCTCCCTCTCCGGCCCCTCTGCTCTCTATCTCCGGCCCCTCTGCTCCCCCTCTCCAGCCCCTCTGCTCTCCCTCTCCAGCCCTTCTCTCCCTCTCCGGCCCCTCTCCTCTCCCTCTCCAGCCCCTCTGCTCTCTCTCTCTCCGGCCCGTCTCTCCCTCTCTGGCCCCTCTGCTCTCCCTCTCCGGCCCATCTGCTCTCCCTCTCCAGCCCCTCTGCTCTCCCTCTCCAGCCCCTCTGCTCTCCCTCTCCAGCCCCTCTGCTCTCTCTCTCCGGCCCCTCTGCTCTCCCTCTCCAGCCCCTCTGCTCTCTCTCTCCAGCCCTTCTGCTCACCCTCTCCAGCACCTCTGCTCTCCCTCTCCAGCCCCTCTGCTCTCTCTCTCCGGCCCCTCTGCTCTCCCTCTCCGGCCTCTCTGCTCACCCTCTCCAGCACCTCTGCTCTCCCTCTCCAGCCCCTCTGCTCTCTCTCTCCGGCCCCTCTGCTCTCCCTCTCCGGCCTCTCTGCTCTCTCTCTCCGGCACCTCTGCTCTCCCTCTCCAGCCCCTCTGCTCCCCCTCTCCTGCCCCTCTGCTCTCCCTCTCCGGCCCCTCTGCTCTCCCTCTCCAGCCCCTCTGCTCTCACTCTCCGGCCCCTCTGCTCTCCCTCTCCGGCCCCTCTGCTCTCTCCCTCCGGCCCCTCTGCGCTCCCTCTCTGGCCCCTCTGCTCTCCCTCTCCAGCCCCTCTGCTCTCCCTCTCCGGCCCCTCTGCTCTCCCTCTCCGGCCTCTCTCTCCCTCTCCAGCCCCTCTGCTCTCCCACTCCGGCCCCCCTGCTCTCCCTCTCCAGCCCCTCTCTCCCTCTCCGGCCCTTCTGCACTCTATCTCCGGCCCCTCTGCTCCCCCTCTCCAGCCCCTCTGCTCTCCCTCTCCAGCCCCTCTCTCCCTCTCCGGCCCCTCTGCTCTCCCCCTCCAGCCCCTCTGCTCTCTCTCTCTGGCCCCTCTCTCCCTCTCCGGCCCCTCTGCTCTCCCTCTCCGGCCCATTTGCTCTACCTCTCCAGCCCCTCTGCTCTCCCTCTCCAGCCCCTCTGCTCTTCCTCTCCAGCCCCTCTGCTCTCTCTCTCCGGCCCCTCTGCTCTCCCTCTCCAGCCCCTCTGCTCTCTCTCTCCAGCCCATCTGCTCACCCTCTCCAGCACCTCTGCTCTCCCTCTCCAGCCCCTCTGCTCTCTCTCTCCGGCCCCTCTGCTCTCCCTCTCCGGCCCCTCTGCTCTCTCTCTCCGGCACCTCTGCTCTCTCTCTCCGGCCCCTCTGCTCTCCCTCTCCGGCCCCTCTGCTTTCCCTCTCCGGCCCCTCTGCTCTCCCTCTCCAGCCCCTCTGCTCTCCCTCTCCAGCCCCTCTGCTCTCTCTCTCCGGCCCCTCTGCTCTCCCTCTCTGGCCCCCCTTCTCTCTCTCTCCGGCCCCTCTGCGCTCCCTCTCCGGCCCCTCTGCTCTCCCTCTCCAGCCCCTATGCTCTCCCTCTCTGGCCCCTCTGCTCTCCCTCTCCAGCCTCTCTCTCCCTCTCCAGCCCCTCTGCTCTCCCTCTCCGGCCCCTCTGCTCTCCCTCTCCAGCCCCTCTGCTCTCCCTGTCCAGCCCCTCTGCTCTCCCTCTCCGGCCCCTCTGCTCTCCCTCTCCGGCCCCTCTGCTCTCTCTCTGCGGCCCCTCTGCTCTCTCTCTCCGGCCCCTCTGCTCTCTTTCTCCGGCGCCTCTGCTCTCCCTCTCTAGCCCCTCTGCTCCCCTCTCCAGACCCTCTGCTCTCCCTCTCCGGCCCCTCTGCTCTCCCTCTCCGGCCCCTCTGCTCTCCCTCTCAGGCACTCTGCTTTCCCTCTCCGGCCCCTCTGCTCTCCCTCTCCGGCCCCTCTGCTCTCCCTGTCCAGCCCCTCTGCTCTCCCTCTCCGGCCACTCTGCTCTCTCTCTCCGGCCCCTCTGCTCTCCCTCTCCGGCCCCTCTGCTCTCTATCTCCGGCCCCTCTGCGCTCCCTCACTGGCCCCTCTGCTCTCCCTCTCCAGCCCCTCTGCTCTCCCTCTCCGGCCCCTCTGCTCTCCCTCTCCAGCCCCTCTCTCCCTCTCCGGCCCCTCTGCTCTCTATCTCCGGCCCCTCTGCTCCCCCTCTCCAGCCCCTCTGCTCTCCCTCTCCAGCCACTCTCTCCCTCTCCGGCCCCTCTGCTCTCCCCCTCCAGCCCCTCTGCTCTCTCTCTCCGGCCCCTCTCTCCCTCTCCGGCCCCTCTGCTCTCCCTCTCAGGCCCATCTGCTCTCCCTCTCCAGCCCCTCTGCTCTCCCTCTCCAGCCCCTCTGCTCTCCCTCTCCAGCCCCTCTGCTCTCTCTCTCCGGCACCTCTGCTCTCCCTCTCCAGCCCCTCTGCTCCCCTTCTCCGGCCCCTCTGCTCTCCCTCTCCGGCCCCTCTGCTCTCTCTCTCCGGCACCTCTGCTCTCCCTCTCCAGCCCCTCTGCTCCCCTTCTCCGGCCCCTCTGCTCTCCCTCCCCGGCCCCTCTGCTCTCTCTCTCCGGTCCCTCTGCTCTCCCTCTCCGGCCGCTCTGCTCTCCCTCTCCGGCCCCTCTGCTCTCCCTCTCCAGACCCTCTGCTCTCCCTCTCCGGCCCCTCTGCTCTCCCTCTCCGGCCGCTCTGCTCTCTCTCTCCGGTCCCTCTGCTCTCCCTCTCCGGCCGCTCTGCTCTCCCTCTCCGGCCCCTCTGCTCTCCCTCTCCAGACCCTCTGCTCTCCCTCTCCGGCCCCTCTGCTCTCCCTCTCCGGCCCCTCTGCTCTCCCTCTCCGTCCCCTCTGCTTTCCCTCTCCGGCCACTCTGCTCTCCCTCTCCAGCCCCTCTGCTCTCCCTCTCCAGCCCCTCTGCTCTCTCGCTCCGGCCCCTCTGCTCTCCGTCTCTGGCCCCTCTGCTCTCCCTCTCCAGCCCCTCTGCTCTCCCTCTCCAGCCCCTCTGCTCTCCCTCTCCGGCCCCTCTGCTCTCCCTCTCCAGCCCCTCTCTCCCTCTCCGGCCCCTCTGCTCTCCCTCTCCGGCCCCTCTGCTCTCCCTCTCCAGCCCCTCTCTCCCTCTCCGGCCCCTCTGCTCTCTATCTCCGGCCCCTCTGCTCTCCCTCTCCAGCCCCTCTGTTCTCCCTCTCCAGCCCCTCTCTCCCGCTCCGGCCCTCTGCTCTCCCATTTCCGTCCCAACTGCTCTCCCTCTCCAGCCCCTCTTCTCTCCCTCTCCAGCCCCTCTGCTCTCACTCTCCAGCCCCTCTGCTCTCTCTCTCCGGCCCCTCTGCTCTCCCTCTCCAGCCCCTCTGCTCTCACTCTCCAGCCCTTCTGCTCACCCTCTCCAGCACATCTGCTCTCCCTCTCCGGCCCCTCTGCTCTCCCTCTCCGGCCCCTCTGCTCTCCCTCTCCGGCCCCTCTGCTCTGCCTCTCCAGCCCCTCTGCTCTCCCTGTCCAGCCCCTCTGCTCTCCCTCTCCGGCCACTCTGCTCTCTCTCTCCGGCCCCTCTGCTCTCCCTCTCCGGCCCCTCTGCTCTCTCCCTCCGGCCCCTCTGCGCTCCCTCTCTGGCCCCTCTGCTCTCCCTCTCCAGCCCCTCTGCTCTCCCTCTCCGGCCCCTCTGCTCTCCCTCTCCGGCCTCTCTCTCCCTCTCCAGCCCCTCTGCTCTCCCACTCCGGCCCCCCTGCTCTCCCTCTCCAGCCCCTCTCTCCCTCTCCGGCCCTTCTGCTCTCTATCTCCGGCCCCTCTGCTCCCCCTCTCCAGCCCCTCTGCTCTCCCTCTCCAGCCCCTCTCTCCCTCTCCGGCCCCTCTGCTCTCCCCCTCCAGCCCCTCTGCTCTCTCTCTCTGGCCCCTCTCTCCCTCTCCGGCCCCTCTGCTCTCCCTCTCCGGCCCATTTGCTCTCCCTCTCCAGCCCCTCTGCTCTCCCTCTCCAGCCCCTCTGCTCTTCCTCTCCAGCCCCTCTGCTCTCTCTCTCCGGCCCCTCTGCTCTCCCTCTCCAGCCCCTCTGCTCTCTCTCTCCAGCCCATCTGCTCACCCTCTCCAGCACCTCTGCTCTCCCTCTCCAGCCCCTCTGCTCTCTCTCTCCGGCCCCTCTGCTCTCCCTCTCCGGCTCCTCTGCTCTCTCTCTCCGGCACCTCTGCTCTCTCTCTCCGGCCCCTCTGCTCTCCCTCTCCGGCCCCTCTGCTTTCCCTCTCCGGCCCCTCTGCTCTCCCTCTCCAGCCCCTCTGCTCTCCCTCTCCAGCCCCTCTGCTCTCTCTCTCCGGCCCCTCTGCTCTCCCTCTCTGGCCCCTCTGCTCTCTCTCTCCGGCCCCTCTGCGCTCCCTCTCCGGCCCCTCTGCTCTCCCTCTCCAGCCCCTATGCTCTCCCTCTCTGGCCCCTCTGCTCTCCCTCTCCAGCCTCTCTCTCCCTCTCCAGCCCCTCTGCTCTCCCTCTCCGGCCCCTCTGCTCTCCCTCTCCAGCCCCTCTGCTCTCCCTCTCCAGCCCCTCTCTCCCTCTCCGGCCCCTCTGCTCTCCCTCTCCAGCCCCTCTGCTCTCCCTCTCCGGCCCCTCTGCTCTCCCTCTCCTGCCCCTCTGCTCTCCCTCTCCAGCCCCTCTTCTCTCTCTCTCCGGCCCGTCTGCTCTCCCTCTCCAGCCCCTCTGCTCTCCCTCTCCAGCCCCTCTGCTCTCCCTCTCCGGCCCCTCTGCTCTCCCTCTCCGGCCCCTCTGCTCTCCCTCTCCGGCCCCTCTGCTCTCCCTCTCCGGCCCCTCTGCTCTCCCTCTCCAGCCCCT
Organism: Somniosus microcephalus; assembly: GCF_052327205.1. Taxonomy (NCBI): domain Eukaryota; kingdom Metazoa; phylum Chordata; class Chondrichthyes; order Squaliformes; family Somniosidae; genus Somniosus; species Somniosus microcephalus. Next base: position 3,756,231 of record NC_141017.1, on the reverse strand, counting down.
CTGCTCTCCCTCTCCGGCCCCTCTGCTCTCCCTCTCCGGCCCCTCTGCGCTCCCTCTCTGGCCCCTCTGCTCTCCCTCTCCAGCCCCTCTGCTCTCCCTCTCCGGCCCCTCTGCTCTCCCTCTCCGGCCTCTCTCTCCCTCTCCAGCCCCTCTGCTCTCCCACTCCGGCCCCCCTGCTCTCCCTCTCCAGCCCCTCTCTCCCTCTCCGGCCCTTCTGCACTCTATCTCCGGCCCCTCTGCTCCCCCTCTCCAGCCCCTCTGCTCTCCCTCTCCAGCCCCTCTCTTCCTCTCCGGCCCCTCTGCTCTCCCCCTCCAGCCCCTCTGCTCTCTCTCTCTGGCCCCTCTCTCCCTCTCCGGCCCCTCTGCTCTCCCTCTCCGGCCCATTTGCTCTACCTCTCCAGCCCCTCTGCTCTCCCTCTCCAGCCCCTCTGCTCTTCCTCTCCAGCCCCTCTGCTCTCTCTCTCCGGCCCCTCTGCTCTCCCTCTCCAGCCCCTCTGCTCTCTCTCTCCAGCCCATCTGCTCACCCTCTCCAGCACCTCTGCTCTCCCTCTCCAGCCCCTCTGCTCTCTCTCTCCGGCCCCTCTGCTCTCCCTCTCCGGCCCCTCTGCTCTCTCTCTCCGGCACCTCTGCTCTCTCTCTCCGGCCCCTCTGCTCTCCCTCTCCGGCCCCTCTGCTTTCCCTCTCCGGCCCCTCTGCTCTCCCTCTCCAGCCCCTCTGCTCTCCCTCTCCAGCCCCTCTGCTCTCTCTCTCCGGCCCCTCTGCTCTCCCTCTCTGGCCCCCCTTCTCTCTCTCTCCGGCCCCTCTGCGCTCCCTCTCCGGCCCCTCTGCTCTCCCTCTCCAGCCCCTATGCTCTCCCTCTCTGGCCCCTCTGCTCTCCCTCTCCAGCCTCTCTCTCCCTCTCCAGCCCCTCTGCTCTCCCTCTCCGGCCCCTCTGCTCTCCCTCTCCAGCCCCTCTGCTCTCCCTGTCCAGCCCCTCTGCTCTCCCTCTCCGGCCCCTCTGCTCTCCCTCTCCGGCCCCTCTACTCTCTCTCTCCGGCCCCTCTGCGCTCCCTCTCTGGCCCCTCTGCTCTCCCTCTCCAGCCCCTCTGCTCTCCCTCTCCGGCCCCTCTGATCTCCCTCTCCGGCCTCTCTCTCCCTCTCCAGCCCCTCTGCTCTCCCTCTCCGGCCCCTCTGCTCTCCCTCTCCAGCCCCTCTGTTCTCCCTCTCCAGCCCCTCTCTCCCTCTCCAGCCCCTCTGCTCTCCCTCTCCAGCCCCTCTGCTCTCTCTCTCCAGCCCCTCTCTCCCTCTCCGGCCCATCTGCTCTCCCTCTCCGGCCCACCTGCTCGCCCTCTCCAGCCACTCTGCTCTCCCTCTCCAGCCCCTCTGCTCTCCCTCTCCAGCCCCTCTGCTCTCTCTCTCCGGCCCCTCTGCTCTCCCTCTCCAGCCCCTCTGCTCTCACTCTCCAGCCCCTCTGCTCTCCCTCTCCAGCCCCTCTGCTCTCTCTCTGCGGCCCCTCTGCTCTCTCTCTCCGGCCCCTCTGCTCTCTTTCTCCGGCGCCTCTGCTCTCCCTCTCTAGCCCCTCTGCTCCCCTCTCCAGACCCTCTGCTCTCCCTCTCCGGCCCCTCTGCTCTCCCTCTCCGGCCCCTCTGCTCTCCATCTCAGGCACTCTGCTTTCCCTCTCCGGCCCCTCTGCTCTCCCTCTCCGGCCCCTCTGCTCTCCCTGACCAGCTCCTCTGCTCTCCCTCTCCGGCCACTCTGCTCTCTCTCTCCGGCCCCTCTGCTCTCCCTCTCCGGCCCCTCTGCTCTCTCTCTCCGGCCCCTCTGCGCTCCCTCACTGGCCCCTCTGCTCTCCCTCTCCAGCCCCTCTGCTCTCCCTCTCCGTCCCCTCTGCTCTCCCTCTCCAGCCCCTCTCTCCCTCTCCGGCCCCTCTGCTCTCTATCTCCGGCCCCTCTGCTCCCCCTCTCCAGCCCCTCTGCTCTCCCTCTCCAGCCACTCTCTCCCTCTCCGGCCCCTCTGCTCTCCCCCTCCAGCCCCTCTGCTCTCTCTCTCCGGCCCCTCTCTCCCTCTCCGGCCCCTCTGCTCTCCCTCTCAGGCCCATCTGCTCTCCCTCTCCAGCCCCTCTGCTCTCCCTCTCCAGCCCCTCTGCTCTCCCTCTCCAGCCTCTCTGCTCTCTCTCTCCGGCCCCTCTGCTCTCCCTCTCCGGCCCCTCTGCTCTCTCTCTCCGGCACCTCTGCTCTCCCTCTCCAGCCCCTCTGCTCCCCTTCTCCGGCCCCTCTGCTCACCCTCCCCGGCCCCTCTGCTCTCTCTCTCCGGTCCCTCTGCTCTCCCTCTCCGGCCGCTCTGCTCTCCCTCTCCGGTCCCTCTGCTCGTCCCTCTGCTCTCCCTCTCCAGACCCTCTGCTCTCCCTCTCCGGCCCCTCTGCTCTCCCTCTCCGGCCGCTCTGCTCTCTCTCTCTCCGGCCCCTCTGCTCTCCCTCTCCGTCCCCTCTGCTTTCCCTCTCCGGCCACTCTGCTCTCCCTCTCCAGCCCCTCTGCTCTCCCTCTCCAGCCCCTCGCTCTCTCGCTCGCCGGCCCCTCTGCTCTCCGTCTCTGGCCCCTCTGCTCTCCCTCTCCAGCCCCTCTGCTCTCCCTCTCCGGCCCCTCTGCTCTCCCTCTCCGGCCTCTCTCTCTCCCTCTCCAGCCCCTCTGCTCTCCCTCTCCGGCCCCTCTGCTCTCCCTCTCCAGCCCCTCTCTCCCTCTCCGGCCCCTCTGCTCTCTATCTCCGGCCCCTCTGCTCTCCCTCTCCAGCCCCTCTGCTCTCCCTCTCCGGCCCCTCTGCCTCTCCCTCTCCGGCCTCTCTCTCCCCTTCCAGCCCCTCTGCTCTCCCTCTCCGGCCCCTCTGCTCTCCCTCTCCAGCCCCTCTCTCCTCTCCGGCCCCTCTGCTCTCTATCTCCGGCCCCTCTGCTCCTCCCCCTCTCCAGCCCCTCTGCTCTCCCTCTCCAGCCCTTCTCTCCCTCTCCGGCCCCTCTCCTCTCCCTCTCCAGCCCCTCTGCTCTCTCTCTCTCTCCGGCCCGTCTCTCCCTCTCTGGCCCCTCTGCTCTCCCTCTCCGGCCCATCTGCTCTCCGTCTCCAGCCCCTCTGCTCTCCCTCTCCAGCCCCTCTGCTCTCCCTCTCCAGCCCCTCTGCTCTCTCTCTCCGGCCCCTCTGCTCTCCCTCTCCAGCCCCTCTGCTCTCTCTCTCCAGCCCTTCTGCTCACCCTCTCCAGCACCTCTGCTCTCCCTCTCCAGCCCCTCTGCTCTCTCTCTCCGGCCCCTCTGCTCTCCCTCTCCGGCCTCTCTGCTCACCCTCTCCAGCACCTCTGCTCTCCCTCTCCAGCCCCTCTGCTCTCTCTCTCCGGCCCCTCTGCTCTCCCTCTCCGGCCTCTCTGCTCTCTCTCTCCGGCCCTCTGCTCTCCCTCTCCAGCCCCTCTGCTCCCCCTCTCCTGCCCCTCTGCTCTCCCTCTCCGGCCCCTCTGCTCTCCCTCTCCAGCCCCTCTGCTCTCACTCTCCGGCCCCTCTGCTCTCCCTCTCCGGCCCCTCTGCTCTCTCCCTCCGGCCCCTCTGCGCTCCCTCTCTGGCCCCTCTGCTCTCCCTCTCCAGCCCCTTCTGCTCTCCCTCTCCGGCCCCTCTGCTCTCCCTCTCCGACCTCTCTCTCCCTCTCCAGCCCCTCTGCTCTCCCACTCCGGCCCCCCTGCTCTCCCTCTCCAGCCCCTCTCTCCCTCTCCGGCCCTTCTGCACTCTATCTCCGGCCCCTCTGCTCCCCCTCTCCAGCCCCTCTGCTCTCCCTCTCAGCCCCTCTCTCCCTCTCCGGCCCCTCTGCTCTCCCCCTCCAGCCCCTCTGCTCTCTCTCTCTGGCCCCTCTCTCCCTCTCCGGCCCCTCTGCTCTCCCTCTCGGCCATTTGCTCTACCTCTCCAGCCCCTCTGCTCTCCCTCTCCAGCCCCTCTGCTCTTCCTCTCCAGCCCTCTGCTCTCTCTCTCCGGCCCCTCTGCTCTCCCTCTCCAGCCCCTCTGCTCTCTCTCTCCAGCCCATCTGCTCACCCTCTCCAGCACCTCTGCTCTCCCTCTCAGCCCTCTGCTCTCCTCTCCGGCCCCTCTGCTCTCTCTTCTCCCTGCTCCCCCCTCTGCCTCTGCTCTCTCTCTCCGGCACCTCTGCTCTCTCTCTCCGGCCCCTCTGCTCTCCCTCTCCGGCCCCTCTGCTTTCCCTCTCCGGCCCCTCTGCTCTCCCTCTCCAGCCCCCTCTGCTCTCCCTCTCCAGCCCCTCTGCTCTCTCTCTCCGGCCCCTCTGCTCTCCCTCTCTGGCCCCCCTTCTCTCTCTCTCGGCCCCTCTGCGCTCCCTCTCCGGCCCCTCTGCTCTCCCTCTCCAGCCCCTATGCTCTCCCTCTCTGGCCCCTCTGCTCTCCCTCTCCAGCCTCTCTCTCCCTCTCCAGCCCCTCTGCTCTCCTCTCCGGCCCCTCTGCTCTCCCTCTCCAGCCCCTCTGCTCTCCCTGTCCAGCCCCTCTGCTCTCCCTCTCCGGCCCTCTGCTCTCCCTCTCCGGCCCCTCTGCTCTCTCTCTGCGGCCCCTCTGCTCTCTCTCCGGCCCCTCTGCTCTCTTTCTCCGGCGCCTCTGCTCTCCCTCTCTAGCCCCTCTGCTCCCCCTCTCCAGACCCTCTGCTCTCCCTCTCCGGCCCCTCTGCTCTCCCTCTCCGGCCCCTCTGCTCTCCCTCTCAGGCACTCTGCTTTCCCGCTCTCCGGCCCCTCTGCTCTCCCTCTCCGGCCCCTCTGCTCTCCCTGTCCAGCCCTCTCTGCTCTCCCATCTCCGGCCACTCTGCTCTCTCTCTCCGGCCCCTCTGCTCTCCCTCTCCGGCCCCTCTGCTCTCTCTCTCCGGCCCCTCTGCGCTCCCTCACTGGCCCCTCTGCTCTCCCTCTCCAGCCCCTCTGCTCTCCCTCTCCGGCCCCTCTGCTCTCCCTCTCCAGCCCCTCTCTCCCTCTCCGGCCCCTCTGCTCTCTATCTCCGGCCCCTCTGCTCCCCCTCTCCAGCCCCTCTGCTCTCCCTCTCCAGCCACTCTCTCCCTCTCCGGCCCCTCTGCTCTCCCCTCCAGCCCCTCTGCTCTCTCTCTCCGGCCCTCTCTCCCTCTCCGGCCCCTCTGCTCTCCCTCTCAGGCCCATCTGCTCTCCTCTCCAGCCCCTCTGCTCTCCCTCTCCAGCCCCTCTGCTCTCCCTCTCCAGCCTCTCTGCTCTCTCCTCTCCGGCCCCTCTGCTCTCCTCTCCGGCCCCTCTGCTCTCCTCTCTCCGGCACCTCTGCTCTCCCTCTCCAGCCCCTCTGCTCCCCTTCTCCGGCCCCTCTGCTCTCCCTCCCCGGCCCCTCTGCTCTCTCTCTCCGGCCCTCCTCTGCTCTCCCTCTCCGGCCGCTCTGCTCTCCCTCTCCGGCCCCTCTGCTCTCCCTCTCCAGACCCTCTGCTCTCCCTCTCCGGCCCCTCCTGCTCTCCCTCTCCGGCCGCTCTGCTCTCTCTCTCCGGCCCCTCTGCTCTCCCTCTCCGTCCCCTCTGCTTCTCCCTCTCCGGCCACTCTGCTCTCCCTCTCCAGCCCCTCTGCTCTCCCTCTCCAGCCCCTCTGCTCTCCCTCTCCGGCCCCTCTGCTCTCCCTCTCCAGCCCCTCTGCTCTCTCCGCTCCGGCCCCTCTGCTCTCCGTCTCTGGCCCCTCTGCTCTCCCTCTCCAGCCCCTCTGCTCTCCCTCTCCGGCCCCTCTGCTCTCCCTCTCCGGCCTCTCTCTCCCTCTCCAGCCCCTCTGCTCTCCCTCTCCGGCCCCTCTGCTCTCCCTCTCCAGCCCCTCTGCTCTCTCTCTCCAGCCCATCTGCTCACCCTCTCCAGCCCTCTGCTCTCCCTCTCCAGCCCCTCTGCTCTCTCTCTCCGGCCCCTCTGCTCTCCCTCTCCGGCCCCTCTGCTCTCTCTCTCCGGCACCTCTGCTCTCTCTCTCCGGCCCCTCTGCTCTCCCTCTCCGGCCCCTCTGCTTTCCCTCTCCCGGCCCCTCTGCTCTCCCTCTCCAGCCCCTCTGCTCTCCCTCTCCAGCCCCTCTGCTCTCTCTCTCCGGCCCCTCTGCTCTCCCTCTCTGGCCCCCCCTTCTCTCTCTTCTCCGGCCCCCTCTGCGCTCCCCTCTCCGGCCCCTCTGCTCTCCCTCTCCAGCCCCTATGCTCTCCCTCTCTGGCCCCTCTGCTCTCCCTCTCCAGCCTCTCTCTCCCTCTCCAGCCCCTCTGCTCTCCCTCTCCGGCCCCTCTGCTCTCCCTCTCCAGCCCCTCTGCTCTCCCTGTCCAGCCCCCTCTGCTCTCCCTCTCCGG
>NC_141017.1:3716678-3749425 GCF_052327205.1 Somniosus microcephalus | reverse complement strand
ACACTCCGCTGTAGATATGGCATCCCGCACAGTCTCCTCCTCCTCCTTCCCTGAACACCCGCTGTAGATATGGCCTCCCGCACAGTCTCCTCCTCCTCCTCCTGAACACCCGCTGTAGATATGGCCTCCCGCACAGTCTCCTCCTCCTCCTCCCTGAACACCCGCTGTAGATATGGCCTCCCGCACAGTCTCCTCCTCCTCCTCCTGAACACCCGCTGTAGATATGGCCTCCCGCACAGTCTCCTCCTCCTCCTCCCTGAACACCCGCTGTAGATATGGTCTCCCGCACAGTCTCCTCCTCCTCCTCCTGAACACCCGCTGTAGATATGGCCTCCCGCACAGTCTCTCCTCCTCCTCCTGAACACCCGCTGTAGATATGGCCTCCCGCACAGTCTCCTCCTCCTCCTCCTGAACACCCGCTGTAGATATGGTCTCCCGCACAGTCTCTCCTCCTCCTCCCTGAACACCCGCTGTAGATATGGCCTCCCGCACAGGTCTCCTTCTCCTCCTCCCTGAACACCCGCTGTAGATATGGTCTCCCGCACAGTCTCCTCCTCCTCCTCCCTGAACACCCGCTGTAGATATGGTCTCCCGCACAGTCTCTCCTCCTCCTCCCTGAACACCCGCTGTAGATATGGCCTCCCGCACAGTCTCCTCCTCCTCCTCCCTGAACACCCGCTGTAGATATGGCCTCCCGCACAGTCTCCTCCTCCTCCTCCCTGAACACCCGCTGTAGATATGGTCCTCCCGCACAGTCTCTCCTCCTCCTCCCTGAACACCCGCTGTAGATATGGCCTCCCGCACAGTCTCCTCCTCCTCCTCCCTGAACACCCGCTGTAGATATGGCCTCCCGCACAGTCTCCTCCTCCTCCTCCCTGAACACCCGCTGTAGATATGGTCCTCCCGCACAGTCTCCTCCTCCTCCTCTGAACACCCGCTGTAGATATGGCCTCCCGCACAGTCTCCTCCTCCTCCTCCCTGAACACCCGCTGTAGATATGGCCTCCCGCACAGTCTCCTCCTCCTCCTCCCTGAACACCCGCTGTAGATATGGCCTCCCGCACAGTCTCCTCCTCCTCCTCCCTGAACACCCGCTGTAGATATGGCCTCCCGCACAGTCTCCTCCTCCTCCTCCCTGAACACCCGCTGTAGATATGGCCTCCTCACAGTCTCCTCCTCCTCCTCCCTGAACACCCGCTGTAGATATGGTCTCCCGCACAGTCTCCTCCTCCTCCTCCCTGAACACCCGCTGTAGATATGGCCTCCCGCACAGTCTCCTCCTCCTTCTCCTTGAACACCCGCTGTAGATATGGTCTCCCGCACAGTCTCTTCCTCCTCCTCCCTGAACACACGCTGTAGATATGGCCTCCCGCACAGTCTCTTCCTCCTCCTCCTTGAACACCCGCTGTAGATATGGCCTCCAACACAGTCTCCTCCTCCTCCTCCCTGAACACCCGCTGTAGATATGGTCTCCCGCACAGTCTCCTCCTCCTCCTCCTTGAACACCCGCTGTAGATATGGTCTCCCGCACAGTCTCCTCCTCCTCCTCCCTGAACACCCGCTGTAGATATGGTCTCCCGCACAGTCTCCTCCTCCTCCTCCCTGAACACCCGCTGTAGATATGGCCTCCCTCACGGTCTTCGTCCTCCTCCTCCCTGAACACCCGCTGTAGATATGGCCTCCCGCACAGTCTCCTCCTCCTCCTCCTTGAACACCCGCTGTAGATATGGCCTCCCTGCACAGTCTCCTCCTCCTCCTCCCTGAACACCCGCTGTAGATATGGCCTCCCGCACAGTCTCCTCCTCCTCCTCCCTGAACACTCGCTGTAGATATGGCCTCCCGCACAGTCTCCTCCTCCTCCTCCCTGAACACCCGCTGTAGATATGGCCTCCCGCACAGTCTCCTCCTCCTCCTCCTCCCTGAACACCCGCTGTAGATATGGTCTCCCGCACAGTCTCCTCCTCCTCCCTGAACACCCGCTGTAGATATGGTCTCCCGCACGGTCTCTTCCTCCTCCTCCTTGAACACCCGCTGTAGATATGGCCTCCCGCACAGTCTCCTCCTCCTCCTCCCTGAACACCCGCTGTAGATATGGTCTCCCGCACAGTCTCCTCCTCCTCCCTGAACACCCGCTGTAGATATGGTCTCCCGCACAGTCTCCTCCTCCTCCTCCCTGAACACCCGCTGTAGATATGGCCTCCCGCACAGTCTCTTCCTCCTCCTCCCTGAACACCCGCTGTAGATATGGTCTCCCGCACAGTCTCCTCCTCCTCCTCCTGAACACCCGCTGTAGATATGGCCTCCCGCACAGTCTCCTCCTCCTCCTCCCTGAACACCCGCTGTAGATATGGCCTCCCGCACAGTCTCCTCCTCCTCCTCCCTGAACACCCGCTGTAGATATGGCCTCCCTCACAGTCTCCTCCTCCTCCTCCCTGAACACCCGCTGTAGATATGGTCTCCCGCACAGTCTCCTCCTCCTCCCTGAACACCCGCTGTAGATATGGCCTCCCGCACAGTCTCCTCCTCCTCCTCCCTGAACACCCGCTGTAGATATGGCCTCCCGCACAGTCTCCTCCTCCTCCTCCCTGAACACCCGCTGTAGATATGGCCTACCGCACAGTCTCCTCCTCCTCCTCCCTGAACACCCGCTGTAGATATGGCCTCCCTCACAGTCTCCTCCTCCTCCTCCCTGAACACCCGCTGTAGATATGGCCTCCCGCACAGTCTCCTCCTCCTCCTCCCTGAACACCCGCTGTAGATATGGTCTCCCGCACAGTCTCCTCCTCCTCCTTGAACACCCGCTGTAGATATGGCCTCCCGCACAGTCTCCTCCTCCTCCTCCCTGAACACCCGCTGTAGATATGGCCTCCCGCACAGTCTCCTCCTCCTCCTCCTTGAACACCCGCTGTAGATATGGCCTCCCGCACAGTCTCCTCCTCCTCCTCCCTGAACACCCGCTGTAGATATGGCCTCCCGCACAGTCTCCTCCTCCTCCTCCCTGAACACCCGCTGTAGATATGGCCTCCCGCACAGTCTCCTCCTCCTCCTCCCTGAACACCCGCTGTAGATATGGCCTCCCTCACAGTCTCCTCCTCCTCCTCCCTGAACACCCGCTGTAGATATGGCCTCCCGCACAGTCTCCTCCTCCTCCTCCCTGAACACCCGCTGTAGATATGGTCTCCCGCACAGTCTCCTCCTCCTCCTTGAACACCCGCTGTAGATATGGCCTCCCGCACAGTCTCCTCCTCCTCCTCCCTGAACACCCGCTGTAGATATGGCCTCCCGCACAGTCTCCTCCTCCTCCTCCTTGAACACCCACTGTAGATATGGCCTCCCGCACAGTCTCCTCCTCCTCCTCCCTGAACACTCGCTGTAGATATGGCCTCCCGCACACTCTCCTCCTCCTCCTCCCTGAACACCCGCTGTAGATATGGCCTCCCGCACAGTCTCCTCCTCCTCCTCCCTGAACACCCGCTGTAGATATGGCCTCCCGCACAGTCTCCTCCTCCTCCTCCCTGAACACCCGCTGTAGATATGGTCTCCCGCACAGTCTCCTCCTCCTCCTCCCTGAACACTCGCTGTAGATATGGCCTCCCGCACAGTCTCCTCCTCCTCCTCCCTGAACACCCGCTGTAGATATGGTCTCCCGCACAGTCTCCTCCTCCTCCTCCCTGAACACCCGCTGTAAATATGGTCTCCCGCACAGTCTCCTCCTCCTCCTCCCTGAACACCCGCTGTAGATATGGCCTCCCGCACAGTCTCCTCCTCCTCCTCCCTGAACACCCGCTGTAGATATGGCCTCCCGCACAGTCTCCTCCTCCTCCTCCCTGAACACCCGCTGTAGATATGGCCTCCCGCACAGTCTCCTCCTCCTCCTCCCTGAACACTCGCTGTAGATATGGCCTCCCTCACAGTCTCCTCCTCCTCCTCCCTGAACACCCGCTGTAGATATGGTCTCCCACACAGTCTCCTCCTCCTCCTCCCTGAACACCCGCTGTAGATATGGTCTCCCGCACAGTCTCCTCCTCCTCCTCCTTGAACACCCGCTGTAGATATGGTCTCCCGCACAGTCTCCTCCTCCTCCTCCCTGAACACTCGCTGTAGATATGGTCTCCCGCACAGTCTCCTCCTCCTCCTCCTTGAACACCCGCTGTAGATATGGTCTCCCGCACAGTCTCCTCCTCCTCCTCCCTGAACACCCGCTGTAGATATGGCCTCCCGCACAGTCTCCTCCTCCTCCCTGAACACCCGCTGTAGATATGGCCTCCCGCACAGTCTCCTCCTCCTCCTCCCTGAACACCCGCTGTAGATATGGTCTCCCGCACAGTCTCCTCCTCCTCCTCCCTGAACACCCGCTGTAGATATGGCCTCCCGCACAGTCTCCTCCTCCTCCTCCCTGAACACCCGCTGTAGATATGGCCTCCCGCACAGTCTCCTCCTCCTCCTCCCTGAACACCCGCTGTAGATATGGCCTCCCGCACAGTCTCCTCCTCCTCCTCCCTGAACACCCGCTGTAGATATGGCCTCCCGCACAGTCTCCTCCTCCTCCTCCTTGAACACCCGCTGTAGATATGGTCTCCCGCACAGTCTCCTCCTCCTCCTCCCTGAACACTCGCTGTAGATATGGCCTCCCGCACAGTCTCCTCCTCCTCCCTGAACACCCGCTGTAGATATGGCCTCCCGCACAGTCTCCTCCTCCTCCTCCCTGAACACCCGCTGTAGATATGGTCTCCCGCACAGTCTCCTCCTCCTCCTCCCTGAACACCCGCTGTAGATATGGCCTCCCGCACAGTCTCCTCCTCCTCCTCCTTGAACACCCGCTGTAGATATGGCCTCCCGCACAGTCTCCTCCTCCTCCTCCCTGAACACCCGCTGTAGATATGGTCTCCCGCACAGTCTCTTCCTCCTCCTCCTTGAACACCCGCTGTAGATATGGCCTCCCGCACAGTCTCCTCCTCCTCCTCCCTGAACACCCGCTGTAGATATGGCCTCCCACACAGTCTCCTCCTCCTCCTCCCTGAACACCCGCTGTAGATATGGCCTCCCGCACAGTCTCCTCCTCCTCCTCCTTGAACACCCGCTGTAGATATGGTCTCCCGCACAGTCTCCTCCTCCTCCTCCCTGAACACTCGCTGTAGATATGGCCTCCCGCACAGTCTCCTCCTCCTCCCTGAACACCCGCTGTAGATATGGCCTCCCGCACAGTCTCCTCCTCCTCCTCCCTGAACACCCGCTGTAGATATGGTCTCCCGCACAGTCTCCTCCTCCTCCTCCCTGAACACCCGCTGTAGATATGGCCTCCCGCACAGTCTCCTCCTCCTCCTCCTTGAACACCCGCTGTAGATATGGCCTCCCGCACAGTCTCCTCCTCCTCCTCCCTGAACACCCGCTGTAGATATGGTCTCCCGCACAGTCTCTTCCTCCTCCTCCTTGAACACCCGCTGTAGATATGGCCTCCCGCACAGTCTCCTCCTCCTCCTCCTTGAACACCCGCTGTAGATATGGCCTCCCGCACAGTCTCCTCCTCCTCCTCCCTGAACACCCGCTGTAGATATGGCCTCCCGCACAGTCTCCTCCTCCTCCTTGAACACCCGCTGTAGATATGGCCTCCCGCACAGTCTCCTCCTCCTCCTCCTGAACACCCGCTGTAGATATGGACTCCCGCAAAGTCTCCTCCTCCTCCTCCCTGAACACCCGCTGTAGATATGGTCTCCCGCACAGTCTCCTCCTCCTCCTCCCTGAACACCCGCTGTAGATATGGCCTCCCTCACAGTCTCCTCCTCCTCCTCCCTGAACACCCGCTGTAGATATGGCCTCCCGCACAGTCTCCTCCTCCTCCTCCTTGAACACCCGCTGTAGATATGGTCTCCTGCACAGTCTCTTCCTCCTCCTCCCTGAACACCCGCTGTAGATATGGCCTCCCGCACAGTCTCCTCCTCCTCCTCCCTGAACACCCGCTGTAGATATGGCCTCCCGCACAGTCTCTCCTCCTCCTCCCTGAACACCCGCTGTAGATATGGTCTCCCGCACAGTCTCCTCCTCCTCCTCCCTGAACACCCGCTGTAGATATGGTCTCCCTCACAGTCTCCTCCTCCTCCTCCCTGAACACCCGCTGTAGATATGGCCTCCCGCACAGTCTCCTCCTCCTCCTCCCTGAACACCCGCTGTAGATATGGCCTCCCGCACAGTCTCCTCCTCCTCCTCCCTGAACACCCGCTGTAGATATGGTCTCCCGCACAGTCTCCTCCTCCTCCTCCTGAACACCCGCTGTAGATATGGCCTCCCGCACAGTCTCCTCCTCCTCCTCCCTGAACACTCGCTGTAGATATGGCCTCCCGCACAGTCTCTTCCTCCTCCTCCCTGAACACCCGCTGTAGATATGGCCTCCCGCAGAGTCTCCTTCTCCTCCTCCCTGAACACCCGCTGTAGATATGGCCTCCCGCACAGTCTCCTCCTCCTCCTCCTTGAACACCCGCTGTAGATATGGTCTCCCGCACAGTCTCGTCCTCCTCCCTGAACACCCGCTGTAGATATGGTCTCCCGCACAGTCTCCTCCTCCTCCCTGAACACCCGCTGTAGATATGGCCTCCCGCACAGTCTCCTCCTCCTCCTCCTTGAACACCCGCTGTAGATATGGCCTCCCGCACAGTCTCCTCCTCCTCCTCCTTGAACACCCGCTGTAGATATGGCCTCCCGCACAGTCTCCTCCTCCTCCTCCTCCTTGAACACCCGCTGTAGATATGGCCTCCCTCACAGTCTCCTCCTCCTCCTCCTCGCTGAACACCCGCTGTAGATATGGCCTCCCTCACAGTCTCCTCCTCCTCCTCCTTGAACACCCGCTGTAAATATGGCCTCCCGCACAGTCTCCTCCTCCTCCTCCCTGAACACCCGCTGTAGATATGGTCTCCCGCACAGTCTCCTCCTCCTCCTCCCTGAACACCCGCTGTAGATATGGTCTCCCGCACAGTCTCCTCCTCCTCCTCCCTGAACACCCGCTGAAGATATGGCCTCCCGCACAGTCTCTTCCTCCTCCTCCCTGAACACCCGCTGTAGATATGGCCTCCCGCACAGTCTCCTCCTCCTCCTCCCTGAACACCCGCTGTAGATATGGCCTCCCGCACAGTCTCCTCCTCCTCCTCCCTGAACACCCGCTGTAGATATGGCCTCCCGCACAGTCTCCTCCTCCTCCTCCCTGAACACCCGCTGTAGATATGGCCTCCCGCACAGTCTCCTCCTCCTCCTCCCTGAACACCCGCTGTAGATATGGTCTCCCGCACAGTCTCCTCCTCCTCCTCCTTGAACACCCGCTGTAGATATGGCCTCCCGCACAATCTCCTCCTCCTCCTCCTCCCTGAACACCCGCTGTAGATATGGCCTCCCGCACAGTCTCCTCCTCCTCCTCCTCCCTGAACACCCGCTGTAGATATGGCCTCCCGCACAGTCTCCTCCTCCTCCTCCTTGAACACCCGCTGTAGATATGGCCTCCCGCACAGTCTCCTCCTCCTCCTCCCTGAACACCCGCTGTAGATATGGCCTCCCGCACAGTCTCCTCCTCCTCCTCCTTGAACACCCGCTGTAGATATGGTCTCCCGCACAGTCTCCTCCTCCTCCCTGAACACCCGCTGTAGATATGGTCTCCCGCACAGTCTCCTCCTCCTCCCTGAACACCCGCTGTAGATATGGCCTCCCGCACAGTCTCCTCCACCTCCTCCTTGAACACCCGCTGTAGATATGGCCTCCCGCACAGTCTCCTCCTCCTCCTCCTTGAACACCCGCTGTAGATATGGCCTCCCGCACAGTCTCCTCCTCCTCCTCCTCCTTGAACACCCGCTGTAGATATGGCCTCCCTCACAGTCTCCTCCTCCTCCTCCCTGAACACCCGCTGTAGATATGGCCTCCCTCACAGTCTCCTCCTCCTCCTCCTTGAACACCCGCTGTAAATATGGCCTCCCGCACAGTCTCCTCCTCCTCCTCCCTGAACACCCGCTGTAGATATGGTCTCCCGCACAGTCTCCTCCTCCTCCTCCCTGAACACCCGCTGTAGATATGGTCTCCCGCACAGTCTCCTCCTCCTCCTCCCTGAACACCCGCTGAAGATATGGCCTCCCGCACAGTCTCTTCCTCCTCCTCCCTGAACACCCGCTGTAGATATGGTCTCCCGCACAGTCTCCTCCTCCTCCTCCCTGAACACCCGCTGTAGATATGGTCTCCCGCACAGTCTCCTCCTCCTCCTCCCTGAACACCCGCTGTAGATATGGCCTCCCGCACAGTCTCCTCCTCCTCCTCCCTGAACACCCGCTGTAGATATGGCCTCCCGCACAGTCTCCTCCTCCTCCTCCCTGAACACCCGCTGTAGATATGGCCTCCCGCACAGTCTCCTCCTCCTCCTCCCTGAACACCCGCTGTAGATATGGCCTCCCGCACAGTCTCCTCCTCCTCCTCCTTGAACACCCGCTGTAGATATGGCCTCCCGCACAGTCTCCTCCTCCTCCTCCCTGAACACCCGCTGTAGATATGGCCTCCCGCACAGTCTCCTCCTCCTCCTCCTTGAACACCCGCTGTAGATATGGCCTCCCGCACAGTCTCCTCCTCCTCCTCCTCTCTGAACACCCGCTGTAGATATGGCCTCCCGCACAGTCTCCTCCTCCTCCTCCTTGAACACCCGCTGTAGATATGGCCTCCCGCACAGTCTCCTCCTCCTCCTCCTCCCTGAACACCCGCTGTAGATATGGTCTCCCGCACAGTCTCCTCCTCCTACTCCTCCCTGAACACCCGCTGTAGATATGGCCTCCCGCACAGTCTCCTCCTCCTCCTCCTTGAACACCCGCTGTAGATATGGCCTCCCACACAGTCTCCTCCTCCTCCTCCCTGAACACCCGCTGTAGATATGGCCTCCCTCACGGTCTCCTCCTCCTCCTCCCTGAACACCCGCTGTAGATATGGCCTCCCGCACAGTCTCCTCCTCCTCCTCCCTGAACACCCGCTGTAGATATGGTCTCCCGCACAGTCTCCTCCTCCTCCTCCCTGAACACCCGCTGTAGATATGGTCTCCCGCACAGTCTCCTCCTCCTCCTCCTTGAACACCCGCTGTAGATATGGTCTCCCGCACAGTCTCCTCCTCCTCCTCCCTGAACACCCGCTGTAGATATGGTCTCCCTCACGGTCTCTTCCTCCTCTTCCCTGAACACCCGCTGTAGATATGGCCTCCCGCACAGTCTCCTCCTCCTCCTCCCTGAACACCCGCTGTAGATATGGTCTCCCGCACAGTCTCTTCCTCCTCCTCCCTGAACACCCGCTGTAGATATGGTCTCCCGCACAGTCTCCTCCTCCTCCTCCCTGAACACCCGCTGTAGATATGGTCTCCCGCACAGTCTCCTCCTCCTCCTCCTTGAACACCCGCTGTAGATATGGCCTCCCGCACAGTCTCCTCCTCCTCCTCCCTGAACACCCGCTGTAGATATGGTCTCCCGCACAGTCTCCTCCTCCTCCTCCCTGAACACCCGCTGTAGATATGGTCTCCCGCACAGTCTCCTCCTCCTCCCTGAACACTCGCTGTAGATATGGCCTCCCGCACAGTCTCCTCCTCCTCCTCCCTGAACACCCGCTGTAGATATGGCCTCCCGCACAGTCTCCTCCTCCTCCTCCCTGAACACCCGCTGTAGATATGGCCTCCCGCACAGTCTCCTCCTCCTCCCTGAACACCCGCTGTAGATATGGTCTCCCGCACAGTCTCCTCCTCCTCCTCCCTGAACACCCGCTGCAGATATGGTCTCCCGCACAGTCTCCTCCTCCTCCTCCCTGAACACCCGCTGTAGATATGGCCTCCCGCACAGTCTCCTCCTCCTCCTCCCTGAACACCCGCTGTAGATATGGTCTCCCGCACAGTCTCCTCCTCCTCCTCCCTGAACACCCGCTGTAGATATGGCCTCCCGCACAGTCTCTTCCTCCTCCTCCCTGAACACCCGCTGTAGATATGGTCTCCCGCACAGTCTCCTCCTCCTCCTCCCTGAACACCCGCTGTAGATATGGCCTCCCTCACGGTCTCTTCGTCCTCCTCCTTGAACACCCGCTGTAGATATGGCCTCCCGCACTGTCTCTTCCTCCTCCTCTCTGAACACCCGCTGTAGATATGGTCTCCCGCACAGTCTCCTCCTCCTCCTCCTTGAACACCCGCTGTAAATATGGCCTCCCGCACAGTCTCTTCCTCCTCCTCCCTGAACACCCGCTGTAGATATGACCTCCCGCACAGTCTCCTCCTCCTCCTCCTTGAACACCCGCTGTAGATATGGTCTCCCGCACAGTCTCCTCCTCCCTCTTCTGCCAGCTGTGCCTAACTTGCTGATGCCTTGCTGATCCCCTCCTCCTCCAGCCCCAAAGGCAGCCCAACCAGACCAACCCATGACTGCAGTCAAGCTGTTTAAAAGGCAGGCAAAAGTAGTGTAACACCAGCAAAATCTTCCTCTCAGCAGTCAAACTGAACTTTCCAGAGTCAGAAAACAAGCCAAAAAACATTCAGAAGTTAACCAGCAGCTTGAAATGACAAACTAGCGACTAACCTGTAAGGACTGCCTGATCCTTTTAACTAGTGCTGATGAGGGGCCCTTCCTGCCCATTAGTGCCAGGTGTTGCTGGATGAGTTCAGCACGTATCGTGTCAGGCACTGAGGTGGCCTAAAATCACAGGAGGTCCTACAACAAGCGTAGGGCCCTTAATTAAATATTATGAGCTTTATAATTATCCTGGCGCGTGTTGAATCCGTGATTCTTAAAGTATGATGTTTTCCAATAACTAGACGGAGGCTGTAAATTAACAATCAACAGGTGTTTACTGGAGGAGGGTAGTCTAAAGACTAACAGTACAGAGGCATGCTCAAAGCTTATATACAGGTATGGTCACTGCCGGTACTACAGTATACAGGAGCTGTAAAAGCAGTTCTCTCTTACAGGTACATGCACTACAATTCCTCCCCTTTTAGATTAACAGTACCCATAACATTCAAATAACAGTTAACACTTTAACATGCACATTTAACTGAAATAGTCCATTTATAGATTCAGTCTTTGGGGCGGCTTCCTGATACTTTCTGGATAGTGCCTTTCCTGAGTGTCTTGTTCTTGGTGCGGAGGCGATTCTGGCCCCCTTTCGTCGGTTAGTTCATCAGCTTCCGCTGCTACTGTTTCTGGGGTAGATGCTACCGGCATGTCGGGTTCATCCCCAGATACGCGAGACATAGGGTTGACTCGTTCCTGTGATGCAAGGATCTGGTCGACGTGGCGTCTCACAATGTTCTCCCCGACATCCACTGTGTACATTAATGGCCCCTGCCGTGTGCATATCGTTCTGGGTTGCCATTTCTCTGTTCGGTATTCGCTGTAAAGTCCGCGCCTCAATAATACACGGACTTCGGGAAAACAGTTTAACAGGTACTTTACTGGACAGGAGGCAGCGTCAGACTGAAAATACAGAAGCCTGCTAGGGCCTTTTATACAGGGGTGGTCACTGCCGGTACTGCAGTCTAAGACCAGTTATTCCCTTAAAGGTACATACACAACAATTCCTCCCCTTTTAGATAAACAGTACATAACATTCATTTAACAACTAAATAATAACTAATTACAATTACAATTTTCTCAGTAATATATACATCAACTGAAATAATCATTTATAAGTTCAGTCTTTCAGGAGGCTTCCTGATCCTGACTGGATAGCGCCTTTCTCGAGTATCCTGTTCTGGCGGTGGAGTCAATTCTGGCTCATTGTCATTGGTTGGTTCGTCAGCTTCCAATACCCCTGCTTCTGAGGTAGACGCAATCTGTACTTCAGGCTCATTACCAGGTGCACATGCTTGTGGTACAGGTTTGGCTTGTTCCTGTGACTCTAGAATCTGGTCAGCATGGCGTCTCATGATGCTCTCTCCAACGTCCACTGTGTACATTAGTGGTCCCTGCTGTGTGCATATCGTTCCTGGCTGCCATTTTTGTGTTCGGTAGTCGCAGGCCAAGACTGGTTGCCCTATCTTGAAGCTCCTGGTTGGCTTCTCATTTATGTGCTGGAACTGCTTATCCTCAACATCTCGTCTTATGTTTGGTTTGAGCAAATCCAAGCGACATCTTAGTCTCCGGTTGAAAAACAGTACGGCTGGAGTTTGGTTGGTTACTGCATGTGTCGCATTCCGGTAAGCAACCAAGAAGTTATCCACCTTGTGTTGCAGTGGTATGTCGTCATTATACATTGCCTTTATGGCCTTTTTAAAGGTCTGAACAAACCTCTCAGCCAATCCATTTGTGGCTGGATGATATGGGGCAGATGTGTAATGTTTCACCCCATTATTCTTCAGGAACCTCCGGAAATCCTCAGACACAAACTGTGGGCCATTGTCGGAACAAATCTGTTCTGGCAACCCATTCCTGGCGAAGATGGTCCTTAGGACTGCAATAGTTTTCTCCGTGGTGGTGGAGGACATTTTAATGACCTCTGGCCATTTCGAATGGGCGTCCACAGTGATTAGAAACATTGTCCATAAATGGACCAGCGAAATCAATGTGTACCCGTTGCCATGGAGATAAGGGCCACTCCCATGGATGTAGTGGGGCCTGTGGTGGGGCGTTTTGGACCTCTGGCATCCTGTGCATCTCTTGGTCATATCCTCGATTTCTTTATCGATTCCCGGCCACCACACAAACGCCCTGGCTAGGCTCTTCATTTTTACCCCTCCCAGATGGCCCTCGTGAAGCTCATTGAGCACTCTATCTCTCAACTTGGGTGGAATTACCACTCGGGATCCACACATCAAGGTTCCCCGGCACACTGACAGCTGTTCTCTCCTTGGCGAGAATGCTGGCAACAGTGAGTCACCATATGCTGGCCATCCCTTCACCGTCAAATCATAGACCTGAGAGAGTGTCGGGTCATTTCATGTTTCCTTCTCAATACTTGCGTTTGTAACAGGCAAACATTCGACTATGGTCGCATGGAATATCTCCACAGGGTCCACTGCAGGTGCTTCTTCCGCCGTAGGCAACGGTAGGCGCGACAGCCCATCAGCGTTTCCATGTTGCTTCGTACCTTTGTACTCTATGTCATACTGATGTGCCCCTAGAAAAAGTGACCATCTTTGCAGCCGTTGCGCCGTCATCACCGGAACGCCCTTCTTTGGGTTAAAAATTGAGACCAGGGGTTGATGATCAGTCAGTAGGGTGAATTTCTGCCCGTGCAGATAGTGATTGAACTTCTTCACCCCCCACACCAGGCTGAGGGCCTCCCTGTCAATCTGGGCATAGTTACGCTCGGCTGAGGTTAGCGAGCGCGATGCAAAGGCTATTGGCCTCTCTGAACCGTCACGCAATTTGTGTGATAGCACCGCTCCAATGCCGTAAGGTGACGCATCACATGCCAACCGAATCGGCAGTGTTGGGTTGTAGTGGGCCAATACTTCTTTTGAAGTGATTAGGCATTTACATTCCTGAAAGGCACGCTTACACTCATCACTCCATTTCCATGTTACACCAGTTTGAAGCAGGGCGTTCAGTGGGTGCAAAATTGTGGATAAATTCGGCAAGAACTTATGGTAGTAGTTCACCAACCCGAGGAACGACCTCAGTTGCGACACATTTTCCGGTGCTGGAGCCTTGACTACAGCCTCAATCTTGTCCGGCGACTTATGCAGCCCTTCCTCATCAATCATGTGGCCACAATACGAGATTTGTCTCCTGAAGAACTCGCATTTGGGGCGGTTGGCTCGTAGCCCATATTCCTGTAGTCTAGTGAGCACCTGCTCCAGGTTGGCAAGGTGTTCATTGTCATTTTCGCCCGTAACCAGGATGTCGTCCAAATAACACTGGGTCCCCGGGATCCCTTGCAGGACTTGTTCCATTGCCCTCTGCCAAATAGCCGGGGCTGATGCTACCCCGAATACTAGTCGATTGTACTGGTAAAGACCTTTGTGAGTGTTTATCGTGAGGTATTTCCTAGATGCTTCTTCCACCTCCATTTGTAGATGCGCTTGAGCCAGGTCAATCTTCGTAAAACGTTTCCCTCCAGATAGTGAGGCGAAAATATCTTCTATCCACGGAAGCGGATACTGTACTGTGTGCAGGACTGGGTTCACAGTCACCTTGAAGACCCCGCAGATGCGAACCTTCCTTGGCTCCCCAGGCGTGCTGCTCAATGCTTTCTTCATTACAGGAATGATGGGTGTGGCCCACTCGCTCCAGTCCACCTTAGACAGCACCCCCGAATGCTCCAGACTCTCCAGTTCAGCTTCCACAGCTGGGCGGATCGCGTATGGCACCGGTCTGGCCTTAAAAATTTTTGGGGTTACGTTATCCTCAATCTTTATGGTTGCCTTTACTCCTTTTAGAGTCCCAAGTCCTTGTTGGAGCACCTCTTCCGCGTCAGATAGAATCTGTGACAGACGTCCAGGTGCGACGTCATCATCTTTTTTGTCAGTCACAGTTAGTGCCAGAATGAGATGCCAATCCAATTGTAGTTTTTGGATCCATTCATGTCCCAATAATGGTGGTCCTCCATCTGGTAGTATATACATGTATAGTTTCTGTGTTTCCTTTCCGTTTTATTCAACTGGCACCCTTATTTTTCCTCTGGGGTAGACCTTTTGCCCCGTGTATGTCTTCAATACAATGGACGTGTCCTTTAAGGGTATGTGTGAGAATAGCCGCTCATAGTCTCGTCGATTCATGCCAGTTAGGGCTGATCCTGTGTCCAATTCCATCTTTACTGGGGACCCTGCTATCATGAGGGTGACCCAAATGGTTCGGTGATCTTCCTTTGCGATCACGTTGTGTAACTTTAAACAACTTAGTCTCCTGCTCCCTTATCACTCTCCTGATCTTCTGAACTACTATCTGTCAGTTTCTTTACTTTCCTGTACTGTTCCTTAGTAGTTCTTGTTGTGTTGGTCTTCTTTCCCGACCTGCAGACTCTTGCTATATGTCCCATTTTTCCGCATTGCCTGCATATTTTGTCTTTAAACCAGCAGTCGTTCTGCTCATGGGTTGTTCTGCCGCAGTGATAGCACTTTTCGGCTCCATACGCCATTTCGTTAGCGCTGTATTCTTGTGGTTTCTGTTGTATTTCCGCAGCTCCCCGTGCTGCTGCTTCGTAGGATACTGCCACGCTGAAAGCCTGTTCTAGCGTCAGGTTCTTTTTTGAAAGTAGTCGTTTCTGGGTTCCTTCACTCTGGAGCCCGCAGACAAACTTATCCCGTAAGGTGTCTGCCAGTCCTGCTCCGAACTGGCAGTGCTTCGATAACTTGCGTAGTTCCATAAGATAGTCAGCATTGCTCTCATCTTTGTGCTGGTTTCTTTTATGGAACTTGAATCTGTCTGCTATCGGCAGTGGTGTAGGGTTTAGGTGTTCCTGTAAGATATGAACAATCTCCTCAAAACTTTTCTCCATTGGTTTAGCTGGGGTAATTAAATTCCGCAAAAGTCCGTACGTATTCGCACCCATCAGATTTAATAATACCGACGCCCTCTTTCCATCGGCCACCTCATTTGCCTTGCAGTACACTTCGATTCTTTCTACATACGTGGTCCAGTCTTCTACCTCGTTGTCGAAAGCAGTGATACTGCCACTTTTCGGCATCTTGGGTGATTTAAAATGGCGCCTCCCGCGCTTTTGCTTCTTCCCCAATGGAATAAAATGGCGCCTCCCGCGCTTTTGCTTTTTCCCCGATGGGATAAGATGGCGCCTCCCGCGCTTTTGCTTCTTCCCCTTACTGCCACGCTGCTCTTAGCGTTCTACGGGGTAATGGCGGCGACCCGCAGCTTCGGCGCATCTCGCTTTCCTTCCCCCCCCGTTTAGTTTCTCTCCGCTGTCCTGTTCTCGAGCACTGACCATGCCCTGTGCACTCCACCCTCTCTCTCTTGTTTTCTTTTCCCGGCGACGCTGCGCGGCCCGTTTTGCAGAGCCGCTTGATCGAGCTTGAGCCCACCGCAGTCCGGAAGGGTCAGCGCACTACCTGCTACCAGCACGACTCGCTGGAACCACCGTCTCTCCCGCAATTCTCCAAACACTGATGAATTCTTTGGGCGGTTGCCCTCGGTCGACGCCCATTGCTCAGACAATGACCTTCCAGGACCCTCCTCTCAGGCGAGATCCCCGTGAGATAATGCTACACTGCAGGTGACTTCGAACTTACTCGTCGCCACTGTAAAGTCCGCGCCTCAATAATACACGGACTTCGGGAGAACAGTTTAACAGGTACTTTACTGGACAGGAGGCAGCATCAGACTGAAAATACAGAAGCCTGCTAGGGCCTTTTATACAGGGGTGGTCACTGCCGGTACTGCAGTCTAAGACCAGTTGTTCCCTTAAAGGTACATACACAACAGTCGCGGGCCAAGACTGGTTGTCCTACATTGAAGCTCCTTGTCGGCTTCTCATTGATGTGCTGGAATTGCTTATCCTCAACATTTCTTCGCACATTTGGCCTGAGCAAATCCAGATGAGATCTCAACCTTCGGTTAAAGAACATCATGGCCGGGGTCTGGTTGGTAACTGCATGTGTCGCATTTCTGTAGGCTAACAGGAAATTGTCCACCTTATGCTGTAGTGGAATGTCGTCATTGCACATGGCCCTTATTGCCTTTTTAAAGGTTTGTACGAACCTCTCAGCCAATCCATTTGTGGCTGGATGATACGGGGCGGATGTGTAATGCCTTACCCCAATCCTTCTCATAAATTTCCGAAACTCTTCGGACACAAACTATGGTCCGTTATCAGAGCAAATCTGCACTGGCAAGCCGTTCCTGGCAAATATGGTCCGTAGGACTGCAATCGTTTTCTCTGTAGTGGTGGAGGACATTTTGATCACCTCAGGCCATTTCGAGTGCGCATCCACTGCTATTAAGAACATTGAGTCCATGAATGGACCAGCAAAATCAATACGCACTCGTTGCCATGGAGAGGAGGGCCACTCCCGTGGGTGTAGAGGGGCATGTGGTGGTGCATTTTGGACCTTCTGGCATCCTAAGCAGCTCTTTGTAGGTCCTTGATTTGTTGATCGATCCCCGGCCACCACACATAAGCCCTAGCAAGGCTTTTAATTTTCACCCCTCCCAGATGGCCTTTGTGAAGCTCATTGAGCACTCGCTCCCTTAACTTGGGTGGAATTACCACTCGGATCTACACATCATTGTCCCCTGGCATACTGACAGCTGTTCTCTTCTGGATGAGAATGCTGGCAACAGTGAGTCGCCATGTGTTGGCCATCCCTTCACCGTCAAATCATATACCTGAGACAGTGTCGGATCATTGCGGGTCTCCTTCTCTATATCCGCGTTAGTTACTGGCAAGCGCTCAATTATCGACGACTAAAATATTTCAATAGGGTCCACTGCTGGTGCTTCCTCCACAGTAGGCAGTGGCAGGCGTGATAGCCCATCAGCGTTTCCATGCTGTTTCGTGCCCTTATACCCTATTTCATATTGGTTCGCCCCTAGAAAAAGGGACCATCTTTGTAGCCGTTGTGCAGTCATCACCGGAACGCCCTTCTTTGGATTAAAGATGGAGACAAGTGGTTGGTGGTCAGTCAGCAAGGTGAACTTCTGCCCATGCAGATAGTGGTTGAATTTTTTTACTCCCCATACTAGGCTGAGGGCCTCCCTGTCAATCTGGGCGTAGTTGCGCTCGGCTGAGGTTAGTGACTGAGACACAAAGGCTACTGGCCTCTCCAACCCGTCTGGGAATTTGTGCGACAGCACCGCTCCAATACCATAGGGTGATGCATCACACGCCAACCGAATTGGTAGTGCTGGGTTGAAATGGGCCAACACCTCTTTTGATGTGATCAATTCTTTGCACTTCTGGAAAGCTCGTTTACATTCGTCATTCCACTTCCATGGTACCCCCGTTTGCAGTAGGGTGTTCAGTGGGTGTAATACTGTAGACAAATTTGGTAAGAACTTATTAGTTGTGACACATTTTCCGGTGCTGGAGCCTTGACTAATCTTTTGAGGGGACTTATGTAACCCCTCTTCATCAATAACGTGGCCACAATACGAGATCTGCTTCTGGAAAAACTCGCACTTGTGGCGATTAGCTCGGAGCCCATATTCCTTCAATCTAGTGAGTACCTTCTCCAGGTTGGCGAGGTGATCACTGTCATTTTCGCCCGTGACCAGGATGTCGTCCAAATAACACTGGGTCCCTGGAATCCCTTGCAGGACTTGATCCATTGCCCTTTGCCAAATAGCCAGAGCCGATGCTACCCCGAACACCAGCCGGTTGTATTGGTAGAGACCTTTATGAGTGTTGATCGTGAGGTATTGTTTCGAGGCTTCGTCTACCTCCATTTACAGGTACGCTTGGGCCAGATCAATCTTAGTGAAGCATTTACCTCCAGATAGTGAGGCGAAAATATCCTCAATCCGTGGAAGCGGATATTGCACCATGTGCAGGACTGGGTTCACTGTCACCTTAAAATCCCCACAGATGCGGACCTTCTTTGGTTCCCCAGGCGTATTACTCAACGACCTCTTCATTACAGGAACGATGGGTGTAGCCCACTCGCTCCAATCGACTTTGGACAGTACTCCTGAATGTTCCAACCCTTCCAGCTCTGCTTCGACGGCTGGTCGGATCGCATAAGGCACCGGTCTGGCCTTAAAAAACTTTGGGCTTGCATTTTCCTCTATTTTAATTGTCGCTGTTATGCCTTTTAGTGTTCCGAGTCCCTCCTGGAACACTTCTTGTGCGTCAGTTAGCATTTTTGACAGTCGTCCAGGTGTGACGTCGTCATCCTTTTTGGCCTCAACCTTCAGTGCCTGTATGGAATGCCAATCTAATTGTATCTTCCGGATCCATTCACCTCCTAGTAGTGGTGGTCCTCCATCTGGCAATACATATAGGTCCATTTTGGGTATTTCCTGGCCTTTGTATGTCACGTTCACCCTTAATTTTCCTTTGGGGTAGACTTTTTGCCCCGTGTACGTCTTCAAGACAATCTCTGTAGCTTTCAAGGGTATATGTGAAAATAGCCGCTTGTAGTCCCTTCGGTTTATGACTGTTAGGGCTGATCCTGTGTCCAATTCCATTTTCACTTGGACTCTATCTATCTTAAGCGTGACCCAGATAGTCTGGTGATCCTCCATTTTGATTACCTTATGTAGTTTCAGACAACCCAGCTCCTTGCTTCCGGAGTCCGTATCACTTTTCTGTTCGTCTGAACTACTGTCCATCACCTTATGTACCTTTTTGTACTTCTCCTGTGGAGATTTCTTGCTGCTGGTTTTCTTCCCAGACCTGCAGACTCTTGCTATGTGTCCTGCTTTTCCACACTGTCTGCACACTTGGTCCTTGAACCAACAATCCTTCTGGTCGTGTGTTGTTCTGCCGCAGTGATAACACCTCCATATGACATTTCATTGGTGCCATATTCTTGCGGTCTCCGTTGTATCTCTGCAGCACCCCGTGCGGCTGCTTCGTGTGATACTGCTATGCTGAAAGCCTTGTCCAGCGTAAGATCCTTTTCTGATAGAAGCCGTTTCTGGGTTCCTTCACTTTGAAGCCCACACACAAACTTGTCCCTTAACGTATCTGCTAGTCCCATTCCAAACTGGCAGTGTTTCGATAGCTTGCGCAGTTCCGTTAAATACTCAGCATTACTTTCATCTTTATGCTGGTTCCTTTTGTGGAACTTAAATCTTTCTGCTATCAGCAGCGGTGTGGGGTTTAAGTGGTCCTGTAGGATTTCCACTATGCTTTCGAAATCCTTATCCACTGGCTTCTCTGGGGTTATTAGGTTTTGCAGTAAACTATAAGTTTTTGCACCCATGGAATTCAACAAAACCAGTGCTTTCCTAGCATCTGGCACTTCATTCGCCTTGCTGTACACCTCAATGCGTTCCACATATGTCGCCCAATCTTCGACTTCATTGTCGAACGCAGTGACACTGCCACTCTTTGGCATCCCTGGGTGTGGTTACACTGTCTAAAATGGCGTCTCCCGCGCTCTCCCTTCTTCTCCGCTGGCTCAAAATGGCGTCTCCCGCGCATTCCTTTCTTCCCGCGCTCGCCCTTCTTCTCCGCTGCGGCTTCGAAAATGGCGTCTCCCGCGCTCTCCCTTCTTCTCCGCGGCTCAATGGCGTCTCCCATGCTTCCTTTCTTTCCCCGCGGACGCTGCTCAGCCCTTGAGCCCTGGCTGCACTCTGCGCGTTCTCCTGTGCGCCTCTCTCGTTGCCGCCGCTCGGTCCTGAACCCCGGCTGTGCTTTACCCTCTCTCTCTTTTTGTTTTCCGTCGACGCCGCTCGGTCTTCAACCCCAGCTGCGCCCTATGCGCTTCACCCTCTCTCTTACCCCGTCGACGCTGCTCGGCCTTTTCTGTGCCGTCGGTCGGCTCCAGCCGCCGCTGTCCAGGAAGGGTCTGCGCTGTACCTGTTGCCAGTCTGTTGCTGGATCGTCATGGCTGGAGAACCAAGCCCAGCTCACAACAGCCTCCCCTGCGATGTTCACTCTCTGCCGGATGACTGGGCGGTTGCTCGTGGTCGACGCCCGTGCTTCTGGCCTCGACTTTCTTCCACCGTCCTCCCGGAGCGAATCCTTGAAGGAAATGCAGAGTTGCAGGTAGATTCGAATCGACCTCATCGCCACTGTTGAATCCGTGTTTCTTAAAGTATGGTGTTTTCCAATAACTAGACGGAGGCTGTAAATTAACAATCAACAGGTGTTTACTGGAGGAGGGTAGTCTAAAGACTGACAGTACAGATGCCTGCTCAAGGCTTATATACAGGTGTGGTCACTGCCGGTACTACAGTATACAGGAGCTGTAAAAGTAGTTCTCTCTTAAAGGTACATACACTACAGCGCGCACCCT
The DNA here is from genome assembly GCF_052327205.1 of Somniosus microcephalus. Classification (NCBI taxonomy): domain Eukaryota; kingdom Metazoa; phylum Chordata; class Chondrichthyes; order Squaliformes; family Somniosidae; genus Somniosus; species Somniosus microcephalus. The sequence continues at coordinate 3,728,590 of NC_141017.1, read as the reverse complement.
GGAAGCCTATGGAGGAGCCCAACCCAATATGGCCATGGGTGCACTTCCAGCGCGGAATGAGCGGGCGCCATGTCGGACACATAGGTGCCCATTTTACGCCAATAAAACAGGTGCCGCACGATTGAATTTCTTGGCCAAGTTTTGTCGTGGGGAAGGGAGCAATCGGGCATCGCAAAAGCCTTTACTCAAACCCTGGCCAGTACCATTGCTGCCTCGAGTGAGATCAACTAGCTCAGCACAGGCTGGGGATGGAGCCTGGGCCTTTCCTGCTCTGTGCTGGACTCAGTCCTACAGCTCACATTGGAACTCCCATCTCACCAACATCAACAATGCTTTTACAATGCAATGAGGCTCAGTGCGGTCTCAGACACTGATCAACGGGTCATAAAACTTTAAATGTGGCCCAACAAATAATGTCTGCAAGTTCCAGATTCATCACCATCCATTTAACTAACTATTCAGGAAATCTATTTGTAAAATACTTCAAACAGATGGAGGCCTGAGCCAAGCGGAACCCTGGCCCATATCTGAGTGACGGTGATTGCTGGATGGTGATCAGACCGACCTCACCAGGAACAGAGCGACCTTGAGCACAATAACCAGTGATGTGCTTTCAATAACTCAAAGACAAGGATTTTAAAGGATTCAACTAAAGGCTTTTAATCACTAAGAACATAGTAGCATAGCAGGTCTTCCCACATCGAGTTCATCTGGTAGTGAGTGACTCATACAGCTCCTGAGACCTTTATATGGCAAAAGACAGGGGCGTAGCCAATACACACAATAGGAACAAAAGGGTGTGGTTCACACAATACAAGCAGGTAAAATACAAGCAGGTCTGATGAAGGCATATTTCATCACATTCACCCCTTCTACAGATTTAGTCTGTCCGGGGGTGTGATAGTCCTTCCTGAATGTCGCAACAGTACCTCGGGTTCCGACCGGGAGTCTGTGGTGCCCTCCTGGGCATACCCATGTGCCGGGGGTGTTGCAGGTACTGCTGGGGGTGGTGAGGATACCTCTGGGGATGGTGGAGGTTCTTCTGGGGGTGGTGGTGATGGGTCGTCGTCGTCGCTTCCTGCCGAGGCGAGGTCCTTTATGGACACGGTGTCTTCACGCCCGTCGGCGTGCTTGACGTACGCGTACTGTGGGTTTGCGTGGAGTAGGTGTACTGCCTCCACGAGTGGATCTGTTTTGTGGCCCCTCACATGCTTCCGTAACAGGACTGTCCCTGGGGTGGAGAGCCACGAGGGTAGGGATACTCCTGAGGTTGATTTGCGGGGAAAAACAAACATCTTCTCGTGAGGAGTGGCGTTAGTAGCAGTACACAGTAGCGACCTTATCGAGTGGAGTACATCTGGGAGGACCTCCTGCCAGCGGGAGGTGGGGAGGCCTTTAGACCTTAGTGCTAAGGTGACCGCCTTCCACACTGTCGCGTTCTCCCTCTCCACTTGCCCATTACCCCAGGGGTTATAACTAGTGGTCCGACTCGTGGCTATCCCCTTCGACAGCAGGTATTGGCGCAGTTCATCGCTCATGAACGACGCCCCCCTGTCAGTGTGGATGTAGTTAGGCATGCCGAACGTGCAAAACAGGTTGCCGAGACACTTGATGACCGTGGCACTGGTCATATCTGGGCAGGGGTAGGCGAATGGGAAGCGGGAGTACTCGTCCACAATGTTGAGAAAGTACATATTGCGGTCGGTGGAGGGGAGTGGTCCCTTGAAATCTAAGCTCAGGCGCTCGAATGGCCGTGTAGCTTTGATCAGGTGGGCTTGGTCGGGTCCGAAAAAACGGGGCTTGCATTCCGCAGAGGTGCGGCAGTCCCTGGTCATAGACCGGACCTCCTCGATGGAATAGGGCAGGTTACGGGATTTTATAAAGTGGAATAGCCGGGTGACCCCCGGGTGGCAGAGGCCATTGTGGAGGCCCTGTAGCCTGTCCCCCTGGATGCTGGCACACATCCCTCGTGATAGGGCGTCGGGGGATTCGTTGAGGGCCCCCGGCCTATATATTATGTCGTACTCAAACGTGGAGAGTTCGATCCGCCACCTGAGAATTTTGTCGTTCTTGATCTTCCCCCTCTGTTTGTTGTTAAACATGAAGGCTACTGACCGCTGGTCGGTAAGCAGGGTGAAGCGTTTGCCGGCTAGGTAGTGCCTCCAGTGCCGCACTGCCTCCACTATGGCCTGTGCCTCCTTCTCTACCGAGGAGTGCCTGATCTCGGGCCCTTGGAGGGTTCTTGAGAAAAAGGCTACGGGCCGCCCATCCTGGTTGAGGGTGGCTGCTAAAGCGAAGTCGGACGCATCGCTTTCGACCTGGAAAGGGATGTTTTCATCCACTGCCCACAGCGCGGCCTTCTCAATGTCGTGTTTAATGCTGTTGAAGGCGGCGTGGGCCTCGGCTGTGAGCGGGAAGGACGTTGATTTCTGGAGGGGACGGGCCTTGTCGGAATAATTGGGGACCCATTGGGCGTAATAGGAGAAGAACCCCAGGCACCTTTTCAGGGCCTTGGAAGTGTTTGGTAGGGGTAGCTCCCGTAGGGGGCACAATCGGTCGGGGTCCGGGCCGATTTCCCCGTTTTCCACCACGCAGCCCAGAATACAGAGACGCGTGGTGCTAAAGACACACTTATCCTCGTTGTAGGTGAGATTGAGTCTGAGGGCGGTTTTCAGAAATCTCGCGAGGTTCGAGTCGTGGTCTTGCTGGTCATGGCCGCAGATGGTGACGTTGTCTAGGCATGGGTAGGTGGCTGTTAACTGGTTCTCATCGACCATGCGGTCCATCTCCCGCTGGAAGACCGAGACCCCGTTCGTTACCCCAAAGGGGACTCTGAGGAAGTGGTAGAGATGTCCGTTCGCCTCGAAGGCAGTGTATGGACGGTCCTCCGGCCTAATGGGGAGCTGGTGGTATGCCGATTTTAGGTCGATGGTGGAAAACACCCGGTATTGCGCGATTTGGTTAACCATATCCGCTATGCGGGGCAGAGGGTAGGCGTCTAGCTGGGTGTATAGATTAACCGTCTGGCTATAATCTATCACCATCCGCCTCTTTTCGCTACCCTTAACTACTACTACCTGGGCGCGCCACGGGCTGGTACTGCATTCGATGATACCCTCCCGCTTGAGTCTTTCTACTTCCGATGCAATGAACCGTCTATCCTCCCAGCTGTACCGCCTACTCTTGGTCACTATGGGTCGGCAGTTGGGTGCGAGGTTGGCGAACAGAGAGGGCGGCTTGACCTTCAGGGTAGCCAGACCGCACACTGTGAGGGGCGGCTGGGACCCACCGTAGGCAAGCGTAATACTTTGGTGGTGGCACTGGAAGTCCAGACCCAAGATCACGCTCACACAGAGATCTGGCATTATCAATAGTTTAAATCTCTGTAATCATTGCCTTTTACCGACAACATAACCACGCAGAAACCTGTAATTTTAGAGGTATGAGTCTTATCGGCCATGGCGATTTTGCCCTGTGTGGGGACTATCGTTAGAGAAAGTCGTTTTACCAGGCTAGGATGAATAAAGCTTTCGGTGCTCCCGCAGTCAATCAAGCATTTAACCTTGTTCCCGTTTACCTCTATGTCCATCATCGATTTAGACAACGGATGTGGCCTGGATTGATCCACTGTGATCGAGGCCACCAGTGGGTCCTGGAGGTCCGTGTAGTCGGGGCAAGATGGTGGACTCCATGAGGGTGGACAAGATGGCTTCCAAGATGGCCGCTCCCACGGCGCACACGCGGCAGTGGTGGAGTTGGAGGCGGGGTTCCCGCTGCAGACTTTGCTGAAGTGTCCTTTCTTCCCGCGTTTAGAACAGGTGGTGCCCTTCGCTGGGCACAGATGCCTGGAGTGTTTGTCCTGACCGCAGAAGTAGCATTTCGGGCCCCAATGCATCGCGGCAGTAGTGGGGCTCCTGGGTGGAGGCTGGGGCTCCGATGGTGCTGGGCTGGCCTGAGACCTGGGAGGTGAAGATGGCTTCCAAGATGGCGGCCCCCACGGCGCGCACGAGGTGGAGTGGGCCGCGTGGCCTGGGGAACAGGATTCAGAGTTCCTCTGGGCCATATCCAGCGATCGCGCTACATCTATAGCCTGTTTTAAGTCCAGTCCCTCCTTTTCAAACAGTTTCTGCCGAATATAGTTTGAAGTGAGGCCCGCAATAAGGGAGTCTTGAATCAGCTCCTCCGTGTACACGATGGCAGACACGGCCTTACAGTTACAGTCTCTGCCCAGTACTTTTAGGTTTAGTATAAAGTCCTCTAGTGACTCACCATGCCGCTGCGTGCGAGTAGTCAGAAGATGCCTGGCGTACACCACATTTATTGGCCGCGCGTAGTGGGCCTTCAGAATGGTGCAGGCCTCCTCGTAGCTGGTGGCATCTTGGATGAGAGGGGAGACCCGATGGCTCACCCAGTTTCGTAGGATTCCCAGTTTCATGTCTCCGGTCGTGGTTTCGGCTGCGGCTATGGCAGTGGATGAGTTTGCAATGAAAAATTCGAAGCATTGGAACCAGTGTCCGAACTGTGTGGCTGCGTCTGAGGCATGGGGGTCCAGATCCAAGCGCTCTGGTTTCAGGAGTCGATCCATCCTGGTGTTTTAGTGATTAAAATTGATGTGCCTTCAATAACTCAAAGACAAGGATTTTAAAGGATTCAACTAAAGGCTTTTAATCACTAATAACATAGCAGCATAGCAGGTCTTCCCACATCGGGCGTCTGGTAGTGAGTGACTCATACAGCTCCTGAGACCTTTATATGGCAAAAGACAGGGGCGTTGTAGTGTATGTAACCGTTCTACCTTTAAGAGAACTATTGTATGTAACCGTCCACCTTTAAGAGAACTATTTTAGGTGTTGCACTACTTTATCTTGGCTGCTGTATACTGTAATACCGGGAGTGACCACACCGGTATATAAGTGCTGTGTAAGGATTTATTGGGCAGATTCGCCCTGACCTTCGAATAGTAAAGTCCTGTTAAAGTTACTCTTGTAGTCTGTGTATTAATTCACCATATAACCCACAGACTTTACAGTGGCGACGGGTTCGATCTTACCCTGCGGCAGCGACACACCCGAAGCAGTTAACGAGCGTCGAGAAGAGGCACCCGCCCTCGTCGTTCTGCTGAGAGAAGACTCGAGTCTGCAGAGCAAGGAAGAAGGAAGGATTCAGACACGAAGCCTTCCATCAGCAACAGGCTGTTATTGTCCCTTCTGCCATGGCGGTGAGTGAGCCGATCAGCCAAGAGAAGCAAGTCGGCCACGTTGACTGTGAGTAGGGGGAAAATAAAAAGAAACGGAGGATAAGGGCGGTGAACTCGACCACGGTCGGGGGAAAGGAGCCGAACAGAAGTCGGGCCCAGAGGCGCTGAGACTGGGGCAGCGTAGGGCACGGAAGCCGCGGTACAAGCGGGAACGCAGCCGGTGTGAGAGACCGGGATACAAGCTGGAACGCAGCCGGTGTGAGAGACCGGGCTACAAGCGGGCTGGGAGACGCAACAGTGTCGTGAGACAGCTCGACCGCGACCGGCGAAAGGCCGGGCAGCTACCGAGGCCGCGAGGCGCTGCGACCGGGATCGTAAGGCGCGGGAAGAAATAAAAATAAGAAACCGCGGAGAACTCAGCCGCAGCCGGGGGAGGAAAGGACCGGACTGCGAGAGGGCTGGGAGGCGCGATTGGAAGCCGCTGAGGGAGAGACAGAGCCCGAGCGAGCGGGAGAGACAGAGCCGAGCGAGGGAGACCGAGGAGATTCAGCCAGCGGCTGGAACTGTTCGCCGTCAATGGGTTGTCCCCAGCGCCGGTTGCCCTGCCGAGAAAAGGGAACAAGGGACGCACTGAAGCCGGCGCGCAGGCTGCGAACTCCGAAAGCCAGCGGTCGTCGCCCGAAGGAAAGTTTACCCCTCCAGCCAGGGGAAGAAATGCGGGAAGCCGCCAGTAGGTGGGGAAGAAGACAGAAGCGGGAAACCGCCATTTTGAAAGTGGGCGGGGAAGAAGACAAGCGCGGGAAACCGCCATTTTTGGAAAAAAAAAAGTAACGAACAAATTCGTTGTGGTTTCTCAAAAAGATAGTGAAGATGCCTAAGCATGGTAACATCAACAACTTCGATTCTGAGGTGGAAGATTGGGCCACGTACGTAGAACGCATCGAGATATATTGTGAGGCCAATAAAATAGCAGGTGATGATAAAGCTCTCACCTTATTAAACGCAATGGGGGCGAAGACATACGGGCTATTGAAGCATCTTCTATCACCAGCTAAACCGGCGGATCAGACTTTCGCTGATATTGTTGCTGTCCTGAAGGATCATTTGAACCCCACACCGCTGATGTTGGCGGAACGATTCAAATTTTATGCGAGAACGCAACGGAAAGAGGAAAGCAACGCGGAATATTTGGTCGAACTGCGTAGACTAGCGAAATACTGCCAGTTTGGGGAAAATCTGACAGAGGCATTGAGAGACAAGTTCGTGTGCGGGTTGTCGAAGGAAGGAACACAAAAGCGACTGCTCGAAGAGAACGATCTTACACTTGACAAGGCTGTCCTTATTGCAGCATCACACGAAGCAGCCGCGAGAGGCACTGCGGAAATGCAGCTGAAGGCAGCGGTACTCAGCGTGGATCAAATGACTTCGGGTACAACAAAATGTTATCGTTGTGGGAAGACAACACACGACCAGAACCAATGCTGGTTTAAAAACCAGGAATGTAGAAAATGTGGCAAGCTTGGTCACATAGCTAAAGTATGCCGGTCAGGAAAGAAGACCAACAACAGAAAAAAGTCACTGCAGGAAAAGTACAGCAAGGTACACAAGGTGGCTGAGAAGAGTTCAGATGAACAGAATTCGGATTCAGACCCGAACGGCCAGGAACTGGGTAGTCTGAGAATTTACAATGTGAGTAAGGAAGCTGACCTACAAACTATCTGGGTCACACTAAAAGTAGCCGGAGTCCAAGTGAAAATGGAATTGGACACAGGATCAGCCCTATCAGTCATAAATCGAAGGGATTACAACCGGCTATTCTCACATATACCCTTGAGAGATACCAAGATCGTATTGCAGACATACACGGGGCATAAAGTATACCCCATGGGAAAGATACAAGTCAAGGTGAGAGACAGGGGCAAAGAACACCAAGGAATGGACTTATATGTACTACCTGAGGGAGGTCCACCACTTCTGGGACGGGAGTGGATCAGGGAAATAAACATGGAATGGCACTACCTAAAAGCAATAACGAGTGAGAACTCGGTGAAGACAATCAGCTCAGACTCTGAAACGGATGACGACAAGACCAGCCCAGGTGCGAAAGACAAGTCTAAAATGGACTTGCTGACTAAGGTTGGAAAAACGAAGGAGTGCATAAATACTGATGCTTCAAAGGAGAACAAAGGTTCAGAACAGAATTCCACTAAACAACAACAACATAGTTTGGCAGAGAATTCTGAGTCTGTCCAGTTTACAGACATGCACAAGTCTGAGGAACACCGGGCTCGAACTCAACTCCATTTCAAATTACAACAGCAATTAGAACAATTGAGTTGCCATCTCGAGCAAGAGATAAAAGCAATGAAAACGTTCTTTGACACAGAGTGGGAGAATCTGGAAAGACAACAGAAACAGCGGAGGGAGAAAAGGGAGCAGGAGCACACAAACCGTCTGCGCAAGGAGGCCAAACGAATCAAAGCTGATTCGGTTTCAGAAGGTGCGTGCTCTAATCTGGTGGAGCAAGATGTTCAGCAACTGAAGGCGCTTGTTAGCAGATTGCAGGCAGAAAAGGCTGAGTTGGTCGCCATGAATTCCGAGCTCCTACTGAAGTTGGGTGCAGCATCACCGGACGATTCATTTGTGGAAATTCGAATGGTGGAGGCTGCGGATGATGGCGAAGTAGAAACAGCAAAGGAGCCCCAGGGCAAGGTTATAAACAGCCCTGCAGCTACTGGGAAACGGATGAGGTCAGAAGAGTCAACGGTCAGCCAACTCCTTCATATGCTGAGGGACAAGACTCTGAAATGGGAACAATTTGGACATGAGTCTAAATCTTCAAAGGAGAGGGGTTTGGAGCTCCCAAAAGTTATTGGAATAGCTGAGGTTGCAACACAGACTGAGAAGATGGCAGCAGAGCAAACCTTGGATGCCAAAAGTACGCTGATTCACGTCAATGTTGAACAACAGAATACTGAAACAGCTGCTCCAGTAGAGGGATTGAATAATACAATCAATCAATCTCCCAATGAAGTTGAAGTATTGAAATCACGAATGAGGTCAGTAGTAAAAGACTTGCAGGAAGCCCAGAAAAAGCTGGATGAAACTGAACGCATGAAGAAGTCTCTTCAGGAAAGATGTCTGGATTTGGAACAAAAGCTGGCTAACGTCCAGCTGGGTATGGAGGAAATAGAAGACCCTCTCGCTGGCCTAGCTCAGGACGACACCGAATATTACCATGACCTGTTGGACGACACCGAATATTACGATGACCTGCTCTGCCCAGCTTGTGATGAAAACTCCCAAAGTGCAGAAACCATGAAGAATCACCTAAAGTCTAAGGAACATCAGGAGATGGTGGCGCTACTACGGAAAAAGGAGGACGAGAAGGAGGAACGGTGCATGCAGCTGGCAGCTGACAGTGGAGCCCAGAGAGTCTCCAAGAAGCAGAAAAGGAAAAGACGAAGCAGAAGATGATGACCATCTGAACCATTATCACCTCTACCAGGTCACGCACGTGGTCTCTCCGTACGGAGCCAAATCAGTTTGGAAGTAGAAAAACTTCCCAAGGTACTCAAGCTTTTAGAAGTCAACAATGCTGGTTCAGAAGTGACGGAAGTTCAAGCTGTTAAGTCCAGTGAAGGACTATTGGATGAGTCACTCCAGCAACGTGAACCGACTACACCGAGACTGAATCTGTGAACTGTTTCCGCAGAGACTACCTCTGTGGACTGTTTTTACATGAAGTTGGATATATGTTATGTTTAATGGGGAATAAGTATGTTGTAAGCTAAAAAGGGAGGATTGTAGTGTATGTAACCGTTCTACCTTTAAGAGAACTATTGTATGTAACCGTCCACCTTTAAGAGAACTATTTTAGGTGTTGCACTACTTTATCTTGGCTGCTGTATACTGTAATACCGGGAGTGACCACACCGGTATATAAGTGCTGTGTAAGGATTTATTGGGCAGATTCGCCCTGACCTTCGAATAGTAAAGTCCTGTTAAAGTTACTCTTGTAGTCTGTGTATTAATTCACCATATAATCCACAGACTTTACAGGCGTAGCCAATACACACAATAGGAACAAAAGGGTGTGGTTCACACAATACAAGCAGGTAAAATACAAGCAGGTCTGATGAAGGCATATTTCATCACAACCAGCGCACACAAATGACAACTGTATTCACACAAAGATTTCGACAAAAAAATCTTTAAAATCCAAACACTATTTGTGAATGAAGCATCAATGTGCTGAGGGCAGGGACAGCACAGGCCTTGTAAGGATGTTTGGACTCTCGGGGAATCGAGGGATATGGAGATCGGGCGGGAAAGTGGAGTGGAGGTCGATGATCAGCCATGATCTTATTGAATGGCGGAGCAGGCTCGAGGGGCCGTGTGGCGGAGCGGGCCCGAGGGGCCGTGTGGCGGAGCAGGCTCGAGGGGCCGTGTGGCGGAGCAGGCTCGAGGGGCCGTGTGGCGGAGCAGGCTCGAGGGGCCGTGTGGCGGAGCAGGCTCGAGGGGCCGTGTGGCGGAGCAGGCTCGAGGGGCCGTGTGGCGGAGCAGGCTCGAGGGGCCGTGTGGCGGAGCAGGCTCGAGGGGCCGTGTGGCGGTGCAGGCTCGAGGGGCCGTGTGGCGGAGCAGGCTCGAGGGGCCGTGCGGCGGAGCAGGCTAGAGGGGCCGTGTGGCGGAGCAGGCTCGAGGGGCCGTGTGGCGGAGCAGGCTCGAGGGGCCGTGTGGCGGAGCAGGCTCGAGGGGCCGTGTGGCGGAGCAGGCTCGAGGGGCCGTGTGGCGGAGCAGGCTCGAGGGGCCGTGTGGCGGAGCGGGCTCGAGGGGCCGTGTGGCGGAGCAGGCTCGAGGGGCCGTGTGGCGGAGCAGGCTCGAGGGGCCGTGTGGCGGAGCGGGCTCGAGGGGCCGTGTGGCGGAGCGGGCTCGAGGGGCCGTGTGGCGGAGCAGGCTCGAGGGGCCGTGTGGCGGTGCAGGCTCGAGGGGCCGTGTGGCGGAGCAGGCTCGAGGGGCCGTGTGGCGGAGCAGGCTCGAGGGGCCGTAAGGCCGACTCCTGCTCCTGTTTCTTATGTTCTCCTGTAAAACCCTCTCTCCGATCTCTGACAATCATTAGTGCATTTCTGTTCTGTTTTTCAACAAGGTTTTCAAACCTCCATTTCTGAAGGGGCTGGGTACAGTTCCACAGGGACTGACCCGTGCTGGTTCCAGTTCGACAGGGGCTGACCCGTGCTGGGTACAGTTCCACAGGGACTGACCCGTGCTGGGTACAGTTCGACAGGTGACCCGTGCTGGGTGCAGTTCCACAAGGACTGACCAGTGCTGGGTGCAGTTCCACAAGGACTGACCCGTGCTGGGTACAGTTCGACAGGGGCTGACCCGTGCTGGGTACAGTTCCACAAGGACTGACCCGTGCAGGGTACAGTTCCACAGGGACTGACTCCTGCTGGGTACAGTTCCACAAGGACTGACCCATGCTGGGTACAGTTCCACAAGGACTTACCCATGCTGGGTGCAGTTCCACAAGGACTTACCCGTGCTGGGTACAGTTCCACAAGGACTGACCCATGCTGGGTACAGTTCCACAAGGACTTACCCGTGCTGGGTACAGTTCCACAAGGACTTACCCGTGCTGGGTGCAGTTCCACAAGGACTTACCCGTGCTGGGTACAGTTCCACAAGGACTGACCCATGCTGGGTACAGTTCCACAGGGACTGACCCATGCTGCGTACAGTTACACAAGGTATAGCTGAGGATGTATGGGCCCTGGGGAAATGGGAGAGATGGAATAACTGGGCGTTCTTATGGAGAGAGAGAGGAGAGAGAGGGGAGGGAGAGAGAGAGAGGGGAGGGAGAGACAGAGAGAGGGGGAGGGAGAGAGAGAGAGAGGGGGAGGGAGAGAGAGAGAGAGGGGAGGGAGAGAGAGAGGGGGAGGGAGAGAGAGAGAGGGAAGGGAGAGAGAGAGAGGGGAGGGAGAGAGAGAGAGGGGGAGGGAGAGAGAGAGGGGGGAGAGAGAGAGAGAGGGGGAGGGAGAGAGAGAGGGGTGTTAAGTATGTGTATTGTATTGAACAATTAACACAAAGACTTAAACGTATAACTCAAACAGGTCTTTACTGGTTGGAGGTAGGGACTACACGTAGATCTTTACTTCATGCCCACAGGCGGGAACTGAGGGGAGATCAGTACCCACAGTACTATTTATACCCCTATGGCCAGGAGTGGTACTGCGTATCACTACGCCCTACAAGTAGTGCAGTCCTGTCCATAGGTTCAAAGTAGCACACATATTACATACACAACATTCCTCCCTTCCTAGCTTTACAGTCATCTCCCCATTTAACATAACGTAATAACATATATACATATATAACTTCAGGTTTACATAACAGAATAACATAGATACATAGATAACTTCATGTCAAAACAGATCACAGATTCAGTCTCTGCGGAAAACAGTTCACAGATTTAATCTCTGTGGTGTAGTCGGTTCACGTTGCTGGAGTGACTCATTCAATAGTCCTTCCATGGATTTAACAGTTTGAACTTCCGAACTGAATTGGCTCCGTTCGGAGGGACCACGTGTGTGATCTGGTAGAGGTAATAATGGTTCAGATGGGTCATCTTCTGTTTCGACTTTTCCTTTTCTGCTTCTTGGAGACTCTCTGGGCTCCGTCAGCTGCCAGCTGCATGCGCAGTTCCTCCTTCTCTTCC
>NC_141017.1:3671678-3711678 GCF_052327205.1 Somniosus microcephalus | reverse complement strand
GATGTACATCCTTAGTTGCGAGTGTATATAACAGACGCGTATCGATTTGTATAGTCAGTGCTGAAGTTCCAGTTACCCAGTAAAGATCACTTGAAGTTACTCTCAGTCTCTGCTGCTTTATTATTTTATGTAGTTGTGTATAGCGGTACAAACACAACAAATTGGCGACGAGAATTATGAACCTACGTCTTCCTATTCTGGCATCGCATCCAGAGGACACCGAAACTTGGAAGAGAGGAGCGAGAAGGTGGAGAAAACGGAGCACGCTTGCTAAACTAGGCAGGGGATACGTAAGTCAAGTGAAAAGTGCACAGGACTTGCATGACGCTAGCTAACTAGTAGAGAAAGAAAAACGGGTTTGGAAAAAAAAATGGCGATGATTGGCACGATTGCAGCATTTGATAGCAGCATTGAAGACTGGGCAACTTACATTGAAAGAGTGGAGTTGTACTGTGAGGCTAACGGAGTGGAGGTAGAAAAGAAAGCCACTGTTTTGCTGAGTGTTATGGGTGCAAAGACATACGGCTGCTACGTGGTTTATTAACCCCTGAAAAGCCAGCAAACAAAACATTCAAACAAATAGTGAACACACTCCAAGACCACTTAAGCCCCAAACCACTGCTCATAGCTGAAAGGTTTAAATTCCATAAACGGAACCAGAGCAAAAATGAAAGCATTTCTGAATATTTGGCAAAGTTGCACAAATTATCAGAACATTGCCAATTTGGAGTGGGCTTATCAGACGCATTGAGGGACAGATTTGTGTGTGGCATGCAAAGTGAAAGCACACAAAAGGAGCTCCTGTCTGAAAAAGACCTCACATTGGAGAAGGCTCTGAGTATTGCAATATCAATGAAGCAGCAGCACGTGGCGCTTTAGAAATTCAACAAAAATCCCTGGAATATTCAACTAATAAAATGTCACTGAAACAAAAGAAGTGCTATCGCTGTGGCAAAATGTCACATGACCACAATGACTGTTGGTTTAAAGATAAAGGCCTAGAAATTGGGTTGGTAGCGCCGGCGCTGAGCGCCTAAAGAGACCTAGAATTGGGGCGAAGCGCTATGTTGGGGCGAACGCTATGAAGATAGCGCCAACTCAGATATTGACTATACATTTAGCGCCTGCGCTAAGTGTTTGCGCGCGCCCGCGAGCGCAAGCAGCTCATGACGTCATTTCAGTGTGCAACGCCTTTTAGGAGCGCCTGAGCGCACATTGGGTGGTGCCCGGAGCCTTAGCGCCCAGCGCTATTAGTGACAGTTCGAGGGAGGGCTAACAGGCCCTTCTCGGAGTAGGGCGGCGCTATTTAAAGGGGACAGCTTCAGTGCAGAATCTTCTGCCACTTGGCCTGCTCATTGCGCTCGCTGCTAGAGAGAGTTGGCGAGCTAATGTGGAGCGGAGTTCTGGGAATTTAGCTTTACAGTACTTGGTACCTTCAACCCTGTCCGAAGCACTTGCAGCACTACACCTAAAAGCCTTTTGACCAACTGGCATCGGAATGGGAGCTTGTTTGGAGGGCGACGGCCTCATCGCCCAACACTGTGAAGGGGCAGAGAGATGGCGGGAGAGAGGGCCGGGATTGGCCAGAAGGAGGAGGGGCAATGGAGGTCGGCCAATCCGACGGGATGCTGCGAGGGTCTTTAGGCAGCAGGTGACAAGCCTTGACATGTCGGAGGAGCAGTGTTTGCGAAGGATCCGAATCTGGAGGGACATTGTTACTGATCTGTGCCACCTACTTGGTCAGGATCTGCAGCCGCGTGAACGCTGCAGAACCTCTCTGTCCGTGATGGCTAAACTGACTGATGGCCTCCATTTTTATGCCAACGAATCCTTTCAGTCAGCCATTGGGGACATTGCGACTGACGCACAGGCTGCAGTCCGCTGTTGCATCCGGCAAGTGACAGATGCCCTTTATAGTCGAACGCGTCAATTCACTACCTTCCCTCGGACCCTGCACAAGCAGGCGGAGGAGGAGGAGTATGAGGAGGAGGAGGAGGAGGAGGAGGAAGAGCAGGCGGAGGAGGAGGAGGAGGAGGAGGAAGATGGAAGGGATGCTGAAAGCGAAAGGTCCATACGTCCGAGGCTCCTCTGGACTCGTGTCGACACCCCTGTGGCGGAATGATGAGTCTTAACTCATGCACACTTTGGATGTTTGAGGGCCTCTGAATGCCAGCATCACTGAAAGTAGTCACATGCACCATGCAACATTGAAACTTCTGTTTATTGACACAAAAGTCTTTCATTACAGCTAAACAATGTAATGTGAGCACAAACCATAACTTTCAAAATAACTGTTAACTGTTCGGCCAAGCCGCAAAACTCAACAAACCTCAGCAAATATAACAGCAGGTGAGGGTGTCCTTGAATTTGGACAAACAAACGTCTCAGCACCTCCCTCTACAACTGGCCCCTTGAGGGAGAACGACTTCTCTTCTGCGCCCGGCCCCTTCCCTCCCTGCTGCTCCTACGTAATTGGACCCCAGTGGCGGGCTCAAGGCTGGGGGACGCCTCCTGACTGTCTGGAAGCGCAGAAGCCCCTGAGGGACGGCCTGGCCAACCTCTGGGCTTGGAGAGTGCGGATGCAGGATGCTTGCTGGGACCATGGCTGGAAGCAGTGTGGGCTGCAGGTGGTGGCAGCTGCAATGCAGGCGTCCCAGCGCTGGCATGTGCAATGGTCTCCTGCCGAGAGAGGACACCTGCACCATGGTTGGATGACACACTGGCTATCTGAGGGGAGTGGCTCGGCTCATCCGCCACAATCGCATGCTCCACTGATTCCTGGCCTTGTACGGGAGTGGAAGGGCCCGGGGTGATTCTATCTGATGCAGAGAGGGTGGCTGCAGTGAGAGATCGCGTTGCATCAATCTGGCTGTGGAGGAGCCCAGCAAGTGACTGCGTGGCAACAGTGAGGACCTGTGTGCCAGGTGCCAGTGCTTCGGAGAAGGCCTGGACAGTTCTTCCCATGGCTTCGGACAAGGCAGGTGCCGACCGCTCCACTGCCTCGGACAAGCCCTGCACAGACCTTTCCAGGGATTGTCCGAAGCCCTGAACAGTCCTTTCCATTGCCGACTCAAAGCCGTGGACAGTCCTCTCCATTGTTGGGCCGAAGCCCTGGATAGTCCTGTCCATTGTGGCCCCGAAGCCCTGGATAGACCTGTCCATTGTTTCCCCAAACACCTGGAGAGTCCTCTCCATTGTTGCCGCAAAGCCCTGCAGAGTCCTCTCCATTGTTGCCCCGAAGTCCAGCATACTCCTAGCCAATGAATCTATTGACTCAGGCATCTTCTCCACTGCAGCCATCAGCTCCGTGTGTCTGACCCGGGCCTGTTTGCTCATCTCAGCCAGGCGACGGACCTCATCTGCACTCTGTGCAGCAGTCATGACAACCTGCCTTGCCCTGCGGGGAGACGGGGGCTGAACTTGCCTATCCCCCGTGCGTTGCTGCATGCCACTTGGTCCGGCAACTGGTTCAGCCTCAGAGCCACCCCCCCCCCTCCCCTCCAGGGGACTGCTATCCCCAGTCTGCAGATGTCTCAGCTCCCCGGATTCTGCAGCGGCTGGTCCGGATTCCTCCTGGTCCTCGCCTCCGGTGGCACTGGCACTGGCAGCTTCAGCGCGTTGAGCCCGAGTTGGTGCTGCTTCATCTGAAAGTGGGAGGTGGAAGAGTGGCTTTAGCAAAAGGACAGCTTTGCTGAAAGGCATGCCAGATTGCGGCAAGGCTCTGACATGGCTGCACCCTGAGGATGCATGCTGGCGGGGGGACCAAGTGAAAAAGGTGAGAGTCTTACCCTCGCTGTCGGTAATGGGGTCAGCAGATGCAGTGGTGACAGGACCAGACAGACGTCCTCCAAGTATCTGGTGCACTCTCTCCTCCAGATCCGTGAGAGTGACCACTTGTGCAGGCCCGCCACCGGTTCGACGCTGCTCCTTTCGAATCATCGCCAGCTTGGACTGCAGGGGAAAGAAGGGGAGGTTCTGTTACACGATGCCTTGAGACCTCATTGCATGCCCCCCATGGTGCAAGAGCCCTTACATGAGGCCTTGAGACCTCATCGCATGCCCCCCATGGTGCAAGAGCCCTTACATGAGGCCTTGTGACCTCATCGCATGCCCCCCATGGTGCAAGAGCCCTTACATGAGGCCTTGAGACATCTGTCCATGTGTGTGCCCAGAAAGGGCCATGGGTGCATACTGACAGATGGCCATTGGCGCATCATTGCAGCAGTGTGCCCGAAGTCAGCTGCAGATGGAGGGAAGCACAAGTTTGGTAAACCATCACTTACCCTAACGATCCGTGTGAGGTCGTTGAATTTCTTCCTGCACTGAACAGGGGTCCTGGTCGCCATGCTGCTGGAGTTCACCCTCGCAGCAACCTCCCTCCAAGATCGTCGATAAGCCTTCTGATTCGGCCTCTTGCCATTATCCGGATACAGGACCTCTCGACGGTGTTCAACTGCAGCCACCAAGTGGTCCAGAGCCTCAGTGCTGAAGCACTCTGCTCTCTGCCTAACCTTCTCCATGATGAACAAGTTTGTACCGCCAGACAAGGGCGAGCGCCGAATCTGAGGCCTACAGGGCGTTGGGTGTTGAAGCTCAGGCTGACTGACCCACCCCTTTAAGAGCCGGCCGGCGCCTGGAGGTCTCGTGCTTTCCTGTAATTGAGTTCACCTGCGCTGCGCCCGTCCGCGTCGATATTGAGTAGCGCCTGACCTTTTGCGCCTTAAGAGCACCGTGCAATGGCTGATTTAGCGCCTCAATCCCCTTTGGGGGTGATGCAACCCAATATCGCGCCAGGCGGCGATAAGTTTCATCTGGCTATAAACTTTGCGCATCGCCAGTTCTAACGCCTCAAGCGGGGCTATACCCAATTTCTAGGCCAAAGACTGCAGACAATGTGGCAGACGAGGGCACATTGAAAGGGTCTGCAAAGCAAATAAGAAGCCGAAAACTGATACAATTCAGAGTAACAAAAAGGTACATCAAGTGACTGAAAACAAGAAACCTTTCAAAGATAGATACAAGAAGGTACACCACGTGACTGAAGACAGTTCAGATAAAGAAAAAAAGTGACACAGACTCAGAGGAAGAGGATCTGGCTTGTCTGAAACTACACAGTGTGAAAGAGACAGGGGATCACAGAATAATATGGGTTACTCCAGAAGTGGCAGGAGTTAGGCTGAAAATGGAGTTGGACACAGGCTCAGCTTTAACAGTGATCCATGTACATGACTACAAACGACTGTTTTCACACATACCGCTAAGGCCAACTAAAGTACTGTTAAAGACATACACAGGACAAAGAGTGTGCCCCAAAGGTAAAATAAAAGTGACAGTGACATACAAAGAAAAAAAAATACCGCAATTGAACCTCTATGTACTGAAAAATGGAGGACCACCATTGCTGGGACGCGAATGGCTCAGGAAAATACAGTTGGATTGGCACACCATCCAAGCACTGTTTGTGTCAGCAAAGGAGGACAGTAACGCCACTCCTGTGAGACTGTCACAAATACTCTCTGACTCTCAGGAATTGTTCAAGAAGGGAATAGGAACACTTAAGGGCATGAAAGCAAAAATTAAGATCGAGGAGAATGCAAATCCAAAGTTCCACAAAGCCAGACCAGTGCCTTATGCAATTCACCCTTCAGTAGAAGCAGAGCTGGAGAACTTGGAGCAGTTAGGGGTCCTGTCCAAGGTGGATTGGAGTGAATGGGCCACACCTATAGTTCCAGTGATGAAGAAAACCTCCAGCACAAAACCAGGAAAGCCAAGAAAAGTGCGCATCTGCGGAGACTTTAAAGTGACTGTTAACCCAGTCCTCCACACAGTACAGTACCCATGCCTCGCATTGAGGACATCTTTGCTTCCCTGTCAAGAGGGGAACGCTTCACAAAGATTGACTTGGCCCAGGCCTATCTCCAAATGGAAATTGATGATGCATCAAAGAAGTACCTGACAATAAATACGCACAAAGGCCTTTACCAGTACAATCGGCTGGTATTCGGAATAGCATCAGCTCCTGCAATCTGGCAAAGGGCAATGGACCAGGTCCTGCAGGGGATCCCAGGTACTCAGTGTTATCTTGATGACATCATCATTACTGGCAAGAATGACAACGACCACCTTTCCAACCTTGAACAGGTGCTCATCAGGTTACGGGAGTATGGGCTCCGAGCAAACCGAGACAAGTGTGAGTTTTTCAAAAAGGAAATCTCATACTGTGGACATGTGATCGACAAGGACGGTTTACACAAGTCTCCAGACAAGATTGAAGCTGTGATTAATGCACCAACACCTGAAAATGTGTCTCAGTTGAGATCATATCTTGGACTGGTGAACTACTATCACAAGTTCTTGCCCAACCTAGCCACAGTGTTACATCCACTAAATGCACTGCTACAGACAGGGTCACAATGGAAGTGGAGTGACAGCTGTGAACAAGCTTTTCAAGAGAGTAAAAGACTCATTACTTCAGAAGAGGTGCAAGCTCACTTTGACCCATTCTTACCTATTCGACTGGCATGTGATGCTTCACCCCATGGCATTGGTGCCGTGTTGTCACATAAGTTCCCAGATGGCTCAGAAAGACTAATAGCCTTTGCCTCAAGATCATTGACTACAGCTGAACGCAATTATGCACAGATTGACCGAGAGGCCCTCAGCCTTGTGTGGGGAGTCAAGAAATTCAACCACTACTTGTATGGTCAACAGTTTACACTGTTAACTGACCACCAGCCTCTCATTTCAATCTTCAACCCAAGGAAGGGCGTTTCAGTGATGACGGCACAACGGCTGCAGCGATGGTCACTCTTCCTAAGGGCTCACCTGTATGATATTGAATACAAGGGGACCAAGCAACATGGCAACGCCGATGGTTTGTCACATTTACTACTGCCGACCTCCGAGAGAACTACAACAGTTGACTCAGCAGAGGTATTTCACACAACAATAGTTGAGCAGCTACCAGTGACAAACTCCCTCATTGAAAGAGAAACACGCAATGACCCTACATTGTCAAAAGTTTATGACATCACTGTGAAGGGATGGCCAGCGCATGGTGACTCATTGTTTCCAGCATTCTCAGCTAGGAGGGAGCAGTTATCAGTGTGTCGGGGAACACTGATGTGCGGCTCACGAGTTGTGATTCCTCCCAAGCTTCGTAACCGAGTGCTAGATGAACTGCATGAAGGCCTCTTAGGTACGGTAAAGATGAAAAGCCTTGCCCGTGGTTACATGTGGTGGCTGGGAATTGACAAACAGATCGAGGACCTGACAAAGAGCTGCTCAAGATGTCAAAAGGTCCAGAACGCACCACCACAAGCCCCTCTCCATCCATGGGAATGGCCCTCATCACCATGGCAACGTGTGCACATCGACTTTGCTGGACCGTTCATGGACTCCATGTTCTTGATTGCAGTCGATGCACATTCCAAATGGCCCGAGGTCATTAAAATTAAATTAACCACATCTGAAAAGACCATTTCAGGTCTGAGGACCATGTTCACTAGAAATGGCCTACCAGAACAAATCTGCACAGACAATGGACGACAATTTGTCTCTGACGAATTCCAAGGTTTCATGAGGAAAAATGTAATGAAGCACTACACATCTGCCCCGTACCATCCAGCTACAAATGGCTTGGCAGAAAGATTCGTACAGACTTTCAAGAAGGCCATCAAAACAATGTACAGCAAGAATCTACCACTGCAACACAAGATAGACAATTTCCTCTTTGCTTATCGGAACGCAGTACACGCAGCCACTAATCAGACTCCAGCGATGATGTTTCTGAACAGGAACCTGAGATCTCGCATGGACCTTCTTAAACTGAATGTACGTCGTGATGTAGAGAACAAACAGTTCAAACATTTGAATGCTAAGCCAACAAGAAGCTTCAGTGTGAGACAGTCAGTTCTTGCTCGTGATTTCCGGACGGAAAAGTGGCAACCAGGGACAATATCCACAAGAGAGGGACCACTGATGTATACTGTGAATGTGGGAGAGAACGTTTTGAGATGTCATGTGGACCAAATTCTGGGTGTTCAGGTGGAAAACACCCCTATACCTCGCCCAGACTCACCTGACATGGAAACAGACACTCCTGATTCATCAGCATCAGCACCAGCCTCATCCACAGCTGAGAGCTCTACCTGTGCTGATAGCTCACCTGATGCACCTGTACCTGTACAGCCTCATTCCCCAAAGCAAAAGAGTCTGGAGAGACATTACCCAGAGAGGCAGAGGAGGCCTCCCCAGAGATTTGACTTGTAAAAGGGCTGTTGACAAAATAAATGTTATGTTGGAATTTGAATTTTGTTACTTTTAAGAAAACAAAAAGGTTACTGTAAAGACAGGCTCTGTATGTTAATTATAGAAATTTTGCGTTAATATACTATTAAACTAAAGGGGGAGGAAGTGTAATATATACAACATTGAAGGGACTACTTTGTTTTGCGGATGTACATCCTTAGTTGCGAGCGTATATAACAGACACGTATCGATTTGTCCAGTCAGTGCCGAAGTTCCAGTTACCCAGTAAAGATCACTTGAAGTTACTCTCAGTCTCTGCTGCTTTATTATTTTATGTAGTTGTGTATAGCGGTACAAACACAACAAAGAGAGAAAGAAGGGGAGGAGAGAGAGAGGGATGAGAGAGAGAGGGAGGGGAGGGAGGGAGAGATGGGGCAGAGAGAGAAGGAAAAGAGAGAGGGGAGGCAGAGAGAGAGATGAAGAGAGAAAGAGGGGGAGGAAAGAAAGGGGACAGAGAGAGAGGGGAAGGAGAGAGCGAGGGGAGGGAGGGAGAGAGATGGGAGGGAGAGAGAGAGAGAGGGGGAGGAAGTGAGCGAGAGGGAGAGAGGATGGGGAGAGAGAGAGAGAGGGGAGGGAGAGTATCGTAATCTGGGATGTTATGATTAAGGTTATCCACCAGGTGGTGCTGTAGCCAATGCTGCTGTTAAGGTCAGGGGTTCACTTCCTGTTAAGGTCAGGGGTGGGCTTCCTGTCAAGGTCAGCAAAGGTGCAATGCCTGGATGCAGGCCTGCCTGGTTGTTTCGCAGTCGTTTAATAAAGTACTCATATTAATTCTAATACCTTGCCTCACTACATGGATTTACCACATTTGGCGACGAGGTAACAAAAGGACCCTGAATAGAGAAGTCTGCCAGGACGTTTAAACAACAAAATCACAAGCTAAAGTTAGCTACCAGTTGGAAGAGAGCATGGCTGCCATGGTAGGAACGGTTTCCGCTTTTGATATTCAAGCACAAACCTGGGAGGAATACTGTGAAGTGTTGGGTTATTTCTTCGAAGCAAATGAAATAAATGATGCCGGAAAAAGGAAAGCCATTCTGCTTAGTTCAGTGGGAAACCAAACCTACAGTTTGATGAGGAATCTGCTCAGTCTTGAAAAGCCTGGAGACAAATCATTTGTTGAATTAGTGGCCTTGCTCAAAGAACATTTCAACCCTAAGCTTAGTAAGATTGTACAGCGGTTCAAGTTTAATTCAAGGAACAGAAAAGAGGAAGAGAGCGTAATGGACTATGTAGCGGTGTTGCGTAAATTAGCACAAGATTGCAATTATGGGAACAACCTGAAGGAAATGCTGCGAGATAGGCTAGTTTGCGGAATAATGGACGACCGAATGCAGCGTAGATTATTATCCGAGACTGGGCTTACTTATGAAAAAGCATTGGAACTTGCTCAAGCCATAGAGACAGCGAACCGAGATGTAAAAGAAATACAGGGTTCAGACAGGGCTAATGCTAAGCAAGTTGCAGGTCAGGTTGTTGTGCACACATTAAACATGCGTCAGAAACCACAACGTGATCATGTGAAGGCATGTTATAGATGCAAGGGCGATCACCTGGCGAGTGAATGCCGGTTTCTGGAGGAAAAGTGCCACAAGTGTGGGAAACAAGGACACATAAAACGGGCATGCAGGGCAAAATCACCAGTGGAGGAATCCAAACCAAAAGGGAGAGGAAAGCAAAACCAAGGAAGAGAAGTGAAAAAACATGGAGCATACCACATCAGCGGGGAAGCTGAGGAAGAAGAGGATATGTTCATAATGTATAGCATGTTAGAGAACATTCCAAAAGTGGCTCCTATCACATTGCAACTGACAGTAAATTACTCTAAGGTGAACTTTGAAGTGGATACAGGGTGCGGTGTGACCATAATGAACAAGGCAGAGTACTCAGAATTGTGGAATCGTGCAAAAGTTCCAGAGTTAAAGCCTTGCTCCCTGCATCTTAAAACATATACAGGTGAACGAGTAGCGACATTAGGTACAGCTAATGTAACTGTGCAACACCTCGCCTCTTCGAGTTCCTTGGCTCACTACATGGATTTATCACAGAGAGATAGAGGGTGAGGGAGAGAGAGGGGAGGGAGAGAGAGGGGAGGGAGAGAGAGGGGTCGGAGAGAGAGAGAAAGGGGAGGGAGAGATAGAGGGGGAGGGGGAGGGAGAGAGAGAGGGGGGAGAGAGGGGGGAGAGAGGGGAGGGAGAGAGTGCGAGGGGGAAGGAAGAGAGAGAGAGAGGGAGGGAGCAAGAGAGAAAGAGAGGAGGGAGAGCGAGAGGGGGGAGAGAGAGAGGGGAGAGAGAGAGAAGGGGAGGGGGGAGAGAGAGGGGAGGGAGAGGGAGGGGGAGGAAGAGAGAGAGCGGGATAGAGAGAGAGAGAGAGGGGGAGGGCGAGAGAGAGAGAAGGAGGGAAAGACAGGGGTGGGAGAGTGGTGGGAGGGAGAGAGAAAGAGGGGAGTGAGAGAGAGGGAAGGGAGAGAGTGCGAGAGGGGAAGAAGAGAGAGAGGGGAGGGAGAGAGAGAGAAAGGGGAGGGGGAGAGAGAGAGGGTGAGAAAGAGGGGAGGGAGGTAGAAATGCGAGGGAGAGAGAGAAATGCGAGGGGGAGAGAGAAATGCGAGGGAGAGAGAGGGGAGGGAGAAAGAGGGGGAGAGAGGGAGGGGATGCGAGAGATGAGGAGAGAGAAGGGGAGGGGGGGAAGGAGAGAGCGAGGGGAGGGAGGGAGAGAGAGATGGGGAGAGAGAGAGAGGGGAGGGAGAGATAGAGGGGGAGGGAGAGAGAGGTGGGAGGGAGAGAGAGAGAGGGGAGGGTGAGAGAGAGAGGGGAGGGTGAGAGAGAGGGGAGGGAGAGAGTGCGAGAGGGGAGGAAGAGAGAGAGAGGGGAGGGAGAGAGAGAGAGGGGAGGGAGAGAGAGAGAGAGGGGAGGGAGAGAAAGGGGAGAGTGAGAGAGAGGGGAGGGAGAGAGTGCGAGAGGGGAGGGAGAGAGAGAGGAGGGGATGGGGAGAGAGAGAGGGGAGGGAGAGGGAAGGGGAGGAAGAGAGAGAGAGGGAGGGAGAGAGAGGAGGGAGAGACAGAGAGGGGAGGGAGAGACAGAGAGGGGACGGAGAGAGAGAGGAGGGAGAGAGAGAGAGGGGGAGGGGGAGGTACCTTGTTGTACTTTTCCTGTGATGGCTTCCTTTGGTTGTTGGTCCTTTTCCCTGACCGGCATACCTTAGCTATGTGACCCAGTTTGCCACATTTCCTACATTCCTGGTTCTTAAACCAGCATTGGTTCTGGTCGTGTGTTGTCTTCCCACAACGATAGCATTTTGTTGTTGTCGAGGTAATTTGATCCACACTTAGTGCTGCTGTCTTTAGCTGCATTTCCGCAGTTCCCTTCGCTGCGGCTTCGTGCGATGCTGCAATAAGGACAGCCCTGTCAAGTGTAAGGTCGTTCTCTTCGAGTAGTCGCTTTTGCGCTCCTTCCTTTGCCAACCCACACACGAACTTGTCTCGCAATGCCTCTGTCAGATTCCCTCCAAACTGGCAGTATTTCGCTAGTCTACGCAGTTCGACCAAGTATTCTGCGTTGCTTTCGTCTTTCCGTTGCATTCTCGCATAGAATTTGAATCGTTCCGCCAACATCAACGGTGTGGGGTTCAAGTGATCCTTCAGAACAGCCACAATATCATCGAAAGTCTGATCCGCCGGTTTAGCTGGTGATAGTAGATGCTTCAAGAGCCCGTATGTCTTCGCGCCCATCGAGTTTAGCAAGGTTATAGCTTTGTCATCTTCTTCTATTTTATTGGCCTCACAATAGATCTCAATGCGTTCCACATACGTGGCCCAGTCTTCTACCTCGGAATTAAAATCGTTGATGTTACCATGCTTAGGCATCTTCCTCTCTTCCTGATAAACACCACGAATTATTTCTTTAAAAAAAATTTTTTCTTTCTTCAAGATGGCGGTTCCCACGAAAATGGCGGTTTCCCGCTTCGGCCTTCTTCCCCGCCTAATGGCGGCTTCCCGTGTTTCTTCCCTGGTGGGAGGGGTACACTTTCCCCACGGGCGACGGCCGCTGGCTTTCAGGTTCACAGCCTGCGCGTCGGCTTCAGTGCTTTCCCTTTTCTCGGCAGGGCAACCGGCGTTGGGTACACCCCGTTGACGGCGAACAGTTTCAGCCGCTGGGCTGGCTCTCGCTCAGTTCCCCTTGTTCGGGCTCTGTCTCTCTCCCGCTCGCTCGGCTCTACCGGCGCTGGGTACACCCTGTTGACGGAGAACAGTTTCAGCCGCTGGACTGGCTCTCGCTCAGTCTCCCTGGGTCGGCTCTGCCTCTCCCGCTCGCTCGGCTCCCAATCGCGCCTCCCAGCCCTCTCGCAGTCCGGTGCTTCCCTCCCCGGCTGCGGCTGAGTTTATCTCTTCCCGCGCCTACGTTCCCGGTCGCAGCGCTTCGTGGCTTCGGTCGCTGCCCGGCCTTTTTCGCCGGTCGCGGTCTAGCTGTCTCACGACGCCGTTGCGTCCCCCAGCCTGTCTGTACCGCGGCGTCCTTGCTCCACGCTGCCCCAGTCTCAGCGCCTCTGGGCCCGACTTCTGTCCGGCTCCTTTCCCCCTCGACCGTGGTCGAGTGCACCGCCCTTATCCTCCGGTTATTCTTTTTACTTTCCCTTACTCACAGTCACCGTGGCCGCCTTGCTTCTCGTGCTGATCGGCTCACTCCTCACCGTGGCAGAAGGGACAGTCAGTGCCTGTTGCTGATGGAAGTCTTTGTCTCTAAATTCTTCCTCCTTTCTAGTTCTGCAGCCTCGAGTTTTCTCCCAGCAGAACGACGAGGGCGGTTGCCTCTTCTCGACGCTCGTTAACTGCTTCGGACGTATTGTTGCCGTAGGGTACGATCGGACTCGTCGCCACTGTAAAGTCTGTGGGTTGTTTAGTTAATTAATGCACAGACTCCAAGAGTAACTTAAAACAGGACTTTACTATTCGAAGGTCAGGGCGAATCTGCCCAATAACTCCTGGCACAACACTTATATACTGGTGTGGTCACCGTCGGTATTACCGTATACAGAAGCCAAACAAAGTAGTGCCACACCTAAAATAGTTCTCTTAAAGGTGAACGGTTACATACAATAGTTCTCTTAAAGGTAGACGGGTACATACACTACAGAGAGAGAGGGAGGGAGGGAGGGGGAGAGAGTGGGAGGGAGGGTGAGAGAGAGGGAGGGAGGGGGAGAGAGAGGGAGGGAGGGGGAGAGAGAGGGAGGGAGGGGGAGAGAGAGGGAGGGAGGGGGAGAGAGGGTGGGAGGGGGAGAGAGAGGGAGGGAGGGGGAGAGGGAGGGAGAGGGAGAGAGAGAGGAAGGGGTGAGAGGGGGGGGAGAGAGGGGGAGGGAGGGGGGGAGAGAGGGGGAGGGATGGGGTAGAGAGAGGGAGGGATGGGGAGAGAGAGGGAGGGGGGAGAGAGAGGGAGGGAGTGGGGGAGGGAGAGAGAGGGAGGGAGGGGGGGAGAGAGAGGGAGGGAGGGGGGGAGAGAGAGGGAGGGAGGGGGAGAGAGAGGGAGGGAGGGGGGGAGAGAGAGGGTGGGACGGGGTGAGAGAGAGGGAGGGAGGGGGGAAAAGAGAGAGAGGGAGGGGGGAGAGAGAGGGAGGGAGGGGGGGAGAGAGAGGGAGGGAGGGAGAGAGAGAGGGAGGGAGGGGGGAGAGAGAGGGAGGGAGGGGGGAGAGAGAGGGAGGGAGGGGGGAGAGAGAGGGAGGGGGGAGAGAGAGGGAGGGGGGGAGAGAGAGGGAGGGAGGGGGGAGAGAGAGGGAGGGAGGGGGAGAGAGAGGGAGGGAGGGGGAGAGAGAGGGAGGGAGGGGGGAGAGAGAGGGAGGGAGGGGGGAGAGAGAGGGAGGGAGGGGGGAGAGAGAGGGAGGGAGGGGGGAGAGAGAGGGAGGGAGGGGGAGAGAGAGGGAGGGAGGGGGAGAGAGAGGGAGGGAGGGGGAGAGAGAGGGAGGGAGGGGGGGAGAGAGAGGGAGGGAGGGGGGAGAAAGAGGGAGGGAGGGAGGGGGGCGAGAGAGTGAGGGGGGAGAGAGAGGGAGGGAGAGGGGGAGAGAGGGAGGGAGGGAGGGGGGAGAGGGAGGGAGGGAGGGGGGAGAGAGAGGGAGGGAGGGGGGAGAGGGAGGGAGGGAGGGGGGAGAGAGAGGGAGGGAGGGGGGAGAGAGAGAGAGGGGGGAGAGAGAGAGAGGGAGGGGGGAGAGAGAGAGAGAGGGAGGGAGGGGGGAGAGAGAGGGAGGGAGGGGGGAGAGGGAGGGAGGGAGGGGGGAGAGAGAGGGAGGGAGGGGGGAGAGGGAGGGAGGGAGGGGGGAGAGAGAGGGAGGGAGGGGGGAGAGAGAGAGGGGGGGAGAGAGAGAGAGGGAGGGGGGAGAGAGAGAGAGAGGGAGGGAGGGGGGAGAGAGAGAGAGGGAGGGGGAGAGAGAGGGAGGGAGTGGGGGAGAGAGAGGGAGGGAGTGGGGCAGAGAGAGGGAGGGAGGGGGGAGAGAGAGGGAGGGAGGGGGGGAGAGAGAGAGGTAGGGAGGGGGGAGAGAGAGAGGGAGGGAGGGGGGAGAGAGAGAGGGAGGGAGGGGGAGACAGCCAGACAGCCAGACAGAGTGAATACACATGCTAAAGATGGGCTGCTGAATTTTTAGTGTTTTTAGTGTTTAAAGTGGGGGGAAAAAAGGTTCATTTCAAGTTTAAAAAGGTTTTGAAGTTAAATTTAGTTCTAGTTAAGTTAGTTTAGCTTGTTTAGTTAAGTTTAAGTTTAGTTTAGTCTAGATTAAGTAAGGAAGGAAAAGACCACCAAAGAGACCACCAAAGGAAAAAAAACCAGAGGAAATTAGAAAAAAAAAAGCCAAAGAAAAAAAGAAATAAGGGAAAAAAAAAATATACAAACCAAAGAACAGCGGCCGCACGGGGCCACAGCAGCAGCAGAAGCGAGGTGACTCGGCCGCATCGGGAACCGAGGCGCGAAGGCCGCACGGAGACGCAGCGGCAGCCGGAGCGAGGAGACTCGGGGAGGCCGCTTCGGGAAACGAGGCGAATCGGGGAGGCCGCACGGAGACGCAGCGACAGCCGGAACGAGGTGACTCGGGGAGCCCGAGCGGCGAACGAGACACGGCCCGATCGGCGGCCGCAGTCCAGCACCCGAGCGACGACCGCAGTCCAGCACCCGAGCAACGGCCGCAGTCCAGCACCCGAGCGACGACCGCAGTCCAGCACCCGAACGGCGAACGAGGCACAGCCCGAGCGGCGGCTGGGCTAGAAAGCCCGGGAAAGGCCCGAGGAGCCAGGCCCAGAGACCTCTGAGGAGAAGGGGAGCAACCAGAAGGCTTCCAGAAGCAAACCAAGACTGTGAGTACAGGGCCCAGGGAGGGAGACTGAAGCCAGGGAAAGGCCCGAGGAGCCAGGCCGAGACAGAGGCACAGAGACCTCTGAGGGGGAGGGGAACAGCCCGAAGGCACCGGGAAACAGCGGCTCACAGACCCAGACCTGAGAAGGGTGAACCCAGAAGCCGAGGCCCAGGGACCACGGGGTCGGAGAGGGGGACCGGGAAAGTTCGCGAACAGGGAGAGGGAAACACCAAACCTGGGGCCCCAGAAAAGCTTATTCTAAGATCAACAATACTTTACCAAAAATGAGCGAATCAGAAGATCCACAACAGCCCCGCTTCCAGATTCCCCCCAACACCGCAAAAAAAGCTATAAAAGCGATCAAGCATGAGCAGATGAGAGAAAAACCAGAAACACTTTTTGCTGACTGTTACAACAATGGGACAAAAAGTAACCTCATTTTCTACTCAGATCAGCCAGTGGCTTGGATCACAGCAATAAAATCACACTATACCAATGTTAAGCTAGAAAATACCGCAAATGGGTCCATAATGAAAATTAACACACCAGGAGACAGTTCAACTACGACGGTCAACGCGTACAATACCGGAACAATATTAGTGCAAGGCAACCTCGACAAATTTGCAACGGCCTTCAGGACACTGAAAAAATTAACTAAGGGGGGAAGGAACAGCCCCAGAGTGGCCCGCACTCCCCCCAACATTGACAACTTACCAGGAGAAAATCTGCCTGGTCAGGAGGTGAACGAGCCACACAGTTCAAACCAGACACTAACCCCGGGGAACCACAGCCACACGATACAACTGACAAACCCCAGCATAACTACCAGGGAGGAAGCCACACATAGTCCCCCTACCATTCCCAGCTCACCAAGAGAAGAGCAGCATAGCCAGGAAGTGAGTGAGCCCTCCAGGGCCGACCAGCCTAGCCAGGAAGTGAGTGAGCCTTCCAGGGCCGACCAGACACATACCCCGGGATCACACAGCCAGATACAACCAAAAGATAAATTTAATCAATTAGAGATAGAGATGGTTAAACTTAGAGAGGACTTCCTCAAAATGAATGACGATCAAAATCAGGAGAGGGAGAGACACAAGAGAGAGCTGAAGCTACTTGAGAACCAGGTGAATCTACTTAGGAATCAGGTGAAAGAGCTGCAGGAAAAAGAAGAGAGCCATAGAGGAGAGATAACACCATTAGACCAGCAACCAGAGGCTAGAGATAAGACAAGACAGAGCCGGACGGAACGGCTGCACTCCCACACGGAACAAAAGCAACAGACACACAATACAAGGGGTGCCACACAGACCGACCAGCATACTGATTCGCAATCTTCCCCCACCACCGTGGAACCACAAGCGGGCCGCTCACAAGAGGTACGCACACACCAGACACCCCAGCCCAGCACACACACTATGAGTCCAAGTGAAAGCCACCAGACAGTAAACACAAACAAGGCTGACGTCGTAATACTCATAGACTCAAATGGGAAATTTCTATGGGAGAAAAAGCTATTCCCTAGAAGTAAAGTAGAAAAGATCTGGTGCCCAACAACAAACAGAGCCATGGGATGGCTGCCCAAAGCCAGATTAGGCTCCCCCCAACACATAATAATACACACGGGCACAAATGACCTAAAGACCCAACAGAAAGAAGTAGCAACATCGCTCAGAGCAATGATTAGGAAAGCAAGCAGTACATTTCCAAACACTAGAATCACTGTTTCCACAATATTGCCGAGAACAGACTTCAACAACAACACAATTCATGAGATAAATGCCAGCATAGCAAGAGACTGCGAATCAAACCACAACGTACACCTGGCCCAACACCCCACCCTCGATGAGGAATGTCTTTACGACCACGTCCACATCCAAAGGCAAAGAATATCGATCTTTGCTAAAGCCCTGAAGGACGTCGCTTTTAACCGGGTCCATACCCAGACTCCAAGAGGACCCCCCCCCGACCACCAGAGATCAGCGGGGTACATATCAGGAACACTACAAGGACCACCAACACACCAACCGAGACCAGAGAGGATCCCCATGCAAAACAACAATATCAGACCTGCACCACTCCTGTCCCACAGGGGAATAGGACTGCTCCCAGCCAGACAGAGGGAGAGATGCACAGGACGTACGCAATACCTCAGACAGAAACAATCCATTAAGAGACAATAAGCAGATGTGCAGCAGCATCTACTTCCGCCTTATGGATCAAGGACTAATTAATAGAAAGAACTGTAACCAAATTGTATTAACTTTTGTAGACAACTGATGTGATCTTTTTTTTCCCACACTTAGACACGACAAACACGTACCACTCTTTAACCTATCATAGTAAAAGATCAAACTTAACATGAAATCCTTATATATTTCGACCTGGAATATCCAAGGTCTACGCTCTTCACTGCGAGAAGTGAAAAGTAGGACCCCAGAGTTCATAGATGAAACTAAAGACCTAGATATTATCATTTTACAGGAAACTTGGTATAAAGGAAAAGGACACACTGGCTGTCCCCAAGGGTACACTGAGCTGGTGGTCCCCTCCAATAAATTACCAAGTGTAACCCAAGGCAGAGACTCCGGAGGCATACTGATCTGGTTTAAAACAGAACTTAAGAATTACATCAAATTTATAAAAAAGGGTGAAAACCATATGTGGCTCAAACTTGAGAGGGAGATTATCTCAAACACCCAAGATGTTTACATTTGCGCACTTTATATCCCTCCAATCGATTCCCCGTACTTTAAAGAGGACACCTTCTCCAACATGGAGGGGGAAATTATCCAATACCAGGCCCAGGGGAACGTGTTGATCTGTGGGGACCTCAATTCAAGAACGGGCGAAGAACCAGACTTCACCAATAATCAGGGAAACAATTACGTTTTCGGGAATAACCACTTTGACATCCCTTCCTTTCCATACAGGCATAACTGCGACAAGCAGTCAAATACCAACGGAAAACAGCTACTACAGCTCAGTCGAAACCTGGGTCTGTACATTGTCAATGGTAGGTTCATAGGAGACCTCCTAGGAAGATCGACCTATTGCTCACCTCTTGGCTGCAGCACAGTAGACTATATGATTACAGTCTTTCAGAGCATTCACAGTCAAACCACAAAC
The DNA here is from genome assembly GCF_052327205.1 of Somniosus microcephalus. Lineage (NCBI taxonomy): Eukaryota > Metazoa > Chordata > Chondrichthyes > Squaliformes > Somniosidae > Somniosus > Somniosus microcephalus. The sequence continues at coordinate 3,692,916 of NC_141017.1, read as the reverse complement.
AACACTGTCAGATCACAGTCAAATTACTATGTTCCTCAAAAAGACAGAAACAAACAACATAGAAACACAACCCAGTAAACTGTACAACACCAAAAAATCGTACAGATGGGCCAAAAACGACACGGAAAAATACCAGAAAACAATTAGCAATGCATCAACTCAAGCTCTCTTAGACACCTTTCTGGATAACATATACACTCACAATAAAGAAGGCGTAAACCGGGCAGTTAGTAAACTAAACAATATTTTTGATAATTTGGCAACAAATGCAAACTTGAAAGCTCGCAAGAACAAACCCAAAACAAAAAACTATGAAAAATGGTTTGACCGAGATTGCCATAACATGAGGAAAAAACTTAGAAAAATATCAAACCAAAAACACAGACATCCAGAAAACGAGGAACTACGCCTTACTTATTGTCAGACACTAACACAATACAGAAACACACTCAGAACCAAAAAAGAGCAATATATTAAGAATACACTCAGCTCCATGGAGGAATCCATTGATTCCAATTGTTTCTGGGAAAACTTGAAAACACTACACAAAAAACAACACGACGATTTGGCCATTCAAAATGGGGACACATGGGTAAACCACTTTGAAAAATTATACCAGAAAAACACACTAAGACCAGAGCAACACCAAATATGCAAAAAACTGGAAAAGCTAGAAATGGCCATAAAAGATAACCAAAACCCGCTGGACGCCATAATAACAGAAAAAGAACTTCTTGAAAAACTCAAGGACCTGCGACCAGGAAAAGCCTGCGGGACAGACGGCATACTAAACGAGATGATTAAACACACAGACAACAAAATGAAACTGGCTATCCTAAAACTCTTCAACTTGGTTCTGAGTGTCGGTTATTTCCCTGATATCTGGAACAAAGGACTCATAACGCCCATATACAAAAGTGGGGACAAAATCGACCCAAACAACTATCGAGGCATCTGTGTAAACAGTAACCTGGGGAAGGTATTCTGTAGCATCATAAACAAAAGACTTATAAACTTCCTTGAGGAGCACAATGTCTTGAGTAAAAGCCAAATTGGATTCCTGCCAAACTATAGAACATCCGATCATATCTTCACCCTACAGACCCTAATTGACAAACACGTTCACCATAACAAAAGCAAAATCTACGCATGCTTTGTAGATTTCCAGAAGGCTTTCGACTCCATCTGGCATGACGGTTTATTCCTGAAACTTATCGAAAGTGGGGTAGGAGGGAAAACATATGATGTAATTAAATCAATGTATACAAACAACAAATGTGCAGTTAAAATTGGAGACAAACAAACAAAATACTTCCCACAGGGGCGGGGGGTGACGCAGGGCTTGCCAATCTCACCGACACTCTTTAATATTTACATAAATGGATTGGCAAAACTACTTGAACAATCTACAGCACCCGGCCTCACCCTATATGAATCCAAGGTTAAATTCCTCCTCTATGCAGACGACCTGGTTCTGCTGTCACCTACTAAAGAGGGGCTACAGCAAAACCTGGACCTGCTGGAGTCGTACTGCCAGACTTGGGCCCTGACAATAAATCCCCAAAAAACCAAAGTCCTTGTGTTCCAGCAAAGATCCAAACATCAGGGACCCAAAATAAATTTCACAGTAGGAACAACCAAAATTGAACAAACCACTAACTACACATACTTGGGCTTAAAAATCAGTTCTACGGGAAACTTCAAACTGGCTGTGAATGAACTGAAAGAGAAAGCAAGAAGGGCTTTCTATGCCATCAAAAAATCAATCCAAATAGAAATCCCAATTAGCATTTGGCTCAAAATTTTCAAATCAGTAATTGAACCAATTGCACTCTATGGCAGTGAGGTATGGGGGCCGCTAACTCAACAAGAATTTGCAAAATGGGACAAACACCCAATTGAGATCCTACATGCAGAATTCTGTAAAAGTATCCTCCGGACTCAAAGGAAAACAGTAAACAATGCATGCAGGGCGGAACTAGGCCAATATCCATTAATAATCACTATCCAAAAAAGAGCCACCAAATTTTGGAATCACCTACAAATGAGCAATCCCCAATGCTATCACTACGACGCCCTGAAATGCCAAGAGCTGACCATAAAGAAGAATACCCTCAGTCAACTAGTCCTGGGACTCAGTGAAGTAACTACTAACAATACTAACAATAACCAGCCCCAGGACAGTGACAGGGCAACACAAAGAATTCGACCCAACACAATCGTCGCTAAGCAAAAGGAAAAATATCTGACATATTGGGCAGAAACAACAAAAACCCAAAGCAAACTCAATTGCTACTTGGCCCTAAACAGACAATACAACATAGCTGATTACCTGACCATGGTAAAGGATAACAAACTGAGAAGAACCTTGACAAGGTACAGACTTAGCGAACATAGCCTAGCGATCGAAAAAGGCAGACACAGGCAGACCAGGCTGCCAAGAGAGGACAGGATATGCTCTCACTGCAGTCAGGGAGTGGTGGAGACAGAGATGCACTTCCTCACAGCTTGTGGAAAATATCAGGGCATCAGGGAGAATTTCTACCAAAAATTCTCACAAATATGCCCTGATTTCAGAAATCTGAATGACAACCAAAAACTCCCATTCCTACTGGGAGAGGAGAGAAGCTGTATAACACTGGCGGCACACTATGTTACAGCTTGCCATGAACAGAGGGACAACCAGTAAACTAAGAAAAGAATATATATAAACAATGCGAATGTATATTTATACACTCAGGGATATACCTGTTTATACACTGTATGAGTAGAACTGCGTTTATGTGCTAAACCATAAATGTATTTTGATGCTTTGGCAACATAAGATGTAACTTATCATGCCAATAAAGCGATTTGAATTGTGAATTGTGAATTGAGAGAGGGAGGGAGGGGGAGAGAGAGAGGGAGGGAGGGGGAGAGAGAGGGAGGGAGGGGGGGAGAGAGAGGGAGGGAGGGGAGAGAGAGGGAGGGAGGGGGGAGAGAGGGAAGGAGGGGGAGAAAGAGGGAGGGAAGGGGGAGAGAGAGGGAGGGAGGGGGAGAAAGAGGGAGGGAAGGGGGAGAGAGAGGGAGGGAGTGGGGAGAGAGGGAGGGAGGGGGAGAGAGGGAGGGAGGGGGAGAGAGTGAGGGAGGAGGAGAGAGTGAGGGAGAGAGTGAGGGAGGGAGGGGGGAGAGAGTGAGGGAGGGAGGGGGGAGAGAGTGAGGGAGGGAGGGGGGAGAGAGTGAGGGAGGGAGGGAGGGGAGAGAGGGAGAATGGGGGTAGAGAGAGTGAGGGAGGTGGGAGAGTGAGGGAGGGGGAGAGAGAGAGGGAGGGAAGGGGTAGAGAGAGTGAGGGAGGTGGGAGAGAGAGTGAGGGAGGGGAGAGTGTGAGGGAGACAGGGGGAGTGAGAGCAAATGAGGGAGGGAGGGGGGAGATAGCGAGTGAGGGGGGAGAGAGAGAGGGAGGGATTGGGGAGAGAGAGCATGAGGGAGGGGGGAGAGAGTGAGGGAGGCAGGAGGGAGAGAGAGAGAGTGAGGGAGTGAGGGGGGAGAGAGAGAGTGAGGGAGTGAGGGGGGGAGAGTGAGGGGGAGAGAGAGAGTGAGGGAGGGGGAGAGAGACAGTGAGGGAGGGAGGGGGAGAGAGAAAGGGAGGGAGGGGGAGAGAGAAAGTGAGGGAGGGGGAGAGAGTGAGGGAGGGGAGAGAGAGAGAGGGAGGGGGAGGGAGAGAGGGATAACTGCGACAAATAGACAAATGCTAACGGAAAACATCTCCTGCAGCTCTGTCGAAGCGTCGGTCTGTACATTTTCAATGGTAGGTTCATGGGAGACGACCTAGGAAGATCCACCTGTTGCTCACCTCTTGGCTTCGGCACCGTAGACTATATGATTACGGATCTGGACCCATCCTCTTTCAGAGCATTCACAGTCAAACCACAAACAACACTGTCAGATCACAGTCAAATTACTGCATATCTTAAAAGAACAGAAACAACCAACACAGAAACACAACAGTAAGCTGTACAACATTAAAAAATCCTACAGATGGGCCAATAACAGCACGGAAAAATGCCAGAAAGCAATTAGCAATCAATCAATTCAAGCTTTCTTGGACACCTTTCTGGAAAATACATACACACACAATAAAGAAGGTGTAAACCGGGCAGTGAATAACCTAAATAATATTTTTGCTAATTTGGCATCAATGTCAAACTTGAAAGTTCGCAAGAATAAACCCAAAACAAAAAACTATGAAAAATGGTTTGACTCAGATTGCCAGAACATGAGGAAAAAACTCAGAAAAATATCAAACCAGAAACACAGACAGCCAGAAAATGAGGAATTACGCCTTACTTGTTGTCAGGCACTAACACAATACAAAAACACACTCAGAACCAAGAAAGAGCAGTATATTAAGAATACACTCAGCTCCATTGAGGAATCCATTGATTCCAATTGTTTCTGGGACAACTGGAATACATTACACAAAAAACAACACGACAAATTGGCCATTCAAAACGGAGACACATGGGAAAACCATTTTGAAAAATTATACCAGAAAAACACACTAAGCCCAGAGCAATACCAAATATGTAAAAAACTGGAAAAGCTCGAATTAGCCATAAAAGATAACCAAAACCCGCTAGACCCCATAATAACTGAAAAAGAGCTATTTGAAAAACTCAAGGACCTGCGACCAGGAAAAGCTTGCGGTGCAGACGGCATCCTAAATGAGATGATTAAACACACAGACGATAAAATGAAATTAGCTATCCTAAAACTCTTCAACTTGCTTCTGAGTGTCGGTTACTTCCCTGATATCTGGAACAAAGGACTCATAACGCCCATATACAAAAGTGGAGACAAAGTTGACCCAAATAACTATCGAGGCATCTGTGTATACAGTAACCTGGGGAAGGTACTCTGTAGTATCATAAACAAAAGACTTATAAACTTCCTTGAGGAGCACAATGTCTTGAGTAAAAGCCAAATTGGATTCCTACCAAACTATAGAACATCAGATCATATCTTCACCCTACAGACCCTAATTGACAAACATGTTCATCAAAACAAAAGCAAAATTTTTGCCTGCTTTATAGATTTCCAGAAGGCTTTCGATTCCATCGGGCACGATGGTCTATTCTTGAAACTTATTGAAAGTGGTGTAGGGGGAAAAACATATGGTGTAATTAAATCAATGTATACAAACAATAAATGTGCAGTTAAAATTGGAGACAAACAAACAAAATACTTCCCACAGGGGCAAGGTGTGACGCAGGGCTCGCCCATCTCACCAACACTCTTTAATATTTACATAAATGAATTGGCAAAACTACTTGAACAATCTACAGCACCCGGCCTCACCCTATATGAATTCAAGGTCAAATTCCTCCTCTATGCAGATGACCTGGTTCTGCTGTCACCAACTAAGGAGGGTCTACAGCAGAACCTGGATCTGTTAGAGTCGTTCTGTCAGACCTGGGCCCTGACAATAAACCCCCAAAAAACCAAAGTCCTTGTGTTCCAGCAAAGATCCAGACATCAGGGACCCAGAATAAATTTCACACTAGGAACAACTAAAATTGAACAAATCACTAACTACACTTACTTGGGCTTAAAAATCAGCTATACGGGAAATTTTCATCTGGCTGTGAATGAATTGGAAGAGAAAGCAAGAAGGGCTTTCTATGCCATTAAAAAATTGGCCAGTGCTGGGACTAGAGTCCTGGCGGATCATATAACTAGGGCTGTAGAGAGGGCTTTAAACTAACTAGTGGGCGGGAGGTTCCTAGAGAGCAAATAATAAAAATGACAACAGAGAAGGTCATAGACATAGGTAGCAGTGGGGAAATTAAAAACCAGAGCGTGTCAGGAAGGGGCAGAAGGTATGAAGTAAAAGGTAAAGTAATAAAAAGGGCAAAAGCAGGAACTAAGTGTCACAAAACATCTTTGAAAGTTCTCTATCTGAATGAACGTAGCATTCGTAACAAAATAGACGAGTTAATGGCACAAATAACTACATATGGGTATGATCTTGTGGCCATTAAAGAAACATGGCTGCAGGGTGACAATGCCTGGGAATTAAACATACCAGGTTATTTAACAATCAGGAAGGACAGGCAGGAAGGAAGGGGAGGTGGGGTGGCTATGTTAATAAAGGAAGGAATCACTGTAATACAGACAAATGATATTGGGTCAAAAGATCAGGATAATGAAACAGTTTGGGTGGAGGTAAGGAATAATAAGGGGAAAAAAAGACTAGTGGGCGTAGTCTATAGGCCTCCGAACAGTGGCAACTCTGTTGGACGGAGTATCAATCAGGAAATAGTTGAGGCTTGTAATAAGGGAACATCTATAATTATGGGGGATTTTAACTATCATATTAATTGGACAAATCAAATTGGGCAGGGCTGCCTTGAGGATGAGTTCTTTGAGTGTATTAGGGATGGGTTTCTTGAGCAGTATGTAACTGAACCGACCAGGGGGCAAGCAACCATAGATCTGGTCCTGTGTAATGAGACAGGATTAATTAAAAATGTCCTAGTAAAGGATCCCCTTGGAATGAGTGACCATAACATGGTTGAATTCCATATTCAATTAGAGGGTGAGAAGGTTGGATCTCAAACAAGCGTGCTAAGCTTGAATAAAGGAAACTATGAAGGTATGAGAGCGGAATTGAGTAGAGTGGATTGGGAAAATAGATTAAAGGGTAAGACGATACATGATCAGTGGTGTACATTTAAGGAGTTATTTTACAACTTCCAAAAAATATATATTCCACTGAGAAGAAAAGGGTGTAAAAGAAAAGACAGCCATCCGTGGCTAAGTAAAGAAATTAAGGATAGTATTCGACTAAAAACAAGGGCATATAAGGTAGCCAAATCTAGTGGGAGGATAAAGGATTGGGGAAACTTTAAAAGACAGCAAAAAATAACAAAAAGATTGATTAAGAAAGGGAAGATAGATTATGAAAGTAAATTAGCAAAAAATATAAAAACAGATAGTAAGAGTTTTTATAGTTATATAAAAAGAAAAAGGGTGGCTAAAGTAAATGTTGGTCCCTTAGAGGATGAGACCGGGAAATTAATGGTGGGAAATATGGAGATGGCAAAAACACTGAATGAATATTTTATATCAGTCTTTACAGTAGAAGACACTAAGAATATCCCAACACTGGACAAACAGGGGGCTATAGGGGGGGAGGAGCTAAACACGATCAAAATCACTAAGGAAGTGGTACTCGGTAAAATAATGGGACTCAAGGCGGATAAATCACCTGGACCTGATGGCTTACATCCTAGGGTCTTGAGGGAAGTGGCGGTAGGGATTGTGGAAGCATTGGTAATAATTTTCCAAAACTCCCTGGACTCGGCAATGGTCCCGGCAGACTGGAAAACTGCTAATGTAACACCCTTATTTAAAAAGGGCAGTAGACAGAAGGCTGGAAACTATAGACCGGTTAGCCTAACATCTGTGGTAGGTAAAATTTTGGAGTCCATTATTAAGGAGACAGTAACAGGACATTTGGATAATCATAATTTAATAGGACAAAGTCAGCATAGTTTTATGAAGGGGAAGTCATGTTTGACAAATTTGCTGGAGTTCTTTGAGGAAGTAACATATAGGGTGGATAAAGGGGAACCAGTGGACGTAGTGTATTTAGACTTCCAAAAGGCATTTGACAAGGTGCCACACAAAAGATTATTGCTTAAGATAAAAAATCACGGGATTGGGGCTAATATTCTGGCATGGATAGAGGATTGGCTATCTAACAGAAGGCAGAGAGTTGGGATAAATGGTTCATTCTCAGACTGGCAATCAGTAACTAGTGGTGTTCCACAGGGGTCAGTGCTGGGTCCCCAACTCTTTACAATCTCTATTAATGATTTGGAGGAGGGGACCGAGTGTAACATATCAGAGTTTGCAGATGATACTAAGATGGGAGGGAAAGTAGTGAGTGAGGAGGACATAAAAAACCTGCAAGGGGACATAGACAGGCTAAGTAAGTGGGCAGAGATTTGGCAGATGGAATACAATACTGGAAAGTGTGAGGTTATGCACTTTGGCAGGAAAAATCGTAGAGCAAGTTATTATCTTAATGGCAAGAAACTGGAAAGTACTGAAGTACAAAGCGATCTGGGGGTCCTGGTGCACGAAACTCAAAAGGTTAGTATGCAGGTGCAGCAAGTGATTAAGAAGGCCAATGGAATGTTGGCTTTCATTGCTAGGGGGATAGAATATAAAAATAGGGAGGTATTGCTTCAGTTGTACAAGGTATTGGTGAGACCGCACCTGGAATACTGCATACAGTTTTGGTGTCCATGCTTAAGAAAGGACACACTTGCTCTCGAGTCAGTACAAAAAAGGTTCACTCAGTTAATCCCGGGGATGAGAAAATGGACATATGAGGAGAGGTTGAGTAGATTGGGACTCTAGTCATTGGAGTTCAGAAGAATGAGAGGCGATCTTATTGAAACATATAAGGTTGTGAAGGGGTTGGATCGGGTGGATGCGGGGAGGATGTTCCCGATGATGGGTGAAACTAGAACTAGGGGGCATAGTCTTAGAATAAGGGGCTGCTCTTTCAAAACTGAGATGAGGAGGAACTACTTCACTCAGAGGGCGGTAGGTCCATGGAATATGCTGCCCCAAAAAGCTGTAGAAGCTACATCATTACATAAATTTATAACAGAAATAGACAGTTTCCTAGAAGTAAAGGGAATTAAGGGTTACGGGGAGCTGGCAGGAATTTGGACATGAGTCTAGGTCCGGATCGGTCATGGCCCTGTGGGTAGCGGAGTGGGCCCAGGGGCCGTGTAGCCTGATCCTGCTCCTATTTCGTGTGTCTAATTCTGTTAGATTCAGGAGATGGTTCTGTGATAGTGGATTGGCGGTTAGGATCAGATCAGCCATGATCTTATTGAATGGCGGAGCAGGCTCGAGGGGCCGATTGGCCTGCTCCTGCTCCTATTTCTTATGTTCTTATGTTCTTATGTAAACAGAAATCCCAATTAGCATTTGGCTCAAAATTTTTTAATCAGTAATTCAACCAATTGCACTCTATGGCAGTGAGGTGTGGGGACCGCTAACACAACAAGAATTTGCAAAATGGGACAAACACCCAATTGAGATCCTACATGCAGAATTCTGTAAAAGTATCCTCCGGACTCAAAGGAAAACCGTAAACAACGCATGCAAGGCAGAACTAGGCCAATATCCATTAATAATTACTATCCAAAAAAGAGCCACCAAATTTTGGAAACACCTAAAAATGAGCAACCCCCACTGCTATCATTACGAAGCCCTGAAATGCCAAGATAGAATCATAAAGAAGAATACCCTCAGTGAACTAGTCCTGGGACTCAGTGAAGTAACTACTAACATGACTAACAATAACCAGCCAAAGGACAGTGACATTGTAGCACAGAGAATTCGACCCAACACAATTGTCACTAAGCAAAAGGAAAAATATCTGTCATATTGGGCAGAAACAACAAAAACCCAAAACAAACTCAATTCCTACTTGGCCCTAAACATGACAGTACAACATGGCTGAATACCTGACCATGGTAAAGGATAGCAAACTGAGAAAAACCTTGACAATGTAAAGACTTAGTGAACATAGCCTGGCCATCGAAAAAGGCAGACACAGGCAGACCCGGCTGCCAAGAGAGGGCAGGATATGCTCTCACTGCAGTCAGGGAGTGGTGGAGACAGAGATGCACTTCCTCACTGCTTCTGGAAAATATCAGGGCATCAGGAGAATTTCTGCCCAAAATTCACAAAAATATGCCCTGAATTCAGAAATTTGAATGACGACCAAAAACCCCCATACCTACTAGGGGAACAGAGAAATTGTGTAACCTTAGCGGCACACTATGTTACAGCTTGCCATAAACAGAGGGACAACCATTAAATCTAAGAAAGGAGCACATACAAATTATATGAATGTATATTTATACACTCAGGGATATATCTATTTACACACTGTATGGATAGATCTGCGTTTATGTGTTCAACCATAAATGTTTTTCGATGCTTTGGCAACATAAGATGTACCTTGTCATGCCAATAAAGCGATTTGAATTGAATTGAATTGAATTGAGAGTGAGGGAGTGGGAGAGAGAGTGGGAGGGGGAGAGAGTGAGGGAGGGAGGGGGAAGAGAGTGAGGGAGGGAGGGGGAAGAGAGTGAGAGGGGGAGGGGGGGAGAGAGTGAGGGAGGGAGGGGGGAGAGAGTGAGGGAGGGAGGGGGAGAGAGTGAGGGAGGGAGGGGGGAGAGAGTGAGGGAAGGAGGGGGGAGAGAGTGAGGGAGGGAGGGGGAGAGAGTGAGGGAGGGAGGGGGAGAGAGTGAGGGAGGGAGGGGGAGAGAGTGAGGGAGGGAGGGGGAGAGTGTGAGGGAGGGAGGGGGGAGAGTGTGAGGGAGGGAGGGGGGAGAGTGTGAGGGAGGGAGGGGGAGAGAGTGAGGGAGGGAGGGGGGAGGGAGGGAGGGGGAGAGAGTGAGGGAGGGAGGGGGAGAGGGGGAGGGAGGGAGGGGGAGAGAGTGAGGGAGGGAGGGGGAGAGAGTGAGGGAGGGAGGGGGAGAGAGTGAGGGAGGGGGGAGAGAGTGAGGGAGAGAGGGGGAGAGAGTGAGGGAGGGAGGGGGAAGAGAGTGAGGGAGGGAGGGGGAAGAGAGTGAGGGAGGGAGGGGGAAGAGAGTGAGGGAGGGAGGGGGAAGAGAGTGAGGGAGGGAGGGGGGAGAGAGTGAGGGAGGGAGGGGGAGAGAGGGAGGGAGAGAGAGTGAGGGAGGGAGGGGGGAGATAGTGAGGGAGGGAGGGGGGTAATAGTGAGGGAGGGAGGGGGTAATAGTGAGGGAGGGAGGGGGGAGATAGTGAGTGAGGGAGAGAGGGGGAGAGAGAGAGTGAGGGAGTGAGGGGGAGAGAGAGAGAGTGAGGGGGAGAGAGAGTGAGGGAGAGAGAGAGAGTGAGGGAGGGGGAAGAGAGAGTGAGGGAGGGGGAGAGAGAGTGAGTGAGGGAGGGGGAGAGAGAGGGGGAGAGAGAGAGAGAGAGGTGAGGGAGGGAGGGGGAGAGAGAGAGAGTGAGGGAGGGAAGGGGGAGAGAGAGAGTGAGGGAGGGAGGGGGAGAGAGAGAGAGTGAGGGGGAGAGAGAGTGAGGGAGAGAGAGAGAGTGAGGGAGGGGGAAGAGAGAGTGAGGGAGGGGGAGAGAGAGTGAGTGAGGGAGGGGGAGAGAGAGGGGGAGAGAGAGAGAGAGAGTGAGGGAGGGAGGGGGAGAGAGAGAGAGTGAGGGAGGGAAGGGGGAGAGAGAGAGTGAGGGAGGGAGGGTGGAGAGAGTGAGGGAGGGAGGGGGGAGAGAGTGAGGGAGGGAGGGGGGAGAGAGTGAGGGAGGGAGGGGGGAGAGAGTGAGGGAGGGAGGGGGAGAGAGTGAGGAGGGAGGGGGGAGAGAGTGAGGGAGGGAGGGGGGAGAGAGTGAGGGAGGGAGGGGGAGAGAGTGAGGGAGGGAGGGGGGAGAGTGTGAGGGAGGGAGGGGGAGAGAGTGAGGGAGGGAGGGGGGAGAGATTGAGGGAGGGGGGGGAGAGAGTGAGGGAGGGGGAGAGAGTGAGGGAGGGAGGGGGAGAGAGTGAGGGAGGGAGGGGGGAGAGAGTGAGGGAGGGAGGGGGAGAGAGTGAGGGAGGAAGGGGGAGAGAGTGAGGGAGGGAGGGGGAGAGAGTGAGGGAGGGAGGGGGAGAGAGTGAGGGAAGGGGAGAGAGTGAGGGAGAGAGGGGGAGAGAGTGAGGGAGGGAGGGGGAAGAGAGTGAGGGAGGGAGGGGGAAGAGAGTGAGGGAGGGAGCGGGAAGAGAGTGAGGGAGGGAGGGGGAAGAGAGTGAGGGAGGGAGGGGAAGAGAGTGAGGGAGGGAGGGGGAGAGAGTGAGGGAGGGAGGGGGGAGAGAGTGAGGGAGAGAGGGAGGGAGAGAGAGTGAGGGAGGGAGGGGGGAGATAGTGAGGGAGGGGGGAGATAGTGAGGGAGGGAGGGGGGAGATAGTGAGGGAGGGAGGGGGGAGATAGTGTGGGAGGGAGGGGGAGAGAGTGAGTGAGGGAGGGGAGAGAGAGTGAGTGAGGGAGGGGGGAGAGAGTGAGGGAGAGAAAGAGAGTGAGGGAGGGGGAAGAGAGAGTGAGGGAGGGGGAAGAGAGAGTGAGGGAGGGGCAGAGATAGTGAGGGAGGGAGGGGGGAGAGAGATAGTGAGGGAGGGAGGGGGGAGAGAGAGAGTGAGGGTGGAGAGAGAGAGTGAGGGAGGGAGGGGGGAGAGAGTGAATGAGTGAGGGAGGGGGGAGAGAGAGAGTGAGGGAGGGAGTGGGAGAGAGTGAGTGAGGGAGGGAGGGGGAGAGAGTGAGGGAGGGAGGGGGAGAGAGTGGGGGAGGGAGGGGGAGAGAATGAGTGAGGGAGGGGGGAAGAGAGAGAGAGTGAGGGAGGGAGGGGGAAGAGAGAGGGAGGAAGGGAGGAGGAGAGAGAGTGAGGGAGGGAGGGGGAGAGAGAGAGTGAGGGGGAAGAGAGTGAGGGAGGGAGGGGGTGGGAGAGGGAGGGAGGGGGGAGAGAGTGAGGGAGGGAGGGGGAGAGAGTGAGGGAGGGAGGGGGAGAGAGTGAGGGACGGAGGGGGGAGAGAGTGAGGGAGGGAGGGGGGAGAGTGTGAGGAAGGGAGGAGGAGAGAGAGTGAGGGAGGGAGGGGGGAAAGAGTGAGGGAGGGAGGGGGGAGAGAGTGAGGTAGGGAGGGGGGAGAGAGTGAGGGAGGGGGGAGAGAGAGAGTGAGGGAGGGAAGGGGGAGAGAGAGTGAGGGAGGGAGGGGAGAGAGATTGAGGGAGGGAGGGAGGGGAGAGAGAGTGAGGGAGGGAGGGTGTTAGATCCGTGATTCTGAGAGTATGATGTTTTCCAATAACCACACTGATGCTGTAACTTAACAATCAACAGGTATTGACTGGAGTAGGGTAGTCGCATGACTGGGGTACAGAGGCATGCCCAAGGCTTGTATACAGGTGTGGTCACTGCCGGTACTACAGTATACAGGAGCTGTAAAAGTAGTTCTCTCTTAAAGGTACATACACTACAATTCCTCACCTTTTAGATTAGTAGTACCATAATAATCAAATAACAATTAACACTTTAACATGTACATTAAACAACAATAGTCCATTTATAGATTCAGTCTTTGGGGCGGCTTCCTGATCCTTTCGGGATAGCGCCTTTCCTGAGGTTCTTGTTCTTGGTGCGGAGGTGATTCTGGCCCCTTTTTGTCGGTTATTTCATCCGTTTCCACTGCTACTGTTTCTGAGGTAGATGCTACCGGTATGTCGGATTCATCCCCAGGGACACGAGACATGGGGTTGACTCGTTCCTGTGACGCTAAGATCTGATCGACGTGGCGTCTCACAATGTTCTCCCCGACATCCACTGTGTACATTAATGGCCCCTGCCTTGTGCATATCGTTCCAGGTTGCCATTTCTCTGTTCGGTAGTCACGGGCCAAGACTGGTTCTCCTACGTTGAAGCTCCTTGTCGGCTTCTTATTGATGTGCTGGAATTGTTTATCTTCAACATTTCTTCGCAAGTCCAGACGAGATCTCAACCTTCGGCTAAAGAACATCATGGCCGGGGTCTGGTTGGTAATTGCATGTGTCGCGTTTCGGTCGGCTAATAAGAAATTGTCCACCTTATGCTGTCGTGGAATTTCATCGTCTCACATGGCCTTTATCGCCTTCTTAAAGGTTTGTACGAACCTCTCAGCCAATCCATTGGTGGCTGGATGATACGGGACGGATGTGTAATGCCTTACCCCATTCCTTCTCATAAATTTTCAAAACTCTTCTGACACAAACTGTGGTCCATTATCAGAGCAAATCTGCTCTGGCAAGCCGTTCCTGGCAAATATGGTCCGTAGGACTGCAATCGTCTTCTCTGTAGTGGTTGAGGACATTTTTATCACCTCAGGCCATTTCGAATGAGCATCCACTGCTATTAAGAACATTGAGTCCATGAATGGACCAGCGAAATTAATATGCACCCGTTGCCATGGAGAGGAGGGCCACTCCCATGGGTGTAGAGGAGCATGTGGTGGTGCATTTTGGACCTTCTGGCATCCTGAGCAGCTCTTGGTTAGATCTTCGATTTGTTGATCGATTCCCGGCCACCACACATAAGCCCTAGCAAGGCTTTTCATTTTCACTCCCCCAAGATGACCTTCATGAAGCTCATTTAGCATTCTCTCCCTTAACTTAGGTGGAATCACCACTCTGGATCCACACATCACTGTCCCCTGGCATACTGACAGCTGTTCTCTTCTGGATGAGAATGCTGGCAACAGTGAGTCGCCATGTGTTGGCCATCCCCTCACCGTCAAATCATATACCCGAGACAGCGTTGGATCATTGCGGGTCTCCTTCTCTATATCCGCGTTCGTTACTGGCAATCGTTCAATTATTGACGAATAAAATATCTCGATAGGATCCACTGCTGGTGCATCCTCCACAGCAGGCAGTGGCAGGCGCGATAGCCCATCAGCGTTTCCATGCTGTTTCGTGCCTTTGTATTCTGTTTCATTTTGATTCGCCCCTAGAAACAGGGACCATCTTTGTAACCATTGTGCAGTCATCACTGGAACGCCCTTCTTAGGATTAAAGATGGAGACAAGTGGTTGGTGGTCAGTCAGCAAGGTGAACTTCTGCCCATGCAGATAGTGGTTGAATTTTTTTACTCCCCATACGAGGCTGAGGGCCTCCCTGTCAATCTGGGTGTAGTTGCGCTCGGCTGAGGTTAGTGACCGAGACGCAAAGGCTACTGGCCTCTCCAACCCGTCTGGGAATTTGTGCGACAGCACCGCTCCAATACCATAAGGTGATGCATCACATGCCAAACGAATTGGTAGTGCTGGGTTGAAATGGGCCAACACCTCTTTTGATGTGATCAATTCTTTACACTTCTGGAAAGCTCGTCTATGTTCGTCATTCCACTTCCATGGTACCCCTGTTTGCAGTAGGGTGTACAGTGGGTGTAATACCGTGGACAAATTTGGTAAGAACTTATGGTAGTAGTTTACCAGCCCGAGGAACGACCTCAGTTGTGACACATTTTCCGGTGCTGGAGCCTTGACTACTGCCTCAATCTTTTCAGGGGACTTATGTAACCCCTCTTCATCGATGACGTGGCCACAATACAAGATCTGCTGCTGGAAAAACTCGCACTTGTGGCGATTAGCTCGTAGCCCATATTCCTTTAATCTGGTGAGCACCTTCTCCAAGTTGGCGAGGTGATCACTGTCATTTTCGCCCGTGACCAGGATGTCGTCCAAATAACACTGGGTCCCTGGAATCCCTTGCAGGACTTGATCCATCGCCCTTTGCCAAATAGCCGGAGCCGATGTTACCCCGAACACCAGCCGATTGTATTGATAGAGACCTTTATGAGTGTTAATCGTAAGGTATTGTTTCGAGGCTTCTTCTACCTCCATTTGCAAGTGCGCCTGGGCTAGATCAATTTTGGTGAAGCGTTTACCTCCAGATAGCGAGGGGAAAATATCCTCAATTCGTGGAAGTGGATATTGTACCGTGTGAAGGACTGGGTTCACTGTCACCTTAAAATCCCCACAGATGCGGACCTTCTTTGGTTCCCCAGGCGTATTACTCAACGACCTCTTCATTACAGGAATGATGGGTGTAGCCCACTCACTCCAGTCTACTTTGGACAGTGCTCCTGAACGTTCCAACCCTTGCAGCTCTGCTTCGACAGCTGGTCTGATCGCATAAGGCACTGGTCTGGCCTTAAGAAACTTTGGGCTTGCATTTTCCTCTATTTTAATCGTTGCTGTTATGCCTTTTAGTGTTCCGAGTCCCTCCTGGAACACTTCTTTTGCGTCAGTTAGCATTTTTGACAGTCGTCCAGGTGTGACGTCGTCATCCTTTTTGGCCTCAACCTTCAGGGCCGGTATGGAATGCCAATCTATTTGTATCTTCCGGATCCATTCACGTCCTATTAGTGGTGGTCCTCCATCTGGCAATACATATATGTCCATTTTAGGTATTTCCTGGCCTTTATATATCACTTTCACCCTTATTTTTCCTTTGGGGTAGACTTTTTGCCCCGTGTACGTCTTCAAGACAATCTCTGTAGCTTTCAAGGGTATATGTGAAAATAGCCGCTTGTAGTCCCTTTGGTTTATGACTGTTAGGGCTGATCCTGTGTCCAATTTCATTTTCACTTGGACTCCGTCTATCTTGAGTGTAACCCAGATAGTCTGGTGATCCTCCATTTTGGTTACCTTATGTAGTTTCAGACAACCCAGCTCCTTGCTTCCGGAGTCGGTGTCACTTTTCTGTTCATCTGAACTATTGTCCATCACCTTGTGTACCTATTTGTACTTCTCCTGTGGAGATTTCTTACTGTTGGTTTTCTTCCCAGACCTGCAGACTCTTGCTATGTGTCCTGCTTTTCCACACTGTCTGCACACTTGGTCCTTGAACCAACAATCCTTCTGGTTGTGTGTTGTTCTGCCGCAACGATAGCACTTCCCTGTCCCATAGGACATTTCATTGGTGCCATTTTCTTGCGGTCTCCGTTGTATCTCTGCAGCGCCCCTTGCGGCTGCTTCGTGTGATACTGCCATACTGAAAGCCTTGTCCAGCGTAAGATCCTTTTCTGATAGAAGCCGTTTCTGGGTTCCTTCACTTTGCAGCCCACACACAAACTTGTCCCTTAACGTATCTGCTAGTCCCGCTCCAAACTGGCAGTGTTTCGATAGCTTGCGCAGTTCCGTTAGGTACTCAGCATTGCTTTTGTCTTTGTGTTGGTTCCTTTTATGGAACTTAAATCATTCTGCTATCAGCAGCGGTGTGGGGTTTAAGTGGTCCTGTAGGATTTCTACTATGCTTTCAAAATTCTTGTTCACAGGCTTCTCTGGGGTTATTAGGTTTCGCAGTAACCCATAAGTTTTTGCACCCATGGAATTTAACAAAACCAGTGCTTTCCTAGCATCTGGCACTTCATTCACCCTGCAGTACACCTCAATACGTTCCGCATATGTCGCCCAATCTTCGACTTCATTGTCGAATGTAGAGATACTGCCACTCTTCGGCATCCCTGGGTGTGATTTAACTGTCAAAAATGGCGTCTCCCGCGCTTCCCCTTCTTCTCCGCTGGCACAAAATGGCGTCTCCCGCGCTATCCTTCCTTCCCTTGCTCGCCCCTCTTCTCTGCTGCGGCTTCTAAAAATGGCGTCTCCCGCGCTCTTCCTTCTTCTCCGTGGCTCAATGGCGTCTCCCGCGCTCTCCCTTCTTCTCCCCATGGACACTGCTCAGCCCTTGAGCCCTGGCTGTGCTCTGCGCATTCTATTTCTTTTTTTTTTGTGCCTTTCCCGTTTCCGCCGCTCGGTCCTGACCCCGGCTGTGCTTTACCCTCTCTCTCTCTGTTTTGTTTTTCCTCGACGCCGCTCGGTTTTCAAACCCCGGCTGCGCCCTGTGCGCTTCACGCTCTGTCTTACCCCGTCGACGCTGCTCGGCTTTTTCTCCGCCGTCGGTCGGCTCCAGCCGCCGCTGTCCGGGAAGGGTCTGCGCTGTACCTGTCGTCAGTCTATTGCTGATCGTCGTGGCTGGGGAACCAAGCCCGGCTCTCCACAGCCTCCCCTGCGATGTTCACTCTCTGCCGGACGACTGGGCGGTTGCTCGTGGTCGACGCCCGTGTTTCTGGCCTCGACTTTCTTCCACCGTCCTCCCGGAGCGAATCCTCGAAGGGAAATGCAGAGTTGCAGGTAGATTCGAATCGACACTCGTCGCCACTGTTAGATCCGTGATTCTGAGAGTATGATGTTTTCCAATAACCACACGGATGCTGTAACTTAACAATCAACAGGTATTTACTGGAGTAGGGTAGTCGCATGACTGGGGTACAGAGACATGCTCAAGGCTTATATACAGGTGTGGTCACTGCCGGTACTACAGTATACAGGAGCTGTAAAAGTAGTTCTCTCTTAAAGGTACATACACTACAGAGGGGAGAGAGAGTGAGGGAGGGAGGGGGAGTGAGTGAGGGAGGGAGAGGGAGAGAGTGAGGGAGGGAGGGGGAGAGAGTGAGGGAGGGAGGGGGAGAGAGTGAGGGAGGGAGGGGGAGAGAGTGAGGGAGGGAGGGGGAGAGAGTGAGGGAGGGAGGGGGAGAGAGTGAGGGAGGGAGGGGGAGACAGTGAGGGAGGGAGGGGGAGAGAGTGAGGGAGGGAGGGAGGGGGGAGGGGGCAGAGAGTGAGGGAGGGAGGGAGAGGGGAGAGAGTGAGTGAGGGAGGGAGGGGGTAGACAGTGAGAGAGGGAGGGGGAGAGAGTGAGGGAGGGAGGGGGGAGAGAGTGAGGGAGGGAGGGGGAGAGAGTGAGGGAGGGAGGGGGAGAGAGTGAGGGAGGGAGGGGGAGAGAGTGAGGGAGGGAGGGGGGAGAGAGTGAGGGAGGGAGGGGGGAGAGAGTGAGGGAGGGAGGGGGGAGAGAGTGAGGGAGGGAGGGGGGAGAGAGTGAGGGAGGGAGGGGGGAGAGAGTGAGGGAGGGAGGGGGAGAGAGTGAGGGAGGGAGGGGGAGAGAGTGAGGGAGGGGAGAGAGTAAGGGAGGGAGGGGGAGAGAGTGAGGGAGGGAGGGGAGAGAGTGAGGGAGGGAGGGGGAGAGAGTGAGGGAGGGAGGGGGGAGAGTGAGGGAGGGAGGGGGAGAGTGAGGGAGGGAGGGGGAGAGTGAGGGAGGGAGGGGGAGAGAGTGAGAGAGGGAGGGGGAGAGAGTGAGGGAGGGAGGGGGGAGAGAGTGAGGGAGGGAGGGGGGAGAGAGTGAGGGAGGGAGGGGGGAGAGAGTGAGGGAGGGAGGGGGAGAGAGTGAGGAGGGAGGGGGAGAGAGTGAGGAGGGAGGGGGAGAGAGTGAGGGAGGGAGGGGGAGAGAGTGAGGGAGGGAGGGGGAGAGAGTGAGGGAGGGAGGGGGAGAGAGTGAGGGAGGGAGGGGGAGAGAGTGAGGGAGGGGGAAGAGGGAGGGGGGAGAGAGTGAGGGAGGGAGGGGGAGAGAGTGAGGGAGGGAGGGTGGGGAGGAGAGTGTGAGGGAGGGAGGGGGAGAGAGTGAGGGAGGGAGGGGGAGAGAGTGAGGGAGGGAGGGGGGAGAGAGTGAGGGAGGGAGGGGGAGAGAGTGAGGGAGGAGGGGGAGAGAGTGAGGGAGGGAGGGGGGAGAGAGTGAGGGAGGGAGGGGGAGAGAGTGAGGGAGGGAGGGGGGAGAGAGTGAGGGAGGGAGGGGGAGAGAGTGAGGGAGGGAGGGGGAGAGAGTGAGGGAGGGGGAGAGAGTAGGGAGGGAGGGGAGAGAGTGAGGGAGGGAGGGGGAGAGAGTGAGGGAGGGAGGGGGAGAGAGTGAGGGAGGGAGGGGGAGAGAGTGAGGGAGGGAGGGGGAGAGAGTGAGGGAGGGAGGGGGGAGAGAGTGAGGGAGGGAGGGGGAGAGAGTGAGGGAGGGAGGGGGAGAGAGTGAGGGAGGGAGGGGGAGAGAGTGAGGGAGGGAGGGGGGAGAGAGTGAGGAGGGGGGGGAGAGAGTGAGGGAGGGAGGGGGAGAGAGTGAGGAGGGAGGGGGAGAGAGTGAGGGAGGGAGGGGGAGAGAGTGAGGGAGGGAGGGGGGAGAGAGTGAGGGAGGGAGGGGGAGAGAGTGAGGGAGGGAGGGGGGAGAGAGTGAGGGAGGGAGGGGGAGAGTGAGGGAGGGAGGGGGGAGAGAGTGAGGGAGGGAGGGGGGAGAGAGTGAGGGAGGGAGGGGGAGAGAGTGAGGGAGGGGGAGGGTGGGAGGGGAGAGTGTGGAGGGAGGGGGAGAGTGAGGGAGGGAGGGGAGTGAGTGAGGGGGAGGGGGAGAGTGTGGGAGGGAGGGGGAGAGTGAGGGAGGGAGGGGGAGAGTGGGAGGGTGGGGGGGAGAGTGTGGGAGGGAGGGGGAGAGTGTGGGAGGGAGGGGGAGGGTGGGAGGGGGGGGAGAGTGTGTGGGGGGAGGGGGGAGAGAGTGAGGGTGGGAGGGGGGAGAGTGGAGGGAGGGGGGAGAGTGTGAGGGTGGGAGGGGGGGTGTGAGGGTGGTGGGGGAGTGAGGGAGGGTGGGGGGAGTGAGTGAGGGTGGGTGGGGGGAGGTGTGGGAGGGGGGGAGTGGTGGGTGGGGGGGGAGAGTGTGGGGGTGGGGGGGTGTGGGAGGGTGGGGGTGGGTGGGGGGGTGGGGTGTGAGTGAGGGAGGGTGGGGGTGAGTGAGGGTGGGTGGGGGTGAGTGTGAGGGAGGGAGGGGGAGGTGTGAGGGTGGAGGGGGGAGTGTGAGGGTGGGAGGGGGAGTGTGTGGTGGGAGGGGGGTGTGGTGTGGGAGGGTGGGGGAGTGTGTGAGGGTGGTGGGGGAGTGAGTGAGGGTGGGAGGGGGGGTGTGTGTGGGTGGGAGGGGGGTGTGTGAGGTGGGAGGGGGTGTGGGTGAGTGGGGTGGGGTGGGTGGTGGGAGGGGGGTGGGTGTGGGTGGGTGGGTGGGGGTGGGAGGTGGGTGGGGGAGTGGTGGGGGTGAGGGGGGAGGGGTGGGGGGGGTGTGGGGTGGGTGGGGTGGGGTGGGTGGGGTGGTGGGGGTGGGTGTGGGTGGGTGGGGTGAGGGTGGGTGGGAGGGGTGGGGTGTGGTGGGGGGGTGGGTGGGGGTGTGGTGTGGGTGGGTGGGGGAGGTGTGGGTGGGTGGTGGGGTGTGTGGGAGGGTGGGGGGTGTGAGGGTGGGAGGGGGTGTGGTGGGGTGGGTGGGGGGTGTGTGTGGGTGGGTGGGGGGGAGGTGTGGGTGGGGTGTGGTGTGGGTGGGTGGGTGGGGGGTGGGTGGTGGGTGGGGGTGGGGGTGTGGGGGGGGTGGGGTGGGGGTGGTGGGGGTGTGGGGTGGTGGGTGGTGGGGGAGTTGAGGGAGGGTGGGTGGGAGGGGTGAGGTGTGGGAGGGAGGGTGGAGGGGGGAGAGTGTGGGCGGGAGGGGGGGTGAGTGAGGGTGGGAGGGGAGTGTGAGGGAGGGAGGGAGGGGGGGGGGAGGTGTGAGGGAGGGAGGGGGGAGAGAGTGAGGGTGGGAGGGGGCGAGGTGTGGAGGGAGGGGAGAGAGTGAGGGAGAGAGTGAGGGAGGGAGGGGGAGAGAGTGAGGGAGGGAGGGGGAGAGAGTGAGGGAGGGAGGGGGAGACAGTGAGGGAGGGAGGGGGAGAGAGTGTGAGGGAGGGAGGGGGGAGAGAGTGAGGGAGGGAGTGGGGAGAGAGTGAGGGAGGGAGGGGGGAGAGAGTGAGGGAGGGAGGGGGG
>NC_141017.1:3434501-3671178 GCF_052327205.1 Somniosus microcephalus | reverse complement strand
GCAAATGTTCGGAGGCCTATAGACTATGCCCACTAGTGTTTTTTCCCCTTATTATTCCGTATCTCCACCCAAACTGTTTCACTATCCTGATCCTTTGACCCAATATCATTTCTCTGTATTACAGTGATTCCTTCCTTTATTAACATAGCCACCCCATCTCCCCTTCCTTCCTGCCTGTCCTTCCTGATTGTTAAATAACCTGGTATGTTTAATTCCAGTCATGGTCACCCTGCAGCCATGTTTCTGTAATGGCCACAAGATCATACCCATATGTAGTTATTTTTGCCGTTAACTTGTCCATTTTGTTACGAATGCTACATGCATTCAGATAAAGAACTTTCAAATATGTTTTGTGACACTTAGTTCCTGCTTTTTCCCTTTTACTACTTTACCTTTTACTCCATACCTTCTGTCCCTTCCTGACATGCTCTGTTTTTTAATTCCCCACTGCTACCTAAGTCTATGACCTTCTCCGTAGTCATTTTTATTATTTGCTCTCTCGAAACCTCCCCCCCACTAATTAGTTTAAAGCCCTCTCTACAGCCCTAGTTATATGATTCGCCAGGATTCTAGTCCCAGCACTGGCCAAGTGAAGTCCGTCCCAACGGAACAGCTCCCTCTTGTCCCAGTA
The DNA here is from genome assembly GCF_052327205.1 of Somniosus microcephalus. NCBI lineage: Eukaryota > Metazoa > Chordata > Chondrichthyes > Squaliformes > Somniosidae > Somniosus > Somniosus microcephalus. The sequence goes on along the minus strand of NC_141017.1, from coordinate 3,670,547 downwards.
TTGGTGCCAGTGTCCCAAGAAGCAAAACCCATTTTTTCCCACACCAGTCTTTGAGCCACGCATTTAACTCTCTAATTTTATTCTCTCACACACACTCATTCTCACACACACAAACTAATTCTCACACACACAAACTAATTCTCACTCACACACTCATTCTCACACACACACTTATTCTCTCACACACACTCATTCTCTCACACACACTCATTCTCACACACACAAACTAATTCTCACACACACAACTAATTCTCACACACACACTTATTCTCACACACACACTCATTCTCACACACACAAACTAATTCTCACACACACAAACTCATTCTCACACACACACTCATTCTCACACACACACTTATTCTCTCACACACACTCATTCTCTCACACACACTCATTCTCACACACACAAACTAATTCTCACACACACTTATTCTCACACACACACTCATTCTCACACACACAAACTAATTCTCACACACACAAACTCATTCTCACACACACACTTATTCTCTCACACACACTCATTCCCACACACACACTCATTCTCACACACACAAACTAATTCTCACACACACACTCATTCTCACACACACACTTATTCTCTCACACACACTCATTCTCTCACACACACTCATTCTCACACACACAAACTAATTCTCACACACACAAACTAATTCTCACACACACACTCATTCTCTCACACACACTCATTCTCACACACACAAACTAATTCTCACACACACAAACTCATTCTCACACACACACTTATTCTCTCACACACACTCATTCCCACACACACACTCATTCTCACACACACAAACTAATTCTCACACACACACTCATTCTCACACACACACTAATTCTCTCACACACACTCATTCTCACACACACTCATTCTCTCACACACTCACACTAATTCTGTCACACACACTCATCCTCACACACACTCATTCTCACACACACTCATTCTCTCATGCACACAAACTAATTCTCTCACACACACTCATTCCCACACACACTCATTCTCACACACACTCATTCTCTCAGACACACTCATTCTCACACACACTCACACTCATTCTCTCACACACTCATTCTCAAACACATACTAATTCTCACACACACTCATTCTCTCACACACACTCATTCTCACACACACACACACTCATTCTCACACACACACTAATTCTCTCACACACACTCATTCTTTCTCACACACACTCATTCTCACACACACACACACTCATTCTCACACACACACACACTTATTCTTTCTCACACACACTCATTCTCACACACACACACACTCATTCTCTCACACACACTCATTCTCATACAGGCACACACTCATCCTCACAAACACGCACTCATTCTCACACACACTCACACTCATTCTCTCACACACACTCATTCTCACGCACACTCACACTCATTATCTCACACACACTCATTCTCTCACACACACTCATTCTCACGCACACTTACACTCATTATCTCACACACACTCATTCTCTCACACACACTCATTCTCATACAGGCACACACTCATCCTCACAAACACGCACTCATTCTCACACACACTCACACTCATTCTCTCACACACACTCATTCTCACACACACGCACTCATTCTCTCACACACACTCATTCTCACACACACTCACACTCATTCTCTCACACACACTCATTCTCACACACATACTAATTCTCACACACACACTCATTCCCACACACACTCGTTCTCTCACACACTCATTCTCTCATGCACACAAACTAATTCTCTCACACACACTCATTCCCACACACACTCGTTCTCACACACACTCATCCTCACACACACTCATTCTCACACACTCATTCTCTCACACACACAAACTAATTCTCTCACACACACTCATTCCCACACACACTCATTCTCACACACACTCATTCTCTCACACACACACACTCATTCTCTCACACACACTCATTCTCACACACACTCACACTCATTCTCTCACACATATTCATTCTCACACACACACGCACTCATTCTCTCACACGCACTCATTCTCTCACACACACTCATTCTCACACACACTCATTCTCTCAGACACACTCATTCTCACACACACTCACACTCATTCTCTCACACACACTCATTCTCACACACAAACTAATTCTCTCACACACACTCATTCTCTCACACACACACTCATTCTCTCTCACACACTCATTCTCACACACACACACTCATTCTCACACACACTCACACTCATTCTCACACACACTCATTCTCACACACAAACTAATTCTCTCACACACACTCATTCCCGCACACACTCGTTCTCACACACACTCATTCTCTCAACACACACTCATTCTCACACACACTCACACTCATTCTCTCACACACACTCATTCTCATACAGCCACACACTCATTCTCACACACATACTAATTCTCACACACACTAATTCTCTCTCACGCCCACACTAATTCTCTCACACACACACTCATTCTCTCACACACACACACACACACTCATTCTCTCACACACACTCATTCTCACACACACACTCATTCTCATACAGCCACACACTCATTCTCACACACATACTAATTCTCACACACACACTAATTCTCTCTCACGCCCACACTAATTCTCTCACACACACACTCATTCTCTCACACACACACACACACACTCTTCTCTCTCACACACTCATTCTCACACACACACACTCATTCTCACACACACACTCATTCTCTCACACACACTCGTTCTCACACACACTCATTCTCACACACACACACTCATTCTCTGACACACACACTCATTCTCTCACACACTCATTCTCACACACACACTCATTCTCACACACACTCATTCTCACACACACACTCATTGCCACACACACTCATTCTCTCACACACACTCATTCTCACACACACTCATTCTCACACACACACTCATTGCCACACACACTCATTCTCTCACACACACTCATTCTCACACACACTCATTCTCACACACACACTAATTTCACACACACTCATTCTCTAACACACACCCACTAATTCTCTCATGCACACTCACATTCATTCTCACACACACATTGTGTGGGGAGGGGGATGTATGAGCAGGGATAGGGGAGTGCGAGTGAAGGAGGGGGAGTGTGAGCAGGGGAGGGGGGAGTGTGAGCGGGGGAGGGGGAGTGTGAGCGGGGGAGGGGGAGTGTGAGCGGGGAGGGGGAGTGTGAGCGGGGAGGGGGGAGTGTGAGCGGGGAGGGGGGAGTGTGAGCGGGGGAGGGGGAGTGTGAGTGGGGAGGGGGGAGTGTGAGCGGAAAGGGGGGGTGTGAGCAGGGGAGGGGGAGTGTGAGCGGGGGGAGGGGGAGTGTGAGCGGGGGAGGGGGGAGTGTGAGCGGGGAGGGGGAGTGTGAGCGGGGGAGGGGGAGTGTGAGTGGGGAGGGGGGAGTGTGAGCGGAAAGGGGGGGTGTGAGCAGGGGAGGGGGAGTGTGAGCGGGGGAGGGGGGGTGTGAGTGGGGAGGGGGGAGTGTGAGCGGGGGAGGGGGGAGTGTGAGCGGGGAGGGGGAGTGTGAGCGGGGGAGGGGGAGTGTGAGCAGGGGAGGGGGGGTGTGAGCGGGGGAGGGGGAGTGTGAGCAGGGAGGGGGAGTGTGAGCGGGGGAGGGGGGAGTGTGAGCGGGGAGGGGGAGTGTGAGCAGGGAGGGGGGAGTGTGAGCGGGAAGGGGGGAGTGTGAGCGGGGGAGGGGGAGTGTGAGCGAGGGAGGGGGAGTGTGAGCAGGGGAGGGGGGAGTGTGAGCGGGGGAGGGGGAGTGTGAGCGGGGAGGGGGAGTGTGAGCGGGGAAGGGGGGAGTGTGAGCGGGGGTGGGGGGAGTGTGAGCGGGGGAGGGGAGTGTGAGCGGGGGAGGGGGCAGTGTGAGCAGGGGAGGGGGGAGTGTGAGCGGGGAGGGGGAGTGTGAGCAGGGGAGGGGGGAGTGTGAGCAGGGGAGGGGGGAGTGGTGAGGCGGGGAGGGGGGGAGTGTGAGCGGGGGAGGGGGAGTGGTGAGCGGGGGAGGGGGAGTGTGAGCAGGGGGAGGGGGAGTGTGAGCGGGGGAGGGGGGAGTGTGAGCAGGGGAGGGGGAGTGTGAGCGGGGAGGGGGGAGTGTGAGCGGCGGAGGGGGAGTGTGAGCAGGGGAGGGGGAGTGTGAGCGGGGAGGGGGGGAGTGTGAGCGGGGGAGGGAGGTGTGTGAGCGGGGGAGGGGGAGTGTGAGCGGGGGAGGGGGGAGTGTGAGCAGGGGAGGGGGGAGTGTGAGCGGGGGAGGGGGAGTGTGAGCAGGGGAGGGGGAGTGTGAGCGGGGAGGGGGGAGTGTGAGCGGGGGAGGGGGGAGTGTGAGCAGGGGAGGGGGAGTGTGAGCGGGGAGGGGGGAGTGTGAGCGGGGAGGGAGGTGTGTGAGCGGGGAGGGGGGAGTGTGAGCGGGGGAGGGAGGTGTGTGAGCGGGGAGGGGGGAGTGTGAGCGGGGGAGGGGGAGTGTGAGCGGGGAGGGGGGGAGTGTGAGCGGGGGGAGGGGGGAGGGGAGTGTGAGCGGGGGGAGGGGGGAGTGTGAGCGGGGAGGGGGAGTGTGAGCGGGGAGGGGGAGTGTGAGCGGGGGAGGGGGGAGTGTGAGCAGGGGAGGGGAGTGTGAGCGGGGAGGGGGAGTGTGAGCGGGGGAGGGGGGGAGTGTGAGCGGGGGAGGGGGGAGTGTGAGCGGGGAGGGGGAGTGTGAGCGGGGAGGGGGGAGTGTGAGCAGGGGAGGGGAGTGTGAGCGGGGAGGGGGAGTGTGAGCGGAGGGGAGGGGGGAGTGTGAGCGGGGGAGGGGGAGTGTGAGCGGGGAGGGAGGTGTGTGAGCGGGGGAGGGGGGAGTGTGAGCGGGGGAGGGGGAGTGTGAGCGGGGAGGGGGGAGTGTGAGCGGGGAGGGGGAGTGTGAGCGGGGGAGGGGGGAGTGTGAGGCGGGGAGGGGGGAAGTGTGAGCGGGGAGGGGGGAGTGTGAGCGGGGGAGGGGGGAGTGTGAGCGGGGAGGGGGGAGTGTGAGCGGGGGAGGGGGGAGTGTGAGCAGGGGAGGGGGAGTGTGAGCGGGGAGGGGGGAATGTGAGCGGGGAGGGGGAGTGTGAGCGGCGGAGGATTTGGAATGATTGTGAGCTGTGTGGCCTGGAGCTGGATGTGAAGTGTTGACAGTGAGGCTTGCAGTCACTGGATGACATCATGCCCACACCCAAACATGTTGGAGCAGTGCCAGTCAAACTCTCTCCCTGGGCCCCTCGGCAGAGCCTGGGCCCCTCGGCAGAGCCTGGCCCCTCGGCAGAGCTTGGGCTTGTCGACAGAGCCTGGGCCCCTCGGCAGAGCTTGGGCTTGCCGGCAGAGCCTGGGCCGAGGCTCCTGGGGGACTAGCAGTTGATCATTACACGCTCTTATTAACAAATAGACCATTATTACGCAGCCGGTGTAACTGTAGCTGGGCCTGGGCGATGGAGAGAATCGAGCACTGTGAGTGCTCTGTGTGCCTGAGTAACCGGACACTCCAGCCACCTGGGCCTTACTCTCAGCGCTACAGCTGCCGCTGTGTCCCACAATCCCAGCTCTTCACCTTCCTGGGAATCTCAGACGATGGCCTCGGAGCAGGGAAGTGCATGAAACATTGACGGGTATCCATTGGCAATTATCGCTTTTTTCGGCTTCCGATTCGGAGATGTTGATCCAAGGCTGCAGCCCCCCACCCCCTCCCCCCGACCGTTGATGTGGCATAGTGGTTAGCACTGTTGCCTCACAGCGCCAGGGACCCAGGTTCAAATCCGGCCTCGGGCGACTGTCTGTGTGGAGTTTGCACATTCTCCCTGTGTCTGCGTGGGTTTCCTCCGGGTGCTCCGGTTTCCTCCCACAGTCCAAAGATGTGCGGGTTAGGTTGATTTGGCTGTGATAAAAAAATTGACCCTTAGTGTTAGGGGATTAAATACGTGGGGTTACGGGGATAGGGTGGGATATGTGTCGGTGCAGGCTCGATGGGCCGAAATGGCCTCTATCTGCACTGTGGGGATTCTGTGGATTCTGTGGATACCGGGGGGGGGGGGGGGAGGGGGGTCCTTGGGCCAACACCTGACGCTACCGACTGTGAGCTGAGCCAGGTGTGTCTCCCTCCAGAAGTAGTGTCACCCAGGGGCTGCACACAACGGTTGGCCACCTGGGAGAGGCCGAGGCCCATGGAATGGGATCCAGTGAGAGACTGCACCCTCAGGGGAGGAGGGGGTAAAGTTGGGAGGGGGGGGCGTTGTACGAGGCTGGTTTTGTGAGGATTGTGGGGCAGCGTGCAGGTGCTTAGTTCCACCTGTCAGCTCCCCGCAAACACCCTTCACTGATCAGTGTTCAACATCTGATCTTCAGACGAGTGTCTGACCTCTCACCCCGGCACCATCTGTAACCTTCAGCTTATCCTAAACTCAGCCGTCCGTGTCCTAACTCGCACCAAGTCCCGTTCACCATCACCCCTGTGCTTGCTGACCCACGTTGGCTCCCGAACAAGGCCTCGATTTAAAATTCTCAGCCTCATGTTCAAATCACTCCATGGCCTCGTCCCTCCCCATCTCTGTAATCAACTTCAGCCCCAAAACCCTCCGAGGTCTCTGCGCTCCTCTAATTCTGCCCTCTTGAGGATCCCTGATTATAATCGCTCCACCATTGGTGGCCGTGCCTTCTGTTGTCAAGACCCTAAGCTCTGGAATTCCCTGCCTAAACCTCTCCCCCTCTCCCTCTCCCTCTCCCTCTCTCCCTCTCTCTCCCTCTCTCTCTCCCACTCCCTCTCTCTCTCCCACTCCCTCTCCCTCCCCTCTCCCTCTCCCTCCCCTCTCCCTATCCCTCCCCTCTCCCTATCCCTCCCCCTCCCTCCCCTCTCCCTCTCCCTCTCCCTACCCTCTCCCTCTCCCTCCCCTATCCCTCCCCTCTCCCTATCCCTCCCCTCTCCCTCCCTCTCCCTCCCCTCTCCCTCTCCCTCTCCCTCCCCCATCCCTCTCCCTCTCCCTCTCCCTCCCCTCTCCTCTCCCTCTCCCTCTCCCTCTCTCTCTCTCTCTCTCCCTCTCCCTCTCCCTCTCTCTCTCTCTCTCTCTCTCTCTCCCTCTCCCTCCCCACTCCCTCTCCCTCCCCTCTCCCGCTCTTTCCCCACGCCCTCTCCTCCCCCTCTTCTCCCCCTCTCCCTCCCACTCTCCCTCCCCTCTCCCTCTCCCTCCCCTCTCCCTCTCTCCCCTCTCCCTCCCCTCTCCCTCTCCCTCTCCTTCTCCCTCTCCCTCCCCCTCCCCCTCCCCTCTCCCCTCTCCCTCCCCTCTCCCTCTCCCTCTCCTTCTCCCTCTCCCTCCCCCTCCCCCCTCCCCTCTCCCTCCCCTCTCCCTCTCCCTCCCCTCTCCCTCTCCCTCCTCTCGCTCTCCCTCTCCCTCCCGTTCCCCACTCCCTCTCCTCTCCCTCTCCCTCTCCTTCTTCCTCTCCCTCCCCCTCTCCCCTCCCTCTCCCTCCCCTTCCCCTCTTCCTCTCCCACTCCCCCTCCCCCTCCCCCTCCCGCTCCCGCTCCCTCTCCCTCTCCCTCTCCTTCCCCTCTCCCTCTCCTCTCCCCCTCCCCCTCCCCCTCCCTCTCCCTCTCCCCCTCTCCCTCTCTCTCCCTCTCCCCCTCTCTCTCCCTCTCCCTCTCCCTCTCTCTCCCTCTCTCTCTCTCCTCTCCCTCTCCCCCTCTCCCCTCCCCCTCTCCCTCTCCCTCCCCCTCCCCCTCTCCCTCTCCCCCTCTCCCTCTCCCTCTCCCTCTCTCTCTCTCCCTTCCATCCCCCTCCCCTTGCTGGGATAATCCAAGCTGGGTCTGTAATTACTGCTCGACATCCAAACACAATCCCAGTAATTACCGCTCAGCTACTGGGCACAAAGCATGAAGTGCTTTAATGGGTAATGTTCTGGTATGTGGCACTCCCAGAAATTCCGCTCATTCAACTCTTAACATTTCACTGCGTGTTTCTAATTACTCGCGGTCTGTGAAAGGGCCGAATAGCAGCCTGCAACCCAGCCCATCCCATAGCCTCACACCTCACATCCCATAACCTCACATCCCATAACCTCACATCCCATAATCTCACATCCCATAATCTCACATCCCATAACCTAAATTTTCAGACGAGTTTTAAATGGATAAAACCGCGCATGTGCGATAATTTGAATGGGGCCTGAAGTAACGGAGTGGGAGTATTGGTCTGACCGAGCTCTGTATAACCGAAGCATCACTTCCTCACTTTTGAGCCCCAGCCACTTTGAGACAAAGATCAAATTTGATTTGTCTTTTTGTACCTGTGTACATGGACACCCAAATCTCTCTGCTCCTCCACAGTTCATAGCTTCTCGCCATGAAGAAAGTATTCTGTTTTTACTTTCTCGGATCCAAAGTGGACGGCCTCACACTTCCCCACATTGCGCTCCATCTGCCAGTTTTTCCCACTGATAATCTGTCTCTGTCGCTTTGGAACTTGCTGCTCCCATCTACACAACTTCCTAACTTAGTGTCATCTGCAATACACTCTCTATTCCATCACCCAAGTCATTGCTGTACATCTGGTGAAAAGCTGAGGCCCCAGTACAGGTCCCTGGAGAACACCACTAGTCACATCCCACCAATCAGAGATCATTGATGATACAAAAATTGGCCGTGTGGTTGATAATGAAGAAGAAAGCTGTAAGACTGCAGGAAGATATCAATGGACTGGTCAGATGGGCAGAACAGTGGCAAATGGAATTCAATCCGGAGAAGTGTGAGGTAATGCATTTGGGGAGGGTTAACATGGCAAGGGAATACACAATAAATGGTAGGACACGGAGAAGAGGAACAGAGGGACCTTGGAGTGCATTTCCACAGATCCCTGACCGTAGCAGGACAGATAGATAAGGTGGTTAAGAAGGCATACGGGAATACTTTCCTTTATTAGCCGAGGCATAGAATATAAGAGCAGGGAGGTTATGCTTGAACTGTATAAAACACTAGTTAGGCCACAGTTAGAGTACTGCGTGCAGTTCTGGTCACCACATTACAGGAAACATGTGATTGTACTAGAGAGAGTAATAAGGTAGACGAATTAACAGCGCAAATAGATGTAAATGGTACGATATAATTGCGATTACGGAGACATGGCTGCAGGGTGACCAAGGCTGGGAGCTGAATATCCAAGGATATTTGATATTTAGGAAGGACAGGCAAAAAGGAAAAGGAGGTGGGGTGGCCTTGTTAGTAAAGGATGAAATCAGAGCAATTGTGAGAAAGGATATTGGCTCAGAAAATCAAGATGTAGAATCAGTCTGGGTGGAACTAAGAAGCACCAAGAGGCAGAAAACATTGATGGGAGTTGTCTATAGGCCTCCAAACAGTAGTGGTAATGTAGGGTGTAATAATAATAAATAACTTCCGGTTGAAGTTATGTGCACATCATTTCCTGTGAACTGTGAACTGTGAATTGTGAACTCTGTGCATACCTCACTTCCTGTGCATACGTCATTTCCTGTGTTTGGACTAGTATAAATACTGAACTGCTCAGTATGTAAAAGGGCTTCTCCTAGAGGCATGGTGAAGACCGCTCTTGTATATAGTATAATTATAAGTTGCTTAAAGCTTACTTTAAAGTTCCTTGATGTGTGAGACTTTTTATTACATCAATTTAAGCAACTTAGTATTTACACTCTCAAATACTAGACCTTCGGACAAACTCAGAGTTAAGGATCCAGGGAACCACCCATCATGGAAAACATCCTTAAACCTACTCATCTGGACTTGGACCCAAATGCACCAGCAGCTGGCAGGGTATGGAAGCATTGGTACTGTACTTTTGAGAATTTTCTTGATGAATGTAAAGCGAATGCTTCTACTAAACTGAGGATACTTATCAACTATGTGACCCCGACAGTGTTTGAATATGTTGATGAATGGGATAATTACGATGAGGTGATCCGGGCACTTAAAAAACTATATGCCAAGACCGCAAATGAGGTCTATGCTAGACATCAACTGGCCACAGCCCGACAAGGGCCAGGGGAATCGATTAATGAATTCCTTCAAGAACTTCGCAGGCTCAGCGTAGATTGTAACTTTCAGGCAGCCTCGGCTGAGCTGTACCGCGAAGAAATGATTCGTGATGCTTTCATCTGCGGGATTGCCTCTCCATTTATACACCAGCGTCTACTAGAAAGTAAAACACTTGAGCTACAAAAGGCTTTTGACCTGGCTTGTTCTCTGGATTTGGCAAAGAAAAATGCAAACCTCTATCAGCTGCCCAGATCTCGATCTGCTGCTGTAACTGCAAACAGACGATTCAAGTGGCCTCAGGTGAACCCTATTATGGAGGAATCTAATCCTGATGATAATTCTGATAAAGAAGAGGAGGATGACCCCACTTTAGCAGCCTCTTGGAAATCTAGGAAGGAATGCTTCTTTTGTGGAGATTCTTTTCACCCTAGGAAATTCTGCCCTGCTCGCAATGCGATCTGCAGTCATTGCGATAAAAAGGGACACTTTGCAAAAGTTTGCCAATCAAGAGCCTCTACGAGGGCCTATCCAGCTAAGGCCTACCGAACTGCCCCAATTAGGGCCTATCAAGATGCTCCGGCTAGGACCTATCAAGCTTCCTCTCGAGCTCTCTCCCGAAGAAGCATACCTAGAGTTTCAGCCACTCTCTGTGCAACCACACCAATTACAGCTGCTTGCCCACAGAACCTGTTTCATGCTGCCACAAAAGTTTCAATTAATGGGCATACCTTAGATGCCTTAATTGACTCAGGAAGTACTGATAGTTTCATTAGAGAACAGATTGTTGCGAAATTGAAACTACATATCTTCCCATCGGACCAGGCAATTGCGATGGCTCAGTCATCACTTAATACCAGAATCTCCGGCTTTTGTATTATTGATATGACACTTAATGGTCGCATGTATCCCTCCACCCGACTTTCGGTGCTCAAGGACTTATGTAGTGATTTCATCTTAGGGCTGGATTTTCAAAAACAGCATAAGAAACTCACCATTGAGTTCGGCGGATCCAAACCTGGACTTACTATTTCTAATATACTGTCTAAATTACTGTTTTGTGCATTATCAGCAGCTTCACTTGATGAACCCTCATTATTTGCCAGTATTCCTCCTCGATGCAAACCAATAATAACGAAATCGCGGCGCTTTAGTCAGGAAGACCAATCTTTTATTGAGGCTGAAATCTCTCGACTTTTAGCAGAGGATATCATCGAACCATGTTCGTCGCCCTGGCGGGCTCAAATCGTCATCGTCAAGAACCCTCTAAAACCTCACAAACAACGACTATGCATTGATTATTCGCAAACCATCAATCAATATACTGACTTGGACGCCTACCCATTGCCACGCATTGATGATATGGTTAATAAACTGGCCGAATACAAAGTGTTCTCAACTTACGATTTAAAAAGTGCCTATCATCAGGTACCCTTGAAGGTCTCAGATAAGCAGTACACGGCCTTTGAGGCTAATGGACGGCTGTACCAATTTCGTCGCCTCCCATTCGGGGTTACTAATGGAGTGGCTGTCTTCCAACGGGCAATGGATGGCCTGGTTAAGCAGGAAAACTTAAGGGACACTTTTCCCTATCTTGATAACATTACTATTGCAGGTCACGATCAACAGGAACACGACGCCAACCTCCAAAAATTTCGGGATGCTCTCCATCACCGTAACTTAACTTTGAATGAATCTAAATCTGTTGAGTCGCAACCGACCATCAACATCCTTGGCTACTGCGTGGGCAATGGTATCATTAAGCCAGACCCAGAAAGACTTCGCCCGCTCCAAGAGCTCCCGTCACCTAAGAATCCGGCTTCTTTACGTCGGGCTCTCGGTCTGTTTGCATACTACGCTAAATGGATTCCTAATTTTTCAGACAAAATCCAACCCTTGCTGTATGCTAGATCATTTCCATTAGAAACAGCGGCTGTTGCAGCCTTTAACCTTCTCAAAAAACAGTTGGAGAAAGCGGCTCTTCACTCCATCGATGAGAATCTCCCTTTCATAGTCGAATGTGATGCCTCGGCGGTGGCGATCTCGGCTACTCTAAATCAGGAAGGTTGTCCTGTAGCATTTATGTCCAGGACCTTACAAGGTGCCGAGCTACATTATCCTCTGGTTGAGAAGGAAGCCACAGCCATCATAGAGGCAGTACGGAAGTGGAACCATTTCCTAGCTCGCCAGCACTTTACATTAATCACGGACCAGCGATCAGTCGCCTTCATGCTCGATAATCGAAAACGAACCAAAATTAAGAATAATAAAATACAGCTTTGGAGGATGGAACTGGCCTCTTTTGGTTATACCATTCACTATCGACCTGGCAAGGAGAATGTGGCCCTGGATACCCTCACACGAGCATTTTGCTCCACTATGTCGTCCTCTACTCTCATAGATGTCCATAATGGATTGTGTCATCCTGGCGTTACGCGCATGCTACATTTCGTACGATCACGGAATCTCCCTTTTTCTACTGGAGATGTAAAGAAAATGTGCTCAGAATGCCGGCTTTGTGCAGAATTAAAACCTCAGTTCTTCCGCCCCTCAGATGGTATGCTCATACACGCAACCCAACCGATGCAACGACTTAGCATCGATTTTAAGGGCCCAGTGCCCTCTTCAACTCGGAACACATATTTGCTCACCATGATTGATGAATATTCACGTTTTCCGTTTGCCTTCCCCTGCTCCAATATGCTGGCGTCCACAGTAATCTGCTGCCTTGAGCAAGTATTTTCTCTCTGTGGCATGGCGGCTTACATTCGCTCGGATCGGGGTCCATCCTTTATGTCAAGGGAACTCGAGGACTACCTCTCAGAACGGGGAATTGCTACAAGCAAAACGACGCCATATCATCCCATCGGAAATGGGCAGGTAGAGAGGTATAACGGTATCATCTGGAATTCCGTACATCTTGCTTTAAGATCTCGGGGCCTACCAAACCAGCAATGGGAAGCAGTGCTTCCGGATGCATTGCAGTCTATACGGTCCCTTCTTTCTACAGCCACAAATACTACACCTCATGAGCGGTTCTTTGGATTCCAGCATCGCTCATCTTATGGGACATCCCTCCCGTCATGGCTAACTACTCCTGGACCTGTACTACTCCGAAGATACGTTCGGACATCTAAAAATGACCCTCTCGCAGACGAGGTCGAACTAACCGATGCCAACCCCACCTATGCATACATACGATATCCCGACGGCCGAGAATCTACCGTATCATTACGGGATCTGGCTCCCTGCCCACCAGGACCTAGTGGGACATCGAGTGATGGTATTTTACCAGGAGCCTCTTGGAACCTACCAGGTACCCCTCTCCAGGATCCTGATCTGACACCAACTAGCTTGGTGCCGGTAGAACCCCGTACTCAAAGTTGCGACCCTCCCAGTACTGCGCACCAAAGTACTGATCCACCACAGACCAGCTCTGCACCTCCCTCTGAACAGAGACAGACCAACTCTGCACCTATTGGGGCTCGTACATGAAGCCATGATCTCCCTGACCCTTCACAGGGTAATCCAGGCCACACAGACTCTGACCAATGGCCAACAGCATGTAAGCGGACCAGTGACCCTCTACGATGGGAACCCAAACGGGTGCGACTCTTCCTCGTTCGGCGGCTGCGGAATAAAAGGAAGACCACAGCCTTCTAATCTCGCAGGAGGGAAGAATGTAATAATAATAAATAACTTCTGGTTGAAGTTATGTGCACATCATTTCCTGTGAACTGTGAACTGTGAATTGTGAACTCTGTGTGTGGTGTATGTAACCTGTTCCACCTTAAGAGAACTACCTTAAGAGATGTACTACTTTCTCTTGGCTGCTGTATACTGTAATACCGGTGGTGACCACACCGGTATATAAGTGTTGTGTAGGGATTTGCTGGGCAGTTCAGCCCTGACCTCCGAATAGTAAAGACCTGTTAAAGTTATTCTTGTGGTCTGTGTCCAGTGATTTATAATAAGCATAACTGGGACACACAGACTTAACAGTGGCGACGAGTCTGATCTTACCCTGCGGCAGTTTTACATCCAAGGCAGCTTCGTCCTCAGAACGGGCGTCGAGAAGAGGCATCCGCCCTCATCATCCTGCTGAGCACCATCGCACGGGAGGCATCGAGAACCCGGGTTAAAAAGAAAAATTCTGACCACGAAGCCCTCCATCAGCGACAGGCAGTGATCATCCCTTCTACCACGGTGGTGGGTAAGCCGATCAGCGACACGAGCAGAAAATCGGTCGCGTTGACTGTGGAGTGGGGGAGGGAAAACGGAGGAAAAAGGGCGGAGAACTCGACCACGGCCGGTGAAAAGGGCCGGGCTGCAATCGAGGCCGAGAGGCGCAGCGACTGGGGCAGCTTAAGGCACGAGAGCCGCGGAGAAATCAAACGCAGCCGGTGTAAAGGACCGGGCTGCATGCGGGGCTGAGAGGCGCAACAGCAGGGGAAGCGTGAATGCCCACGGGAACCGCGGGGGAGTAAAAGCAGCGTCGGGGAATTGAGAACGGCTGGGGAGGCGAGAACGGCAGCAGCACGGCAATCGCCATTGCAGCCAGCGGGGGAAGAAGGCAAACGAGGGAATCCGCCATTGTAGTCGGCGGGGGAAGAAGACGAGCGCGGGAAAGACCGCCAAGCGCGGGAAGCCACCATTTTAGTAGGCGGGGGAAGAAGACAAGCGCGGGAAGCCGCCATTTTGAGAAAAAGAAAAATTTAAAAACTTGCAAGGATGCCTAAACATGGGAACATTAATACCTTTGATAGCGATATCGAAGATTGGACCACGTATGTAGAACGCATGGAAGTTTATTGTAAAGCAAATAAGGTACCAGATGATGAGAAAGCACTAACCTTATTAAGCTCAATGGGTGCGAAGACATACGGGCTATTGAAGCACCTTCTGTCACCAGATAAACCGGCGGATCAGACTTTCGCGAATATTGTTACTGTCCTGAAAAATCATTTAAACCCCACGCCGCTGATGATAGCGGAACGATTTAAATTTTACAGAAGAACGCAGCTGAAAGACGAAAGCAACGCTGAATTTTTAATTGAACTGCGTAAGCTATCAAAGTACTGTCAGTTTGGAACAGGACTAGCAGATGCGCTGAGAGATAAATTTGTGTGTGGTTTGTTAAAAGAAGGAACACAAAAGCGACTGCTTGAGGAGAATGAGCTTACGCTTGATAAAGCTGTCACTATTGCAGCATCGCACGAAGCCGCAGCGAGAGGCACTGCGGAAATGCAGCTACGGTCACCGGAACTCAGCACCAATCAAATGGTCTTGGGTACAGTAAAATGTTATCGTTGTGGAAAGACAACGCACGATCAGAACCAGTGCTGGTTCAAAAAATCAGGAATGCAGAAAATGTGGCAGGCTTGGTCACATAGCTAAAGTATGCCGGTCAGGAAAGAAGACCAGCAACAAAAAGTCACCGCAGGAAAAGTACAGAAAGGTACACAAGGTGACAGAGAACAGTTCGAATGAACAGAAGTCAAATTCAGACTCCAGCAGTAATGAACTGGGTAGTCTAAGAGTACACAATGTTGGTAATGAAGCAGACCTCCAAACAATCTGGGTCACACTTCAGATAGCAGGAGCCCAAGTGAAGATGGAATTGGACACTGGATCGGCATTGACAGTCATGAATAAGCAAGATTACAAAAGGTTATTCCCACATATTCCCCTACGGGATACGGAGATTGTATTGAAAACATACACAGGGCAAAGAGTATACCCCATCGGGAAGATAGAGGTAAAGGTGGTCCACAAGGGCAAAGAAAGCCGAGGAATGGACTTATATGTGCTACCTGAGGGAGGTCCACCACTACTGGGACGGGAGTGGATTAGGAAAATAAATATGGACTGGCATTCCTTAAAAGCACTAACGGTAGATATTGGTGAAAATGTAATACGGCGTCATGCTGACCAACTGGTAGAATTGAGAACAAGGGTCGAACCCATGGTTACGGCAGAGACAACCGTGGAAGAAGTTAGTGAACCTGAAGCATCTACCTCAGAAGTGAATGTACCTGATGATGATGTCCAATCCATAAGAGACCAACTGGATGAGTCACCCCAGCAACGAGAATCAGAGACCCCTGAAAGGCGTTATCCAACTCGAATCAGGAGGCCTCCTCAGAGACTGAATCTTTGAACTGTTTTGCATGAAGTTGTATATATATATGTTATTATGTTATGTTAAATGGGGATATAACTGTTAAGCTAAAAAGGGAGGATTGTGGTGTATGTAACCTGATCCACCTTAAGAGAACTACCTTGGCTGCTGTATACTGTAATACCGGTGGTGACCACACCGGTATGTAAGTGTTGTGTAGGGATTTGCTGGGCAGTTCAGCCCTGACCTCCAAATAGTAAAGACCTGTTAAAGTTATTCTTGTGGTCTGTGTCCAGTGATTTATAATAAGCATAACTGGGACACACAGACTTAACATTGTGCATACGTCACTTCCTGTGTTTGGACTAGTATAAATACTGAACTGCTCAGTATGTAAAAGGGCTTCTCCTAGAGGCATGGTGAAGACCGCTCTTGTATATAGTATAATTATAAGTTGCTTAAAGCTTACTTTAAAGTTCCTTGATGTGTGAGACACTTTATTACATCATAGGGGATGGCATCAAGTGGATCGCGACAGGCTCAGTGAGTGGGTGAGAACATGGCAGATGGAATATAATGTGGATAAATGTGAAGTTATCCACTTTGGTAGAAAAAACAGAAAGGCAGAGTATTTCCTAAATGGTGAAAGATTGGGGAATGCAGATGCTCAAAGGGACCTGGGTGTGCTTGTACATGAGTGAATGTGCAGGTGCAGCAAGCCATTAGGAAGGCAAATGGTATGCTGGCCTTCATTACAAGTGGATTTGAGAACAGGAGTAAAGAAGTCTCACTCCAATTATATAGGGCCTTGGTGAGACCACACCTGGAGTTCTGTGTACAATTTTGGTCTCCTTACCTAAGAAATGATATACTTGCCATAGAGGGAGTGCAGCAAAGGTTCACCAGACTGATTCCTGGGATGACAGGACTGTCGTATGAGGAGAGATTGGGTCGACTAGGCCTGTATTCACTAGAGTTTAGAAGAATGAGAGGGGATCTCATTGAAACATATAAAATTCTGACAGGGCTAGACAGACTGGATGCAGGGAGGGTGTTTCCCCTGGCTGGGGGGTCTAGAACGAGGGCTCACAGTCTCAGGATACGGGGTAGGGCATTTAGGATTGAGATGAGGAGAAATTTCTTCACTCAGAGGGTGGTGAACCTGTGGAATTCTCTACCACAGAAGGCTGTGGAGGCCAAGTCACTGAATATATTTAAGAAGGAGATAGATAGATTTCTGGACACAAACAGCATCAAGGGGTATGGGGAGAGAGCGGGAATATGGTATTGAGATAGAGGATCAGCCATGGTCATATTGAATGGCGGAGCAGGCTCGACGGGCCGAATGGCCTTCTCCTCCTATTTTTCTATGTTCTATGTTTCTATGAGTGCAGAGGAGATTTACGAGGATGTTGCCAGGACTGGAGAATTCTAGCTATGAGGCAAGATTGGATAGGCTGGGGCTGTTTTCTTTGGAACAGTGGAGGCTGAGGGAAGACTTAATTGAGGTGTATAAAATTATGAGGGGCCTGTTGTGTATGTACCTTTAAGGGAATAACTGGTCGCAGACTAGAGTACCGGCAGTGACCACCCCTGTATAAAAGGCACTAGCAGCCTTCTGTAGTTTCAGTTCCAGGTTGTCTCCATTCAGTAAAGACTTGTTATGATCAACTCCTGCCGTCCGTGTCTCAATTATACACGGACATAATATTGGCGACGAGCAGATATGAACTTACCTACAGTCTGCACCACCTCATGGGATCCATCCCTGAAGCGAAGTGAGCAGAGATCGAGGCCAGAAAGAAGAAAGAAACAGTAGAAATGGGCGTCGACCGTGGGCATCGGCCTCTGAGTCAGCGGAGTTGAAGATTTGCAGGAGAGGCTGTCGAGAGTGGGGCTTGGTTCCTGTCGACGGTACTTCAGCTAATCGGGCTGGTGGCAGGTAGTACACTGATCCTTCCTGGGCTGCGGCGGTCTAGAACTCGAGCGGGTGGCTTGCAACGGGGCCGAGCAGCGTTGTCGGGAAGAGGAGAGAGAGAGAGGGTGGAGCACACAGGGCGCGACCGGTGTTACGAAGCCGGGCAGCGTACAGACCCAAGAAGAGGGAGGCAAGAGTACCGCAGGGTTGTTCCGACGATGGGAAAATAATAAAATAAAAAAATTAAACGCACAGAAAGCCGCGAGGAGCTGCAGTTTAAACTGTGGAACGCAGTGCTAGCAACAGCGGGGAAGAAGGCAAAGCGCGGGAGGCGCCATCTTAATCCAGCGGGGAAGAAGGCAAAGCGCGGGAGGCGCCATTTTGTTAAATCGGGGAAGAAGGCAAAGCGCGGGAGGCGCCATTTTAGATTTCCAAGATGCCGAAGACTGGCTATATCACTGCCTTTGATAATGCAATAGAAGATTGGACCACGTATGTGGAAAGAGTCGAGGTATATTGCGAGGCAAACGAAATAGCCAATGAGAAAAAGGCATCGGTACTACTAAACTTAATGGGTGCAAGAACATACGGCCTATTGCGGGACCTGATTACTCCAGCCAAACCGAAGGCGAAGAGTTTTAACGAAATTGTTGCTATCCTACAGGAACACCTAAACCCTGCACTGCTGCTGATAGCAGAAAGATTTAAATTCCACAGGAGAACTCAGCATAAAGATGAGAGCAATGCTGATTACCTTACGGAACTACACAAGCTATCAAAGCACTGCCAGTTCGGAGCAGGACTGGCAGATACCCTACGGGACAAATTTGTCTGTGGACTCCTGAGTGAAGGAACCCAGAAGAAGTTACTCTCAGAGAAAGAGCTGACGCGAGATAAGGCTTTCAGCGTGGCAGTATCGTACGAAGCAGCAGCCAGGGGAGCTGCGGAAATACAACAAAAGCCACAGGAATACGGCACCCACGAAATGACACGGGGATTTGCAAAATGTTATCGCTGCGGCAGAACAACCCATGACCAGAAGGACTGCTGGTCCAAGGACAAAATATGCAGGCAATGCGGAAAGATGGGACACATTGCACGAGTTTGCAGGTCTGGGAAGAAGACCAACGACAACAAAAAGGCTACTAAGGAACCGTACAAGAAAGTACAAAAGATGACGGACAGTAGTTCCAAAGACCAGATGAGCGATAGTGAATCCGGGAACAAGAGACTAAGCTGTCTCAAACTTCACAATGTAATCGCAAAAGAGGATCACTGAACCATTTGGGTCACCCTCACGATAGCAGGGTCCCAAGTCAAAATGGAATTGGATACAGGATCGGCTCTAACCGTCGTGAATCGACGAGACTACGAGCGGCTATTCTCACACATACACTTGAGAGAGACATCCATCGTCTTGAGGACGTATACGGGGCAAAAAGTATACCCCAGAGGAAAAATAAGGATGCCTGTCGAATACAACGGCAAGAAAATACGGAAATTGTATCTCTACATACTGCAAGATGGTGGACCACCGTTATTGGGACGTGAATGGATCAGAAAGATAAGCTTAGACTGGCACTCCATTCAGGCAATGGCGGTGGCTGGTAAAAAGGATGACGACGTCACTCCTGGACGATTGTCAACAATCTTAGCTAATGCCAAAGAGGTATTTCAACAAGAACTGGGCACTCTTAAAGGCGTAACCGCCTCGATAAAAATAGAAGAGAATGCAATTCCCAAGTTTTTCAAAGCAAGACCGGTACCATATGCAATTCGCCCAGCCGTCGAGGCAGAGTTGGAGAATCTGGAGAATGCAGGCGTGTTATCCAAGGTAGACTGGAGCGAGTGGGCGACACCCATCGTTCCTGTCATGAAGAAAACGTTAAACAATAAGTCTGAGGAGCCAAGGAAGGTGCGCATCTGTGGGGACTTCAAGGTGACGGCGAACCCAGTCCTTCACACAGTACAATATCCTCTTCCAAGGATAGAAGATATCTTCGCCTCACTATCTGGAGGGAAGCGTTTTCCAAAAATTGACCTAGCACAAGCATATTTGCAGATGGAGGTTGAAGAATCCTCTAGGAAGTATCTCATGATAAACACCCACAAAGGTCTTTACCAGTATCATCGACTGGTATTCGGAGTAGCATCAGCTCCGGCGATATGGCAAAGAGCGATGGAACAAGTCCTGCAAGGGATTCCGGGGACTCAGTGTTACTTGGCCGACATCCTAGTGACAGGTGAAGATGACAGTGAACACCTTGACAACCTAGAACAGGTGCTCACTAGACTACGTGAACATGGGCTACGAGCCAATCGCCCCAAGTGCGAGTTTTTTAAGAAACAGATATCGTATTGTGGCCACGTGATTGATGAAGAGGGGTTACATAAGTCCCCTGACAAATTGAAGCGGTAGTTAAGGCCCCAGCGCCTGAAAATGTGTCGCAACTGAGGTCATTCCTCGGATTGGTGAATTGCTACCATAAGTTTTCACTGAATTTGTCCACAATTCTGCACCCACTGAACGCCCTACTACGAACGGGAGTAGCATGGAAATGGAGCAATGAATGTAAGCGGGCCTTTCAGAAGAGTAAGGACTTAATCACTTCAAGAGAAGTATTGGCTCACTACAACCCATCACTACCGATAAGACTGGCGTGTGATACGTCTCCCTACGGCATTGGGGCGGTACTGTCACGTAAATTCCTTGATGGGTTAGAGAGGCCGATAGCTTTTGCGTCACGCTCGTTAACTTCAGCCGAGCGTAACTACACCCAGATTGACAGAGAGGCCCTCAGCCTGGTGTGGGGGGTGAAGAAGTTCAATCACTACCTGCACGGTCAGAAATTTACTCTACTAACTGATCATCAACCTCTTGTCTCCATTTTCAACCCTCAGAAGGGCGTACCGATAATGACAGCACAACGGCTACAGAGGTGGTCCCTTTTCCTAGGGGCACACCAATATGACATCGAGTACAAAGGAACGAAACAGCATGGGAATGGTGATGGATTGTCGCGCCTACGGTGGAAGAAGAACTTGCAGTGAATCCAGTGGAGATATTCCACTTGACCATAGTCGAATGTCTCCCTGTGACGAATGCAAACATAGAAAAGGAAACACGAAATGACCCGACACTATCCTGGGTCTATAATTTAATGGTGAAGGGATGGCCAGCACATGGCGAACCACTGCTGCCAGCATTCTCGCCGAGAAGAGAACAGCTGTCAGTGTGCAGAGGAACCTTGATGTGTGGATCCAGAGCAGTAATTCCACCCAAATTGAAGGATAGATTGCTCAATGAGCTTCATGAGGGTCATCTGGGAGGGGTTAAAATGAAGAACTTAGCCAGAGCGTTTGTGTGGTGGCCGGGAATCGATAGAGAAATCGAAGAGATGACCAAGAGCTGTACAGGATGCCAGAAGGTCCAAAATGCCCCACCACAAGCCCCTCTACATCCATGGGAGTGGCCCTCATCTCCATGGCAAAGGGTGCACATTGATTTTGCTGGTCCCTTTATGGACTCGATGTTTTTAATTGCGGTGGATGCACATTCAAAGTGGCCAGAGGAAATAAAAATGTCCTCAACCACCACAGAAAAAACTATCACAGTCTTGCGAACCACATTCGCCAGGAATGGGCTGCCTGAACAGATTTGCTCTGACAATGGACCACAGTTTGTGTCTGAAGAGTTCCGGAGGTTCTTAAAGAACAATGGTGTTAAGCATTACACATCCGCCCCATATCATCCAGCCACTAATGGGTTGGCCGAGAGGTTTGTTCAAACATTCAAGAAGGCTATCAAGGCAATGTGTAATGAAGATATACCCCTACAACACAAGGTGGACAACTTCTTGTTTGCCTACCGGAATGCGACACATGCGGTTACCAACCAAACTCCTGCCATGATGTTCTTCAATCGAAGACTACGATGCCGCTTGGATTTGGTTAAGCCGAACATCAGAAGAGATGTGGAGAACAGGCAGTTTCAGAATATGAATGAAAGGCCGACCAGGAGTTTTAAGATAGGTCAACCAGTTTTGGCCCGGGACTACCGCACAGAGAAATGGCAGCCAGGAACGATCTGTACACGGCAAGGACCTCTCATGTATACCGTGGACGTTGGAGAGAGCATTGTAAGACGCCATGCTGACCAGATTCTAGAGTCACTGGAAAACGTCAACTCCACACCACGATCTGATACACCTGGCGATGAAACCGAAGTACCAATTGCATCGACCGCAGAATCGGTGATATTGGAAGCAGACGAACGAAACAACGACATTGATCCTGACTCAACCTTACCAGAAGAACCTGATACCCCAAAGAGGCGTTATCCAGACAGAATCAGGAAGCCTCCTCAAAGACTGAACTTATAATTGCTTAACCTCAACCAATGTATCTAGCAACCGTAATTGTAATTGTAATTAGTTATCATTTAGTTGTTAAATGAATGTTATGTACTGTTTATCTAAAAGGCGAGGAATTGTTGTGTATGTACCTTTAAGGGAATAACTGGTCGCAGACTACAGTACCGGCAGTGACCACCCCTGTATAAAAGGCACTAGCAGCCTTCTGTAGTTTCAGTTCCAGGTTGTCTCCATTCAGTAAAGACTTGTTATAGTCAACTCCTGCCGTCCGTGTCTCAATTATACACGGACATAATAGGGCCCAGATAGAGTGGATAGAAAGGACCTATTTCCCTGAGCAGAGGGGTCAAAAACCAGGGGCAGGGATTTAAAGTAATTGGTGGAAGGTTTAGAGGAGATTTGAGGGGAAATTTCTTCACCCAGAGGGTTGTGGGGGTCTGGAACTCACTGCCTGAAAGGATGTTAGAGGCAGGAACCCTAACCACATTTAAAAAGTACTTTGATGTGCACTTGGGATGCTGTAACCTGCAGGGCTACGGACCAAGAGCTGGGAAGTGGGATTAGGCTGGATAGCTCTTTGTTGGCCGGCGCGGACACGATGGGCTGAAATGGCCTCCTTCTGTGCTGTAACTTTCTATTGTGGCGGCACGCCACCATTGGACATAATCCGCTCACGGCGGCACGGACAGTTTACGCAGGCGCACTGCTGGCAGCAGCCGCCCCCAGCCGGGGGCCCTTTCCTCCAGCAACTTGTTTCCCACAGGGACAGGCTGCCGGGAGCACTTCCTGTCTGGGGAGTATTTAAGTGGTTGCGCGGGCTTTTCCAGTTTCTCTTTGCCATGATGTAGATTAAAGCAGTTGTGTTTCACCAACTCTGGTCTCGACTCCCACGTTTGCCGCGGTATCTCAACACTGGTGACCCAGACGCTCAGGACGAATCCTAAGCTAGCAATGCGGATACAAACGCAGTCACGGTTAAACTACCGGACTTTTGGGAGAACCTGGCCGAGGCCTGGTTCATTCAAGCCGAGTCCAGATTCTGGCTGAGAAGCATTACAGTCGACGCCACAAAGTACGATTACCTCGTCGCCTCTCTCACCTACGCCACAGTTCCCAAGGTTTGGGCAGCGCTGCAGGATCCACCAGAGGAAGGCAAGTACGAACATCTGAAGGCCACGCTTCTTAAAAAATTTCAAGCGTCCTCTTACCAGCGCAATTGCCAACTCCTCGACCTCCCAGGCCTTGGTGACGCTTCACCATCGGACCTGCTTTCCCACATGCTGTCCCTCTCGGACGACAAAAACCCCGGCGCCCTCTTTCGCACGCTTTTCATTCGGCAGCTCCCTGCCAGCATCCGCCCGCTCATTGTGGAGTCTGGCTCCACGGACCTGAATGAGATAGCTGAAAAGGCCGACCAGCTGCTCTCCGTGCAGACCACCCGCGACGTCGCGCTCGACCTCACGGCAACGACCACGCGGTCCCCCCGGACCACTAGGCCCGACCGCCCTTCCACTCCGGGTCACTGCTACTACCACACCGTTTTGGCACTAGGGCCCAACGCTGCACGCCACCGTGCACTTTCAAACCCACCCCCCGCACCGGCCCCCACAATGGCCGCGGGGCAAAAGGGGCCTCTACTGTACGTCACCGACGACAGCACCAACCGCCGATTTCTGTGCGACACAGGAGCCCAGCACAGCATCACCCCCGCCTCCGCCCTCGAAATCCAACGCGGCGCACGGGGCATCACGCTGGCCGCAGCCAATAGCTCTGACATCCGCACATACGGCACCCGCATGGTCACGCTCGACCTCGCAGGCCGCCGCTACCGCTGGGTGTTCCTCACAGCCAAGGTCCTCTGCCCACTCCTCGGCGCTGACTTCCTACGCGCCCACGGCCTCCTTGTCGACATTCCGAGGCACCGCCTCGTCGACATCAACACTATGGCCCCCATACCTGGCGCATTCACCCCGGCCCGTTCGGCCGGCCTGACGACCTACTGCCTCGCCAGAGCCACGGATGACTACTCGGCACTTCTAGCCGAGTTTCCCGCCCTCACCAACCCGACCTTTTCGGCCAAAGCCGCCAAACACGGTGTGGAGCACTATATCCCCACCACCGGCTCCCTGGTCTCTGCCCACGCCCGTAGACTCAACCCGGCCAAGCTGGAAATCGCGCGGGCCGAGTTCACCACCATGGAGCAACTCGGCATCATCCGCCGCTCCAACAGCCCTTGGGCCTCGCCCCTCCACATCGCCCCCAAGCCCGGCGGAGTCTGGCACCCCTGCGGGGACTACCGCCGCCTCAACGACGCCACCACCCCCGACCGATACCCGGTGCCGCACATCCAGGACTTCTCGGCCCGACTGGCCGGACGAACCGTCTTTTCCAAAGTCGACCTGGTGCGCGGTTACCACCAAGTCCCCGTACACCCCGCGGACATCCCCAAAACGGCCGTCATCACCCCATTCGGCCTGTTCGAGTTCCTGAGAATGCCCTTCGGCCTCAAGAATGCAGCCCAGGCTTTCCAGCGCCTTATGGACTCAGTCCTCCGGGACCTGAACTTCCTATTCGTCTATCTAGACGACATTCTCGTGGCCAGCTCCTCCAAACAGGAACACCTCGAACACCTTCGCATCCTGTTCGGGCGCCTAGCCCAACACGGGCTCATCCTCAGCCCGGCGAAGTGCCAATTCGGCCTAGCCGAGATCGATTTTCTCGGCCACCACATCACCCCTGCTGGGGCCGTCCCCCTGCCCAACAAGGTGCAGGCCGTCCAGCAATTCCCCCACCCCAAAACCATCAATGGCCTCCAGGAGTTCCTCGGGATGGTGAACTTTGACAACAGGTTCATCCCCAGAGCGGCAGCCCTCATGAAGCCCCTATACGACTCCCTCCGAGGAAAATCCGGCAAGATGGCCGTAGCCTGGACCACTGACACGTCAGCCGCCATCGCAAGGCCAAACTTATCTCCTCACGATGGTCGACCGCTACACACGCTGGCCTGAGGCAGTGCCGCTGACCTCCACCACTACAGCCGACATCGCCAGGGCGTTCATCAACACCTGGGTTGCGAGGTTCGGCGTACCGGCCGACATAACCTCCGACAGAGGCGCCCAGTTCACCGCCAAACTCTGGACGGCCACAGCATGCAACCTCGGGGTGACGCTCCACCGAACCACGGTGTACCACCCGCAGGCCAACGGGCTTTGTGAACGCTTCCACAGGTCACTCAAGGCCTCACTCCGCGCCGGCCTGCAGGACAGTACCTGGACTGACCGCCTACCGTGGGTGCTACTAGGCCTACGCACCGCCAGTCCTCAGCAGCGGAGTTAGTCTACGGACAACCGCTGCGCGTACCAGGCGAATTCCTCCCGGAGGCTACCACGCCTTGGTCGGCCGAACAGCAGCGGCTCAACTCTTTCTCTTCCGCTCAACAGTTCGCCCCACTTCCGGTCAACCGATACGGCGAACTCGCACCTCACGTCCCGCCAAACTTACAGCAGGCACGCTTCGTCTTCGTGCGACGCGACGCGGACCCCTGCGACCCCCGTACGACGGACCGTACGAGGTACTACAAACCGGGGACAAGGTCTTCAAGCTGCGACTCGGCGACAGGGTCCAAACAGTCTCCATCGACCGGCTCAAACCAGCACACACAGAACCAGGGGAACAGGTCCCCGTGGCCCGACCTCCAACTAGAGGCCATCCTGCCAGCAAGCCAGCACAGCCGGCGGCGAACCGTCCGGCCCCACCAACTAGACCGGCGACCACTCAGAGCCGCTGCGGCAGAACCATCAGACCACCGTCACGACTCGTCCACTCCTCCTAAGCGGATTCTGGGGGGAGCTCTGTGGCGACACGCCACCATTGGACATAATCCGCTCATGGCGGCACGGACAGTTTACGCAGGCGCACTGCCGGCAGCAGCTGCCCCCAGCCGGGGGCCCTTTCCTCCGGCAACTTGTTTCCCACAGGGACAGGCTGCCGGGAGCACTTCCTGTCTGGGGAGTATTTAAGTGGTTGCGCGGGCTTTTCAAGCTCTCTCTTTGCCATGAGGTTGATTAAAGCAGTTGTGTTTCACCAACTCTGGTCTCGACTCCCACGTTTGCCGCGGTATCTCAACACTATGATTCTATGATACCTGTCTAGTGCTCAGTTGCTCTGTCCCTGATGATAGATTCCAGTAACTTCCCCTCGCAAACTCCCACAAACAGCAATGAGATCATGACGAGATTATCAGTTTTAGTGATGTTGGTTGAGGGATAAATATTGGCCAGGACACCGGGGGGAACTCCCCCGCTTTTCATTAAATAGTGCCGGGGGATCTTTTACGTCCAGCTGAGAGGGCAGACGGGGCTGCAGTTTAATGTCTGAGACTGGCTCTGCTCCCTCATGCTGATTGCCCAGTGAGTGTGAATTCTACATACCATGCCACACACGCCCTGTTGGCCAGAACAATGTTGTTTATCCTTCGGCCAGAACGCTCTCCCACAGTACAGCTGCAGCTGTTTATATCAGGAGTAGATATACCGAGTGTAAGAGCCATAAAGGCTTAAGAAAATACTTTAAAATAGTGGCTAAATGGCATAATACAGTTAATTTACCTGAACGACTTATTGTATTAAGAAACCCCCTATTTTCTTGCTCCAGTAGTATAGTCCGACACCCCCTTCATTCTTGCCACAATGGAACAGTCCCTAAGCCACACATGGGTGCAGCCATTTTACAGTTTTAAACTGCACGTGGTGAAAGAGGCAGAAGCTGTGAGGTTTGGAGCAGTACAGTTTTTGACCGTGTTCGTTTATACGTGTTTGCTTTGTAATTCTGTTTGTTAAGTGTTATAGTAAACCGTTTAAAAGACAAAGCTACGTTTGGGAACGTTTTATTTCGACACGCGTCTACTCGATGTTAAAGGCCCCACAGCCCAGTGGCCTGCCTGTTTGGAAACTAAGAAGCGCCACTACATTAGTCAAAAACTAGCTCCCTAAGAAGGAAGGGATGGAATCGTTGGCGAACGTATACATGAATGGTCACGGAGCCAGACGACAATTTAAGACAGCGAAGGTACAGTGACTGTTACTTGCTTTGTTCATTCTGTTGAGAAGCTAAATAAGAGCTGCGGGTAAAATGGCCGAGGCCTTAAGGAGCCAGGAGCTTCCCCCAGCCAGAAGGATTGCTGGCCAAAAGAGGGAAATAAAGCTCACCCCAAAGGCAAGGGAAGAGAAGTTACATAGAAGCATAGGTGCAAGGAAGGCTAAATTAGTTCAGATAACTGGAAAAATGAAGATAATTGATCGTCTCATGGAAGATAATGCTAATATTAAGAAAGCTGAAGACATGATGTATTACGATTTCTCCAAGCTGCATGAAGAATTTAATATACTCAATGAAGATGTATTAGCACTTCTGTCTGAAGAAGAGAGAAACACTGATCAGCACGACTGGTTTGATCTTAAATCAACCAGCATTAAGGACTATATCAAGGCCACGGAGCAGTGGATGTTAAAAATTCGTCAAGATGCTGATACAGCAGAGAAAGATAAGATTGACGATGAAGTCAGACCAGACGATAGCATTTCAGAGACTTCCGCCAGACCGAGCAAAAATCGAAAAGAAGGTAGCTCTGTTTCTGGACGCAGGTCAGTCGCTTCTACCACAAGCTCGGCGCGATGCATGAGAGCGGAGGCTGAACGGGCGGCGTTGATGGCGCGCGCAGCATCTTTAGATGAGAAGCAAGCTCTTGAACGGGAAGAGGCCCAACTGCAGGTCCAAGAGGCCCAACTGCAGGCTCAACTGCAGGCCCAACAGGCCCAACTGCAGGCCCAAGTGCAGGCCCAGTGGGCCCAGGTGCAGGCAAAGAAAGAACGGCTGGAGATGAAAACAGCTATCGAGGTCTCAGATGCCAGGTTGAGTGCGTACGAAGATTATGAAGGCTCACGGGACGGCGGGAGCCACTGCCAGTCAACGTTGCCACATAGAGTTGGATCCAGGGCACCTTCAAGAGTTACAACAGAGCCCGAAAACAATTCCCCGGCATTACAGCGTGGAAGAGTGGCCTCTCCACTAACAGGAGCACGTGATGCTACCCCAGACGTCAGACGGTCTAGACTAGACCCTGCTGATGACCACCAGAGGCCTGAAGACACAGGGAGAAGCCTATACCGAGTGATGCAACGTCAGAACGAAATTACAGAGATGCTTGTAAAACAACAGAATCTGTTTCGACTCCCTCAAAGAGACATACCAGTGTTCCAAGGCGACCCACTCAAGTATAAGCCCTTCATCAGATCCTTTGAACAAGCCATTGACTCCAAGACAGAGAGCAGCAGTGATAAGTTGTACTACCTGGGACAGTACACCAGTGGTAAACCACAAGACCTGGTCAGAAGCTGTGAACACATGAGACCGGACCGGGGATACATAGAAGCCAGGAAGTTGCTGCAGGAGCACTATGGTAACGAGCTGAAGATAGCCACTGCATATATCGAAAAGGCTACCAAGTGGCCACAGATCAGATCGGAAGACGGAGAGGCATTGAACGCATATGTTCTCTTCCTCATAGGATGTCGCAACACCATGGAGGATGTTGAATTCATGGAAGAGATGGACAATCCTACGACTATGAGAATCGTCATCTCTAAGCTTCCTTACAGGATGAGAGAACAATGGAGAAGAACAGCCTTTGAGATAATGGAGAGACGGAAAAGTAGAGCCAGGTTTGCAGACTTAGTGAATTTCATAGACAAACAGGCTAAAATTGCTAGGGACCCATTGTTTGGAAACATCCAGGATGTCAGCCCGACCACCGATGGAAGAGTGAAAGCCAAGCCTGCTGAATTAAAGACTCTCAGGAAAGGTGGTTCCAGGGGAAGCAGCTTTGCAACTATCGTCACTCAGGCCGAGGAAGAAAGGCCCCAGAACTCATCTCCCAAAAAGAGCAGCACAGTGACGCCTGCTAATGCCTTTCAGAAGCCATGCTTATTCTGCCAGAAGAATCATACATTGGATTTCTGCAGCGACATCAAAGCACAGCCACATAAGGACAGAATCGAATTCCTGAAGTACAACGGCCTATGTTTTGGATGTCTCTCTCAGGGGCACCTGAGTAGAAACTGTAAGCAAAGAACAACATGCAGAGAGTGCACTCGGAAACATCCCAGTCTGCTGCATATCCATAAAGAAGAACAAGTCTCTAAGAAGAGTGAAGAAAACAATACCGACGAGAAGGTTGTTTCAAGTGCTCTGGTGTCGCTAGAACCAGAGACTTGTGGACTCACTGGGGCCGGTGACAGTGACTGTATTCTTGCCATCGTACCAGTAAGGATCAAGTCTAAGAGGAGTGAGAAGGTTGTGGAGACTTACGCCTTCATGGATCCAGGTAGTTCAGCAACGTTCTGCACAGAATCACTCATGCGACAACTGAACATTAGAGGCAGAAGAACAGAAATCCTATTACGCACCATGGGTCATGAGAAGTCAATGCAAAGTTATATCCTGTCAGACCTAGAAGTGTGTGGACTTGAAGAGAAGGACTTCATAGACCTGCCTAATGTTTTCACACAGAGGGAGATTCCTGTTAGAATAGGGAACCTAGCCCTGCAGAAGGATGTGGATAGATGGCCCTACCTAGAAAAGGTGCGTCTCCCATACATTGAAGCAGAAATTGGCCTATTAATTGGAACCAATGCCTACAAAACTATGGAGCCATGGCAGGTGATAAACAGCAAGGACGACGGACCCTACGCCGTCAGGACAGCCCTTGGATGGGTAATCAATGGACCGGTAAGGAGAGATGATGGCCACAAGTCGAACAAGGAGGAACGACAAAACATCACAGTTAATCGCATCTCTATCGCAAGCATCGAAGAGCTGTTGATACAGCAGTTCAACGCAGACTTCCCAGAATGCAGCTGTGAGGAAAAGACAGAGATGTCACAAGAAGACCATCAGTTCATGGGTTTGATGACAAGGTCTACACAGTTCATTGATGGCCACTATCACATTGGTTTGCCACTGAGAAGACAGACCGCGAAGATGCCGAACAATCGCTGCATAGCAGAGCAACGCGCCATCAGTCTAAAGAGAAAGCTGAACAAGAACCCCGACTTTCACGAAGACTACAAAGACTTCATGAGAAACATCATAGCGAAAGGCTATGCTGTAAAAGTGCCCGAAGAACAGTTGAACAGACGATGGAAGGGTCTGGTACGTTCCTCATCACGGGGTGTATCACCCAAAGAAGAAAAAGATCCGTGTAGTGTTTGACTGCGCCGCCTCATTCAGAGGAACTTCATTGAATGACCAGCTGCTTCAAGGTCCTGATCTTACTAATACCCTCATTGGCGTCTTGACTAGGTTTAGACAAGAGCTCGTTGCCATGATGGCAGACATAGAATCAATGTTCTACCAAGTCAGAATCCCTGACGAAGATGCTGATCTTCTGCGTTTCCTTTGGTGGCCAGATGGCGACGTTAGTGAAGCGATGGTGGAATGTAGAATGGCCGTACACCTGTTTGGAGCCACATCATCTCCCAGCTGTGCAAGCTACGCTCTCAGAAAAACTGCAGAAGATGGCAAGGGCAAAGCACCATCCGAGGCTGTGGAGACAATCTTCAGAAACTTTTATGTCGATGACTGTCTGAAGTCCGTGTCAACAGAAGACGATGCCATCGCACCGTCAAGAGACCTTAGAACTCTGTGTTCGAATGGAGGATTCCATCTGACTAAGTGGATAAGCAACAGCAGAGCAGTTCTAGCTTCTATCCCAGAAAAGGAAAGAGCCACTGAAGTCAAAGGTCTGGACCTGAGCCACGATGTCCTTCCTATCGAGAGAGCTCTTGGTGTACAATGGTGCATCGAGTCAGACACGTTCAACTTCAGGATAATGGTGAACGAAAGACCATCCACAAGACGAGGGATTCTCTCCGTGGTCAGTTCCATCTACGACCCTCTCGGATTCCTGGCACCACTCATTCTGCCGGTGAAGCTGATGCTACGAGAGCTGTGTGGAGACAAGAGAGGATGGGATGAAGATATCCCAGAAGGTCAAGCTCAGAGATGGCACAGATGGCTGACAGATTTGCAACAACTTTCTAGCTTCAACGTCAGTAGATGCATCAAGCCCACGAGTTTTGGAGTTACAAAGACGGCTCAACTACATCATTTCTCGGACGCCAGTGAGGACGGCTATGGCACGGCTACCTACCTCTTGCTGACAAATCAACAGGGCCAGAAACATTGTGCCTTCCTCATGGGAAAATCCAGGGTGGCCCCGCTGAAGCAGGTCACCATCCCGAGACTGGAATTGACGGCAGCGGTTGTTGCAGTTAAAGTTGACCAGGTGATGCGTAAAGAGTTACAGCTCCCATTAGAAGAATCTGTCTTCTGGACGGATAGCACGACGGTGCTGAAGTATATAGAGAATGAGAAGATACGCTTCAAGACCTTCGTAGCAAACAGAATCTCATCCATTAGAGAAGCTACACAACCATCTCAATGGAGGTATGTAAACACCTCATTAAACCCAGCAGACCAAGCCTCACGGGGATTGAAGGCTGAAAACTTCATGAGGAGTGAAACTTGGATACAAGGCCCAAGTTATCTGCTGGAAACAGAGAGATCATGGCCAGAAAGACCAGATATGCCAAGTCAGATTACTGAAGACGACGTCGAAGTCAAGAGATCAGTCACAGTAAATTTCATAACTACGAAAGAGAACTTTGACACAGTGAACAAGCTTGTTAACCATTTCTCAGGATGGCACCAGTTGAGGAAAGCAGTTGCATGGTTTCTAAGGTTGAAAGAGTTGCTGCTACACCTGAGCGGTAAGAGAAAAGAGTACCGAGCCACTATCAGTCAGTCTGAAAGTAACCCTGATAAGCAGAGAATGCTTCTACAGCAGTATATGCATCAGCACAAGACCACATTGAGCAAGAATTCATTGACCGTGGAGGATTTGGCCAAGGCTGAGAAGGAGATAGTTTGCTTCAGTCAAAGACAAAGATACCCAGAAGAAACCGAAGCTCTACAGCAAAATACTCCAATCAAGAAAGGTAGTCATATCTACAAGCTGGACCCTACACTGCAAGATGGAGTACTGAGGGTGGGAGGGAGACTAAACAAATCTGCTATGCCAGAGGAGGCCAAGCATCCTGCTATCCTTTCTAAGGACCTCCGGGTTGCTACTCTCATTCTTCAGCATATACACCAGAGTATTGGACACAGTGGGAGGAATCACGTGCTTGCGAAGCTAAGACAAAGATACTGGATTCCAGGAGCTAATTCCGTAATAAGAAAAATACACTCTGAATGTATTGTCTGCAGACGGTTACACGCTAGAGCTGGGGAGCAGAAAATGGCAGACCTGCCTGAAGACCGTTTGTTACCAGACAAGCCCCCATTTACAAACGTAGGGGTGGACTATTTCAGGCCTTTCGAGGTAAAGCGAGGACGGAGCCTTGTCAAGAGATATGGTGTGCTTTTCACTTGTTTGACCATCAGAGCAGTTCATATTGAGGTGGCACACATGCTTGACACTGATTCCTGTATTAACGCCTTGCGGCGCTTTGTCTGTAGAAGAGGAAAGGTGTCCATTATGCGTTCTGATAATGGCACTAATTTCGTCGGAGCGGAGAGAGAACTACGGGAAGCTATTGAAGGTTGGAATCAGCTTAAAATACAGGAAGCCATGATGCAAACAGGAATTAAGTGGATCTTCAATCCTCCGGCTGCATCCCACCACGGAGGTGCCTGGGAAAGACAGATACGCACCGTAAGAAAACTACTCAGTTCTGTACTGAAGCAGCAAGCGCTGGACGACGAGGGACTCCAAACCGTTCTGTGCGAGGTCGAAGCCATCATTAATGACCGACCGATAACTAAGACATCAGATGATCCCAATGACCTCGAAGCCCTGACTCCGAACCACCTGTTGTTGTTGAAAACACAGCCAGCCATGCCCCCGGGAGTCTTCAAAAAGGAAGATCTGTATGCCCGTCGGAAGTGGAGGCAAGTTCAGTATATGTCAGACCTCTTCTGGACCAGATGGACAAGAGAATACTTACCTCTGCTACAGGAGCGTCAAAAATGGTCCAAAATAAAGAGGAACTTCATCGTCGGAGACATTGTCTTAATTGTGGATGATTCAGCCCCTAGAAATTCTTGGTTGATGGGAAAAATAATCAAGACCATGCCAGACTCCAGAGGCGTCGTTCGTCGCGTCTGTTTGCAAACCAAGACCAGTACCCTGGAGAGACCGATCACAAAGCTCTGCCTGCTACAAGAAGCAGCGTGTAAAGCTCCTGAACGAAAGAAAAAAGTGGACACTTGTATTGTAAATATGTTGAACTCATTAGTTTATGACTCTTAATGTTTGAGTAATTGATATGCTTCATGTGCCTAGTCAATTAGGGGCCGGAATGTAAGAGCCATAAAGGCTTAAGAAAATACTTTAAAATAGTGGCTAAATGGCATAATACAGTTAATTTACCTGAACGACTTATTGTATTAAGAAACCCCCTATTTTCTTGCTCCAGTAGTATAGTCCGACACCCCCTTCATTCTTGCCACAATGGAACAGTCCCTAAGCCACACATGGGTGCAGCCATTTTACAGTTTAAACTGCACGTGGTGAAAGAGGCAGAAGCTGTGAGGTTTGGAGCAGTACAGTTTTTGACCGTGTTCGTTTATACGTGTTTGCTTTGTAATTCTGTTTGTTAAGTGTTATAGTAAACCGTTTAAAAGACAAAGCTACGTTTGGGAACGTTTTATTTCGACACGCGTCTACTCGATGTTAAAAGCCCCACAGCCCAGTGGCTGCCTGTTTGGAAACTAAGAAGCGCCACTACACCGAGTGTGCTGGGAATAGAAACTTCGAGCTGTCTGAGTAAAGGACTGACTGACTGAGGAGTTTCCTGTGCCTTCTATTGACTCACTGCTAAATACGACTTTACCCGTTCAGTAGTATGGTCACTGACGGCCGGCAGGAGCCGGGCTGTCTGATTATGATGCTGTTCATTTGTTCCATGACGTTTGTGTGTGTCTCTGTTTATTTTCTTTCTCTCTCTTTCTTTCTCTCTTCCATTATTTCTCTCTTTCTTTCTCTGTTTCTTTCTCTCTTTCTTTCTCCCTCTTCCTTTCTCATCCTCATTCTCTCTCTCTTCCTCTCACTCGCCCCTCCCCTCCCCTCCCCCTCTCTCTCACCTCCCCTGCCCTTGTCCTGAGGTCTCCATCTACCTATCCCAGCCTTGGATAGTTGTGGAAATAGAGGTAAACAAGTATGATTTGATTGGGATTACAGAAACGTGGCTGCAGGGTGGGCAAGGCTGGGAACTTAACATCCAGGGATATACAATATTTAGGAAGGATCGGCAAAAAGGTAGGGGAGGTGGGGTAGCATTGCTGGTAAAGGAGGGGATTAATGCAATGGAAAGGAAGGATATTAACTCGGATGAAACGGAATCTGTATGGGTAGAAATGAGAAATAGCAAGGGGAGGAAAACGTTAGTGGGTGTGATATATAGGCCTCCAAATAGTAATATGGAGGTGAGGGAAGGCATAAAAAGGGAAATTAGAGAAGCGTGCGATAAGAGCACAGCTGTCATCATGGGTGACTTTAATTTACATATTGATTGGACTACCCAAATTAGTAAAAATTCTGAGGAGGAGGAATTCCTGGAATGTTTTCAGGACGGTTATCTGGACCAATATGTCGAGGAGCCGACTCGAGATCAGGCCATTTTAGACTGGGTATTGTGCAATGAGAAGGGACTTATCAGCAATCTTCTTGTACGAGGCCCCTTGGGTCAGAGCGATCATAATATGATCGAGCTCTCAGTCGAGATGGAGAGTGAGGAAATTGAATCAGAGACTAAGGTCCAGAACTTAAATAAAGGGAATTACGAGGGTATGAGACGGGAATTGGGTAAGATTGATTGGGTGGTGTTTCTGGGGGGATTGACAGTGGATAGACAATGGCAAGCATTCAAAGATAGAATGGAAGAATTCCAGAACATGTTTATACCGGTTTGGCATAAAAATAAACCTAAAAAGGTGACTCAACCGTGGATAACGAGGGAAATTAGGGACAGCATAAAATCAAAAAAAAGGGCATATCAACTGGCAAAAAAAAGCACCAGACCGGAAGATTGGGGGCAGTACAGGATACAGCAAAAGAGGACAAAGGGATTAATCAGGAAGGGGAAAATAGAATACGAAAGTAAACTTGCAGCAAACATAAAGACAGACTGCAAAAGCTTTTATCGGTATATCAGGAGGAAAAGACTGGTAAAATCCCAAGTCGGTCCCTTGCAGTCCGATTCGGGAGAATATATAATGGAGAATAAGGAAATGGCAGACCAATTAAACTCATACTTTGGTTCTGTATTCACAAAGGAGGACACAAATAACCTCCCAGGAATATCAGCAAACATAGGGACTAATGAGAGGGAGGAGCTGACAGAAATTAGTATCTCTAGGGATATGGTGTTGGGTAAGTTGAGGGGACTGAAGGCCGACAAATCCCCGGGGCCTGATAAACTACATCCTAGGGTACTTAAGGAGGTGGCCCTGGAGATAGCAGATGCTCTAAGGATCATCTTCCGGAACTCCATTGACTCGGGAACAGTACCCGTGGATTGGAGGGTAGCTAATGTTACCCCAATATTTAAAAAGGGGGGTAGAGAGAAAGCAGGGAATTATAGACCAGTAAGCCTTACATCGGTTGTGGGCAAAATGCTAGAGTCCATTATTGAGGATAAAATAGCGGAGCACTTGACAAATGGGGAAAGGATCGGACAGAGTCAACATGGATTTACAAAGGGTAAATCATGTTTGACTAATCTGCTGGAATTTTTTGAGGAAGTAACTGGTAAAATAGATGGGGGAGAGCCAGTGGATGTGGTGTACCTTGACTTCCAGAAAGCCTTCGATAAGGTCCCACACAAAAGATTATCATGCAAAATTAAGGCTCATGGGATTGGGGGCAAAGTATTAACGTGGATAGAGAACTGGCTGGCGGATAGAAAACAGAGAGTTGGAATAAACGGCTCGTTTTCGGAGTGGCAGGCAGTGACCAGCGGGGTGCCGCAAGGATCTGTCCTGGGACCCCAGCTGTTCACAATATATATAAATGATCTGGATCAGGGAATTGGATGCAATATTTCCAAATTCGCTGACGACACTAAACTAGGAGGAGGGGTGGGCTCTGATGAGGATGTCAGGAGGCTACAGTGCGATTTGGACAGGTTGGGGGAATGGGCGGATACGTGGCAGATGCACTATAATGTGGATAAATGCGAGGTTATCCACTTTGGGGGTAAAAACAGGAGGGTAGATTATTATCTAAATGGCAATAGATTGGGAGATGGGGAAGTGCAGAGGGACCTGGGTGTTCTTGTGCACCAGTCACTGAAGGAGAGCATGCAGGTGCAACAGGCGATTAAGAAGGCAAATGGTATGTTGGCCTTCATATCA
This sequence comes from Somniosus microcephalus, assembly GCF_052327205.1. Lineage (NCBI taxonomy): Eukaryota > Metazoa > Chordata > Chondrichthyes > Squaliformes > Somniosidae > Somniosus > Somniosus microcephalus. The sequence continues at coordinate 3,633,615 of NC_141017.1, read as the reverse complement.
AGGGGGTTCGAGTATAGGAATAGGGATACCTTACTACAGCTGTACAAGGTGCTGGTGAGACCGCATCTGGAGTATTGTGTACAGTTTTGGTCGCCCCATCTGCGGAAGGATGTTCTTGCCATGGAAAGAGTGCAACGGCGATTCACCAGGCTGATACCTGGAATGGCGGGAATGAGCTACGAAGAGAGATTAAATAGTTTGGGCTTGTACTCACTGGAGTTTAGAAGATTGAGAGGGGATCTCATCGAAACATATAAAATTATGGCAGGCCTGGACAGGCTGAATTCAGAGAGAATGTTTCCAATGGCCGGGGAGCACAGAACCAGGGGCCACAGTCTAAAAATAGCGGGCAAATCATTTAAAACAGAGATGAGGAAGAATTTCTTCACTCAAAGAGTGGTGAGCCTGTGGAATTCCCTGCCACAGAGGGCTGTGAAGGCTAATTCAATAAATATTTTCAAGAGAGAATTGGATATATTTCTGAAGGCTAAGGGGATTAAGGGTTACGGAGAAAAGGCGGGGACGGGGTACTGAACTGGTAAGATCAGCTATGATCTCAGACGAAGATCAGCCATGATCTCATTGAATGGCGGAGCAGGCTCGAAGGGCCGAATGGCCTACTCCTGTTCCTATCTCTATGTTTCTATGGATCTCCTGCCTCAAGCTAGCTCCCGACATCCTGCCCCGTGGTGGTAGATGGGAGGAAATGGGAGGTTATTCACTTTGGTAGGAAGGATAGAAAAAGAAAATATTTTTTAAATGGTGAGAAAGTATTAAATGTTGGTGTTCAGAGAGATTTAGGTGTCCTTGTGGAGGAAACATATAATGATATCAGCAAATAGAGATGGTATTTGCCTGTTCGATTATGATGCCTTAACAGCATGTTTGCAGGTATTGATTGCTTGTGCCTGACCAGCAGAGGGCATGTGACCGAGACAAGCAAGGCAGTTTAGTTTAGTTTCAGTTTCATTCTAGATGCATCACAAGCATGATGTCTCCTGTAAAGCTGTATAAAGAGTTGAACAAGCTTTAGATTAAAAGTCATTCTCTTTCATAAATGTCTCGTCATTGAACCCACAAAGAAATCAATACAGAAACAAAGAAAATTGGCATACAAGTACAGCAAGCAATTAGGAAGGCAACTGGCATGTTGGCCTTTATTGCAGGGGGTTGGAGTACAACATGTCTTACTTGCTGCAATTGTACAGGGCCTTGGTGAGACCACACCTGGAGTACTGGGCACAGTTTTGGTCTCCTTATCTAAGGAGGGGTATACTTGCCTTGGAGGCGGTGCAACGAAGGTTCACTGGATTGATTCCTGGGATGAGAGGGCTGTCCTATGAGGAGAGATTGTGTAGAATGGGCCGATACTCTCTGGAGTTTAGAAGAATGAGAGGTGATCTCATTGAAACATACAAGATTCTGAGGGGGATTGACAGGGTAGATGCTGAGAGGTTGTTTCCCCCTGGCCGGAGTGTCTAGAACTCGGGGTCATAGTCTCAGGATAAGGGGTCGGTCATTTAAGACTGAAATGAGGAGGAATTTCTTCACTCAGAGGGTTGTGAATCTTTGGAATTCTCTGCCTCAGAGGGCTGTGGATGCTGAGTCTTTGAGTATATTCAAGGCTGAGATCGATAGATTTTTGGACTCTCGGGGAATCGAGGGATATGGAGATCTGGCGGGATAGTGGAGTTGAGGTCGATGATCAGCCATGATCTTATTGAATGGTGGAGCAGGCTCGAGGGGCCGTATGGCCGACTCCTGCTCCTGTTTCTTATGTTCTTATATCCAACAATGCGGGGGGAGCAGGGGGGGAGACTAGGGGAGGGGAGCAGTGGGGGGGGGAGGGGCAGTGGGGGGGCAGTGGGAGGGGGCAGTGGGGGGAGTGGGTGGGGAGAGGGGCAGAGCGGGGGGGCAGTGGGGGAGTGGGGGAAAGCAGGGGAGGGGGCAGTGGGGGGAGTGGAAGTGGGGGGAGGGGCAGTGCGGGGGGGCAGTGGGGGAGGGGGGAAGCAGGGGAGGGGGCAGTGGGTGGAGTGGAAGTGGGGAGGGGGCAGTGGGTGGAGTGGAAGTGGGGGGGAGGGGCAGTGGGGAGGGGGGAGTGGAAGTGGGGGAGGGGCAGTGGGGGGGAGTGGAAGTGGTGGGGGAGGGGGGCAGTGGGGGGGAGGGGCAGTGCGGGGGGGCAATGGGGGAGGGGGCAGTGGGGGGAGGGGCAGTGGGGAGGGGGCAGTGGGGGGAGGGGCAGTGGGGGGCGGGGGAGGGGGCAGTGGGGGGAGGGGCAGTGGGGAGGGGGGCAGTGGGGGGGAGGGGCAGTGCGGGGGGGCAATGGGGGAGGGGCAGCGGGGGAGGGGGGCAGTGGGGGGGAGGGGCAGTGCGGGGGGGCAATGGGGGAGGGGCAGTGGGGGGGAGGGGCAGTGCGGGGGGGCAATGGGGGAGGGGGCAGTGGGGGGAGGGGCAGTGGGGGAGGGGGGCAGTGGGGGGGAGGGGCAGTGCGGGGGGGCAATGGGGGAGGGGGCAGTGGGGGGAGGGGGCAGTGCGGGGGAGCCAAGCTGCTCAATTCCAAATAAACATCTTGGTGTGATTTGTTGAAATATGTTTCTCGCCAGCAGATCCTATCAGCACTCTGCACATTTCAGTTTCATGATGCACTGATGTGCCTGCTGCAATCTCAGCTCCAGCTCGCTCTCTGGGCTCCTGTGTGTGGGCAGTGCTGTTGGCTTCTAATGATTTTATTTAAATTTAAACTTCAAACAGCCTTTTCAGTCCGAATGATTTCCTGCCCGGCAGATTGACAGGCTACCAGATGGCAGGAGACATGCTCGAGGGGCTGGGGGAAGCCCTCCTGCTGCTTCTCCCCACAAGCAGCGCTATAAAAAGCACTTAAAGAATCATAGAATAGAACAGCACAGAAGGAGGCCATTCGGCCCATCGAGTCTGTACCGACTCTTTCGAAGAACAATCCAGTCAGTCCCACTCTCCCGCTCTTTCCCCATATCCCTGCAATTTTTTCCCCTTCAAGTATTATCCAATTCCCTTTTGAAGGCTGCTATTGAATCTGAATCTGCCCTATCAGGCAGCGCGTTTCAAATCCTAACCACTCGTTCCATAAAAAGTTTTTCCTCGTGTCGCCTCTGGTTCTTTTGCCAATCACCTTAAATCTGTGCCCTCTGGTTATCGACCCTTCAGCCATTGGAAACAGTTTCTCTTTATTTACTCTATCTAAATCCTTCATGATTTTAAACACCTCTATCAAATCTCCTCTTAGCCTTCTCTGCTCCAAGGAGAACAACCCCAGCTTCTCCAGTCTACCCACGTAACTGTAATCCCTCATCCCTGGAACCATTCTAGTAAATCTCTTCTGCACCCTCTCCAAAGCCTCCACATCCTTCCTACAGTGTGGTGCCCAGAATTGGACCCAATACTCCGGCTGGGGCCGGACTAGTGTTTGTATTGGTTTAGTGTAACTTCCTGCCTTTTGCACTCTCTGCCTCTATTTATAAAGTCCAGGATCCCATGTTAACTGCTTTGTTAACCTGTCCTGTCACCTTCAAAGATTTGTGCACAAACACCCCCAAGGTCTCTCTGTTCTCGCACATTCTTTAAAATTGTACCATTTAGCTTGTATTGTCTCTCCTCATTCTTCCTACCAGAATGTATCACCTCACACTTTACTGTGTTGAAGTTCACCTGCCGTGTGTCCGCCCATACCACATCCGCCATAGCCTGTCTGTGCCTTCTTGAAGTCTATTACTGCCTTCCTCACTCTTTACTACACTTCCAAGTTTCATGTCATCTGCAAATTTTGAAATTGTGCCCTGCCTCCCCAAGTGTCCTTGTACACGTATCACAGAAAGTTAACATGCAGGTTCAGCAATAATTAGGAAAGCAAATGATAGCTTAGCCTTTATTACAAAGGGATTGGAGTATAAGATAAATAAATCTTACTACAATTTTATAGGGCCTTGGTGAGACCACACCTGCAGTATTGTGTACAGTTTTAGTCTCCTTACCGAAGGAAAGATAGACCGTACTTGCCCTAGAGGGCGGGCAATGAGGGTTCACTTGACTGATTACTGGGATGAGGGGATTATGCTATGAGGAGAGATTGAGTAGAATAGGCCTATATTCTCTGGAGTTTAGAAGGAGAGGTGATCTCAATGGTCCAGAAATTCGGGTCGGGGGCTTCCTGTGGGGGCAGTGCCGCGCCGGCAGTTGAACTCTAGGACCCCGTGGAATTCCGCTCCGGGACCTGGCCCAGCTCCCGGCGCGCTGTGCTTGTGTGTCCCAGGGGCGTAGTTAGTGCGATGTGTCCCCTGGGATCACGTGAGCCATGGGCAGCCAATCGGAGGAGGGAAAAGCCCATTCATAAGATTGACAGGAAGACCTGTCAAAACTTATGAATACTACGGACCTCAAAATAGCATTAAACCTTCAAATAATTTTTTAAAAAATCACACTTTTTCAATAAACTACAAATTACATTAAATAACTATTTTAAACAATAATTTAAATTTTTGAAAAAAATAATTTTATAAAAAAACAGGGCTAAAAATAAACATACCTTGCTTTAAAGTATTTAAAAATAATAAACCAGTGGAAAAAATGTTTTAATTTTAATTAATTGACCACTTACCTTGTAAAAAGCAGGCCTTACGCCTGCTTTTTAAATATGTAAATCCTACAGGCTTAACCTCGCGTGAAAACCTGCAAAAAAAACCTAAGTTCAAAGCGCACGCGCAGCCGCCCCTGCGGCGCGTTCAACCTCTGAACCCCTGCGTTCAGAGGATCGGAAGTGCCGGTTTCCCGCGCATGCGCAGTGCATGCAGGAAACCAGCAATTCCATTCGGCCTGCGGGTGAGTACCCCGTGCGTACTCACCCGGGGAGAGCCCAATTTCTGGGCCATTGAAACATATAAAATTCTTAAAGGGCTTGACAGGGTAGATGCAGGGAGGATGTTTCCCCTGGCTGGAGAGTCCAGAACCAGGGGTCACAGTCTCCGAATAAGGGGTCAGCCATTTAGGACTGAGATGAGGAGAAATGTTTTCACTCAGAGGGTTGTGAATCTTTGGAATTCTCTGCCCCAGAGGACTGAGGAGGCTCAGTCATTGGGTATATTCAAGACAGAGATCGATAGATTTTTGGATACAAAGGGAACCAAGGGATATGGGGATAGTGCGGGGAAGTGGAAATGAGGTAGAAGATCAGCCATGATCTCATTGAATGGTGGAGCAGGCTCGAGGGGCCAAATGGCCTACTCCTGCTCCTATTTCTTATGTTCTTACATAGAGGTGCGGCTAGTTCTGGAGCACAAGTCTTCAGCATGACTGTGGGATATTATCGGGGCCCATAGTCTTTGCTGTATCCAGTGCGCTCAGCCGTTTCTTGATATCATGTGGAGTGAATCAAATTGGCTGAAGACTGGCTTCTGTGATGGTGGGGACCTCAGGAGGAGGCCAAGATGGATCATCCACTCGACACATCTGGCTGAAGATGGTTGCACACGCTTCAGCCTTGTCTTTTGCACTCGCGTGTCAGAGTGTCAGAGTGTACCACAAGCTGACTGACTTAATCCTTCGCCCCTTTTTTAAACATTTGCAATCCTCCAGTCCTTTGGCACCACCCCTGTATCTATGGAGGATTGGAGGATGGTGGCCATCACCATGTTTATCACTCAGTCTCTGTGAGCTGAGCCCTGTGCCCTTGTGTGTGCCATGAGGGGCTCCACGAGTCCAGGGTTTCACAGTTAGTTATGGGATGACGTGGCAGTGGGATCCCACCATATTACATGGAATCGGCGAATCGGAGTTAATATCAGACGAGTACTAATAATCGGATTTAGTTACAAATTGATGATAGAAGCCGTGAGAGACAGCAAGTTACTGGAGTTCCGATGCAGGTAGAATTGGAGCAAAAAATAGCTTTGGGATTTTCAATGATCTATTTGAACATTAATATATTAATATCTGAGCTGGAAGGCAGCTGATGAGCAACTGAATATTTTCACAATAGGTTCAGAAGCAATCCCGGAGAAGGAAATGGCTGGTCCTCCTGTGTACACAGGCAGTGCCTGTATTAATAAATTCAACAATGGATCTGATGGCTGATGGTTGAGGATTGGCAAACGTTTTATTCAATATATTGATATCAGTGTGTGATAGAGAAATGCTCCCTACAGTCAGCACACATTAATGTTCTCCAATAAGCTTCAACCCACCAGTACTGTACCCCAGTGTTATACAGTGACAGACCTGTACCCACCAGTCCTGTACCCCAGTGTTATATAGTGACAGACCTGTACCCACCAGTACTGCACCCCAGTGTTATACAGCGACAGACCTGTACCCACCAGTACTGTCCCCCAGTGTTACACAGTGACAGACCTGTACCCACCAGTCCTGTACCCCAGTGTTATACAGCGACAGACCTGTACCCACCAGTACTGTACCCCAGTGTTACACAGTGACAGACCTGTACCCACCAGTCCTGTACCCCAGTGTTATATAGTGACAGACCTGTACCCACCAGTGCTGTACCCCAGTGGTATACAGTGACAGTCCTGCATCCACCAGTACTGTAACCCAGTGTTATACAGTGACAGACCTGTACCCACCAGTACTGTACCACCGTGTTATACAGCGACAGTCCTGTACCCACCAGTACTGTACCCCAGTGTTATACAGTGACAGTCCTGTACCCACCAGTACTGTACCCCAGTGTTATACAGTGACAGACCTGTACCCACCAGTACTGTAGCCCAGTGTTACACTGACAGACCTGTACCCACCAGTACTGTTCCTCAGTGTTATACAGTGACAGACCTGTACCCACCAGTACTGTACCCCAGTGTTACACTGACAGACCTGTACCCACCAGTACTCTTCCTCAGTGTTATACAGCGACAGACCTGTACCCACCAGTACAGTACCAGAGTGTTATACAGCGACAGACCTGTACCCACCAGTACAGTACCAGAGTGTTATACAATGACAGACCTGTACCCACCAATAATGTATCCCAGTGTTATACAGCGACAGAACTGTACCCCCAGTACAGTACCCCAGTGTTATACAGCGACAGACCTTTACCCACCAGTACTGTACCCCAGTGTTATACAACGACAGTCCTGTACCCACCAGTACTGTACCCCAGTGTTATACAGTGACAGACCTGTAACCACCAGTACTGTAACTCAGTGTTATACAGCGACAGATCTGTACCCACCAATACTGTACCCCAGTGTTATACAGTGACAGACCTGTACCCACCAGTACTGTACCCCAGTGTTATACAACGACAGTCCTGTACCCACCAGTACTGTACCCCAGTGTTATACAGTGACAGACCTGTAACCACCAGTACTGTAACTCAGTGTTATACGACGACAGATCTGTACCCACCAATACTGTACCCCAGTGTTATACAGTGACAGACCTGTACCCACCAGTACTGTACCCCAGTGTTATACAGCGACAGACCTGTACCCACCAGTACTGTACCCCGATATTATACAGCGACAGACCTGTACCCACCAATACTGTACCCCAGTGTTATACAGTGACAGACCTGTACCCACCAGTACAGTACCCCAGTGTTATACAGCGACAGACCTTTACCCACCAGTACTGTACCCCAGTGTTATACAACGACAGTCCTGTACCCACCAGTACTGTACCCCAGTGTTATACAGTGACAGACCTGTAACCACCAGTACTGTAACTCAGTGTTATACAGCGACAGATCTGTACCCACCAATACTGTACCCCAGTGTTATACAGTGACAGACCTGTACCCACCAGTACTGTACCCCAGTGTTATACAACGACAGTCCTGTACCCACCAGTACTGTACCCCAGTGTTATACAGTGACAGACCTGTAACCACCAGTACTGTAACTCAGTGTTATACGACGACAGATCTGTACCCACCAATACTGTACCCCAGTGTTATACAGTGACAGACCTGTACCCACCAGTACTGTACCCCAGTGTTATACAGCGACAGACCTGTACCCACCAGTACTGTACCCCGATATTATACAGCGACAGACCTGTACCCACCAATACTGTACCCCAGTGTTATACAGTGACAGACCTGTACCCACCAGTACTGTACCCCAGTGTTATACAGTGACACACCTGTACCCACCAGTACTGTACCCCAGTGTTATACAGCGACAGAACTGTACCCCCAGTACAGTACCCCAGTGTTATACAGCGACAGACCTGTACCCACCAGTTCTGTACCCCAGTGTTATACAGTGACAGACCTGTACCCACCAGTACTGTACCCCAGTGTTATACAGTGACACACCTGTACCCACCAGTACTGTACCCCAGTGTTATACAGCGACAGACCTGTACCCACCAGTACTGTACCCATGTTATACAGAAACAGACCTGTACCCACCAGTACTGTACCCCAGTGTAATACAGCGACAGACCAGTACCCACCAGTACTGTACCCCAATGTTATACAGTGACAGACCTGTACCCACCAGTACTGTACTCCAGTGTTATACAGTAACAGTCCATTACCCACCAGTACTGTACCCCAGTGTTATACAGTGACAGACCTGTACCCACCAGTACTGTACCCCAGTGTTATACAGGGACAGACCTGTACCCACCAGTAGTGTACCCCAGTGTTATACAGCGACAGTCCTGTACCCACCAGTCCTGTGCCCAGTGTTATACAGTGACAGACCTGTACCCCCAGTACTGTACCCCAGTGTTATACAGTGACAGACCTGTACCCACCAGTACTGTACGCCAGTGTTACACTGACAGACCTGTACCCACCAGTATTGTACCCCAGTGTTATACAGCGACAGACCTGTACCCACCAATATGGTACCCCAGTGTTACACTGACAAACCTGTACCCACCAGTACTGTACCCCAGTGTTATACAGTGACAAACCTGAACCCACCAGTACTGTACCCCAGTGTTATACAGCGACAGTCCTGTACTCACCAGTACTGTACCCCAGTGTCATACAGTGACAAACCTGTACCCACCAGTACTGTACCCCAGTGTTATACAGCGACATTCCTGTACTCACCAGTACTGTACCCCAGTGTTATACAGTGACAAACCTGTACCCACCAGTACTGTACCCCAGTGTCATACAGTGACAAACCTGAACCCACCAGTACTGTACCCCAGTGTTATACAACAGACAGAATTGTACCCACCAGTACTGTACCCCAGTGTAATACAGTGACAGACCTGTACCCACCAGTACTGTATCCCAGTAATATACAGTGGCAGACCTGTACCCACCAGGACTTAACCCAATGTTGCACAGTGACAGACATGTACCACCAGTACTGTACCCCAGTGTTATACAGTGACAGACCTGTACCCACCAGTACTGTATCCCAGTAATATACAGTGGCAGACCTGTACCCACCAGTACTGTACCCCAGTGTTATTCAGTGGCAGACCTGTACCCACCAGTACTGTACCCCAGTGATATACAGTGGCAGACCTGTACCCACCAGTACTGTACCCCAGTGTTATACAGCGACAGACCTGTGCACACCAGTACTGTACCCCAGTGATATACAGTGGCAGACCTGTACCCACCAGTACTGTACCCCAGTGTTTATACAGTGGCAGACCTGTACCCACCGGTACTGTACCCCAGTGTTATACAGTGACAGACCTGTATACACAGAACTGTACCCCAGTGTTATACAGCGACAGACCTGTACCCACCAGTACTGTACCCCAGTGTTATACAGTGACAGACCTGTACCCACCAGTACTGTACCCCAGTGTTATACAGCGACAGACCTGTGCACACCAGTACTGTACCCCAGTGATATACAGTGGCAGACCTGTACCCACCAGTACTGTACCCCAGTGTTTATACAGTGGCAGACCTGTACCCACCAGTACTGTACCCCAGTGTTATACAGTGACAGACCTGTATACACAGAACTGTACCCCAGTGTTATACAGCGACAGACCTGTACCCACCAGTACTGTACCCCAGTGCTATACAGTGACAGACCTGTACCCACCAGTACTGCACTCCAGTGCTATACAGTGACACACCTGTACCCACCAGTGCTGTACTCTAGTTTTATACAGTGACAGACCTGTACCCACTAGTACTGTACTCCAGTGTTATACAGTGACAGACTTGTATCCACAGAACTGTACACCAGCGTTATACAGCGACAGGCCTGTACCCACCAGTGCTGTACCCCAGTGCTATACACTGACAGACCTGTACCCACCAGTACTGTAACCCAGTTTTATACAGTGACAGACCTGTACCCACCAGTACTGTACCCCAGTGTTATACAGTGACAGTCCTTTACCCACCAGGACTTAACCCAATGTTGCACAATGACAGACATGTACCCACCAGTACTGTACCCCAGTGTTACACAGTGACAGACCTGTACCCACCAGTACTGTACCCCAGTGTTATACACTGACAGACCTGTATCCACAGAACTGTACACCAGCGTTATACAGCGACAGACCTGTACCCGCCAGTACTGTGCCCAGTGTTATACAGTGACAGACCTGTACCCCCAGTACTGTACCCCAGTGTTGTAGAGTGACAGACCTGTCCCCACCAGTACTGTACCCCAGCTGTTATACAGTGACAGACCTGTACCCACCAGTACTGTACCCCAGTGTTATACAGCGACAGACCTGTACCCACCAGTACTGTACCCCAGTATTACACTGACAGACCTGTACCCACCAGTATTGTACCCCAGTGTTATACAGCGACAGACCTGTACCCACCTATATGGTACCCCAGTGTTACACTGACAGACCTGTACCCACCTATATGGTACCCCAGTGTTACACTGACAGACCTGTACCCACCAGTACTGTACCCCAGTGTTATACAGCGACAGTCCCGTACTCACCACTGCTTACCCAAGTGTTAAACAGTGACAGGCTCGTACCCACCAGTACTGTACCCCAGTGTTATACAGTCATAGAGTTATACAGCACAGAAAGAGGCCCTTCAGCCCATCGTGTCCGCGCCGGCCATCAAGCCCTGTCGATTCTAATCCCATTTTCCAGCACTTGGTCCATAGCCTTGTATGCTATGGCATTTCAAGTGCTCATCAAAATGCTTCTTGAATGCTGTGAGGGTTCCTGCCTCTACCACCCTTTCAGGCAGTGAGTTCCAGATTCCAACCACCCTCTGGATAAAAAAGTTTTTCCTCAAATACCCTCTAAACCTCCTGCCCCTTACCTTGAATCTATGCCCCCTTGTTATTGACCCCTCTACTAAGGGGAAAAGTTCCTTTCTATCTACCCTATCTATGCCCCTCATAATTTTGTACACCTCAATCAGGCTTCTCTGCTCCAAGGAAAACAACCCCAGCCTGTCCAGCCTCTCTTCATAGTTGAAATGCTCCAGCCCAAGTAACATCCTGGTGAATCTCCTCTCAGTTCAGTTCAATGTTATTTGGCATATATGCAACCAGTACATGTACAATTACAATGGAATGCCTACTCCCCGTGGGGACGCGTCAGCTATACATACAGCGCCGCGTTCAGAGAGTCAATACAATGGCTTCCCGTGGCAGTGGGAGCACGATGTCCCTCAGCCGCTCCGTCCTCCTCGTCACCGCGGCCTCCTCCTCACTGCTGCCGGCTCCACGTGTGGTGGCCTGCTTCTCCCGCTCACGATCCGACCTCTGGCCGCCATGCCCGGCTCCCCTCCTCCCAGTCGGGATGTGAATGCTCCAGTCACCGCGGCCTCCTCCTCACCGTCGCCGGCTCCACGCTCCACGGTCCGACGGCCCGGGGCCTGTTTCTCCCTCTCACGGTTCGGCCTCTGGCCGCCATGCTCGGCTCCCCTCCTCCCAGTCGGAATTCCTTCCCACCGAGGAGCTGCCGGCCGACGTGCTCCAGCGGGTCGACGTGGCTGCTGCTGCTGCTCACCGTGCTGCGCTGCCTCTGCCCGACTCACCGAGCACCTCGCTCCGGTTGTGGGAGCGAGCGGCGAGAGCTGGCCGCCCGAAGCAGGGAGAGCACTCTCAGCACCGGACCGTCACGGCCGTGATCTTGACTCCGGAGCTGCACCCCCTCCAATGCAATAAAATCCCTCCTTTAGTGTGGTGACCAGAGCTGCACACGCTATTCCAGCTGTGGTCTAACTAAAGTTTTGTACAGCGCCATCATAACCTCCCTGCTCTTATATTCTAAGCCTCGGCTAATGAAGGCAAGTATCCCATATGCCTTTTTAACCACCTTATCTACCTGTCCTGCTACCTTCAGGGATCTATGTACATGCAATGCAAGGTTCCTCTGTACAGTACCCCAGTGTTATACAGCGACAGACCTGTACCCACCAATACGGTACCCCAGTGTTATACAGTGATAGGCCAGTACCCACCAGTGCTGTACCCCAGTGTTATACACTGACAGACCTGTACCCACCAATACGGTACCCCAGTGTTATACAGTGACAGACCTGTACCCACCAGTGCTGTACCCCAGTGTTATACAGTGACAGTCCTGTACCCACCAGTACTGTACCCCAGTGTTATACACTGACAGAAATGGCAGACCAATTAAACTCATACTTTGGTTCTGTATTCACAAAGGAGGACACAAATAACCTCCCAGGAATATCGGCAAACATAGGGACTAATGAGAGGGAGGAGCTGACAGAAATTAGTATCTCTAGGGATATGGTGTTGGGTAAGTTGAGGGGACTGAAGGCCGACAAATCCCCGGGGCCTGATAAACTACATCCTAGGGTACTTAAGGAGGTGGCCCTGGAGATAGCAGATGCTCTAAGGATCATCTTCCGGAACTCCATTGACTCGGGAACAGTACCCGTGGATTGGAGGGTAGCTAATGTTACCCCAATATTTAAAAAGGGGGGTAGAGAGAAAGCAGGGAATTATAGACCAGTAAGCCTTACATCGGTTGTGGGCAAAATGCTAGAGTCCATTATTAAGGATAAAATAGCGGAGCACTTGACAAATGGGGAAAGGATCGGACAGAGTCAACATGGATTTACAAAGGGTAAATCGTGTTTGACTAATCTGCTGGAATTTTTTGAGGAAGTAACTGGTAAAATAGATGGGGGAGAGCCAGTGGATGTGGTGTACCTTGACTTCCAGAAAGCCTTCGATAAGGTTCCACACAAAAGATTATCATGCAAAATTAAGGCTCATGGGATTGGGGGCAAAGTATTAACGTGGATAGAGAACTGGCTGGCGGATAGAAAACAGAGAGTTGGAATAAATGGCTCGTTTTCGGAGTGGCAGGCAGTGACCAGCGGGGTGCCGCAAGGATCTGTCCTGGGACCCCAGCTGTTCACAATATATATAAATGATCTGGATCAGGGAATTGGATGCAATATTTCCAAATTCGCTGACGACACTAAACTAGGAGGAGGGGTGGGCTCTGATGAGGATGTCAGGAGGCTACAGTGCGATTTGGACAGGTTGGGGGAATGGGCGGATACGTGGCAGATGCACTATAATGTGGATAAATGCGAGGTTATCCACTTTGGGGGTAAAAACAGGAGGGTAGATTATTATCTAAATGGCAATAGATTGGGAGATGGGGAAGTGCAGAGGGACCTGGGTGTTCTTGTGCACCAGTCACTGAAGGAGAGCATGCAGGTGCAACAGGCGATTAAGAAGGCAAATGGTATGTTGGCCTTCATATCAAGGGGGTTCGAGTATAGGAATAGGGATACCTTACTACAGCTGTACAAGGTGCTGGTGAGACCGCATCTGGAGTATTGTGTACAGTTTTGGTCGCCCCATCTGCGGAAGGATGTTCTTGCCATGGAAAGAGTGCAGCGGCGATTCACCAGGCTGATACCTGGAATGGCGGGAATGACCTACGAGGAGAGATTGAATAGTTTGGGCTTGTACTCACTGGAGTTTAGAAGATTGAGAGGGGATCTCATCGAAACATATAAAATTATGGCAGGCCTGGACAGGCTGAATTCAGAGAGAATGTTTCCAATGGCAGGGGAGCACAGAACCAGGGGCCACAGTCTAAAAATAGCGGGCAAATCATTTAAAACAGAGATGAGGAAGAATTTCTTCACTCAAAGAGTGGTGAGCCTGTGGAATTCCCTGCCACAGAGGGCTGTGAAGGCTAATTCAATAAATATTTTCAAGAGAGAATTGGATATATTTCTGAAGGCTAAGGGGATTAAGGGTTACGGAGAAAAGGCGGGGACGGGGTACTGAACTGGTAAGATCAGCTAAGATCTCAGATGAAGATCAGCCATGATCTCATTGAATGGCGGAGCAGGCTCGAAGGGCCGAATGGCCTACTCCTGTTCCTATCTCTATGTTTCTATGTTTCTATGTTACCCACCAGTGCTGTACCCCAGTGTTATACAGTGACAGTCCTGTACCCACCAGAAGTGTACCCCAGTTTTAAACAGTGACAGACCTGTACCCACCAGTACTGTACCCCCGTGTTATACAGTCATAGAGTTATACAGCACAGAAAGAGGCCCTTCGGCCCATCGTGTCCGCGCCGGCCATCAAGCCCTGTCGATTCTAATCCCATTTTCCAGCACTTGGTCCATAGCCTTGTATGCTATGGCATTTCAAGTGCTCATCTAAATGCTTCTTGAAAGTTGTGAGGGTTCCTGCCTCTACCACCCTTTCAGGGAGTGAGTTCCAGATTCCAACCACCCTCTGGGTGAAAAAGTTTTTCCTCAAATCCCCTCTAAACCTCCTGCCCCTTACCTTGAATCTATGCCCCTTGTTATTGACCCCTCTACTAAGGGGAAAAGTTCCTTTCTATCCACCCTATCTATGCCCCTCATAATTTTGTATACCTCAATCAGGTCCCCCCTCAGCCTTCTCTGCTCCAATGAAAACAGCCCCAGCCTGTCCAGTCTTTCTCCATAGCTGAAGCGCTCCAGCCCAGGTAACATCCTGGTAAATCTCCTCTGCACCCTCTCCAAAGCAATCACATCCTTCCTATAGTGTGGCGACCAGAACTGCACACAGTACTCCAGCTGTGGCCTTACCAGCGTTTTGTACAGCTCCATCATAACCTCCCTGCTCTTATATTCTATGCCTCGGCTAATGAAGGCAAGTATCCCATATGCCTTTTTAACCACCTTATCCACCTGTTCTGCTGCCTTCAGGGATCTATGTACATGCTCACCAAGGTCCCTCTGATCCTCTGGCTTTCCTGGGGTCTTACCATTCATTGTGCATTCACTTGCCTTGTTAGTCCTCCCAAAATGCATCAACTCACACTTTTCAGGGTTAAATTCCATTTGCCACTGTTCCGCCCATCTGACCAACCCATCTATATTGTCCTGTAGCCTGAGGCTTCCCGCCTCGCTATTTACCACCCCACCAATTTTCATGTCACCTGCGAACTTACTGATCATACCTTTCACATTCACATCCAAATCATTAATGTAGACCACAAACAGCAAGGGACCCAGCACCGATCCCTGCGGTACCCCACTGGACACAGGCTTCCAGTCACAAAAACAACCTTCCACCATCACCCTCTGCCTTCTGCCACTAAGCCAGTTTTGGATCCAATGTGCCAAGGCACCCTGGATCCCATGGGCTCTTACCTTCTTGACCAGTCTCCTATGTGGGACTTTATCAAAAGCCTTACTGAAATCCATATAAACCACATCCACTGCACTACCCTCATCCACACACCTAGTCACCCCCTCGAAAAATTCAATCAAATTGGTCCCCCCTCAGCCTTCTCTGCTCGAAGGAAAACAACCCCAGCCTGTCCAGCCTCTTCATAGCTGAAGCGCTCCAGCACGGGTAACATCCTGGTGAATCTCCTCTGCACCCCCTCCAATGCAATCACATCCCTCCTTTACTGTGGTGACCAGAACTGCACACAGTATTCCAGCTGTGGCCTACCTAAAGTTTTGTACAGCTCCATCATAACCTCCCTGCTCTTATATTCTAAGCCTCGGCTAATGAAGGCAAGTATCCCATATGCCTTTTTAACCACCTTATCCACGTGTCCTGCTGCCTTCAGGGATCTATGTACATGCACACCAAGGTTGCTCTGTACAGTATCCCAGTGTTATACTGTGACAGGCCTGTACCCACCAGTACTGTACCTGAGTGTTATACAGTGACAGACCTGTATCCACCAGTACTGTAACCCAGTGTTATACAGTGACAGACCTGTACCCACCAGTACTGTACCTCAGTGTTATAGAGTGACAGACCTGTACCCACCAGTATTGTACCCCAGTGTTATACAGTGACAGTCCTGTATCCACCAGAAGTGTACCCCAGTTTTAAACAGTGACAGACCTGTACCCACCAGTGCTGTAGCCCTGTGCCAAACAGTGGCAAACCTGAACCACCAATACTGCACCCCAGTGTTATACAGTGACAGGCCTGTACCCACCAGTACTGTACCCCAGTGTTATACAGCGACAGACCTGTACCCACCAGTACTGTACCCCCGTGTTATACAGTCACAGAGTTATACAGCACAGAAAGAGGCCCTTCGGCCCATCGTGTCCGCGCCGGCCATCAAGCCCTGTCTATTCTAATCCCATTTTCCAGCATTTGGTCCGTAGCCTTGTATGCAATGGCATTTCAAGTGCTCATCCAAATGCTTCTTGAATGTTGTGAGGGTTCCTGCCTCTACCACCCTTTCAGGCAGTGAGTTCCAGATTCCAACCACCCTCTGGGTGAAAAAGTTTTTCCTCAAATCCCCTCTAAACCTCCTGCCCCTTACCTTGAATCTATGCCCCCTTGTTATTGACCCCTCTACTAAGGGGAAAAGTTCCTTTCTATCCACCCTATCTATGCCCCTCATAATTTTGTATACCTCAATCAGGTCCCCCCTCAGCCTTCTCTGCTCCAAGGAAAACAACCCCAGCCTGTCCAGTCTGTCTTCATAGCTGCAGCGCTCCATCCCAGGTAACATCCTGGTAAATCTCCTCTGCACCCTCTCCAAGGCAATCACATCCTTCCTATAGTGTGGCGACCAGAACTGCACACAGTACTCCAGCTGTGGCCTTACCAGCATTTTGTACAGCTCCATCATAACCTCCCTGCTCTTATATTCTATGCCTCGGCTAATGAAGGCAAGTATCCCATATGCCTTTTTAACCACCTTATCCACCTGTTCTGCTGCCTTCAGGGATCTATGTACATGCTCACCAAGGTCCCTCTGATCCTCTGTCTTTCCTAGGGTCTTACCATTCATTGTGCATTCCCTTGCCTTGCTAGTCCTCCCAAAATGCATCACCTCACACTTTTCAGGGTTAAATTCCATTTGCCACTCTTCCGCCCATCTGACCAACCCATCTATATTGTCCTGTAGCCTGAGGCTTCCCGCCTCGCTATTTACCACCCCAACAATTTTTGTGTCATCTGCGAACTTACTGATCATACCTTTTACATTCACATCCAAATCATTAATGTAGACCACAAACAGCAAGGGACCCAGCACCGATCCCTGCGGTACCCCACTGGACACAGGCTTCCAGTCACAAAAACAACCTTCCACCATCACCCTCTGCCTTCTGCCACTAAGCCAGTTTTGGATCCAATGTGCCAAGGCACCCTGGATCCCATGGGCTCTTACCTTCTTGACCAGTCTCCTATGTGGGACTTTAACAAAAGCCTTACTGAAATCCATATAAACCGCATCCACTGCACTACCCTCATCCACACACCTAGTCACCCCCTCGAAAAATTCAATCAAATTGGTCCCCCCTCAGCCTTCTCTGCTCGAAGGAAAACAATCCCAGCCTGTCCAGCCTCTTCATAGCTGAAGCGCTCCTGCATGGGTAACATCCTGGTGAATCTCCTCTGCACCCCCTCCAATGCAATCACATCCCTCCTTTAGTGTGGTGACCAGAACTGCACACAGTATTCCAGCTGTGGCCTACCTAAAGTTTTGTACAGCTCCATCATAACCTCCCTGCTCTTATATTCTAAGCCTCGGCTAATGAAGGCAAGTATCCCATATGCCTTTTTAACCAACTTATCCACCTGTCCTGCTGCCTTCAGGGATCTATGTACATGTACACCAAGGTTGCTCTGTACAGTATCCCAGTGTTATACTGTGACAGACCTGTACCCACCAGTACAGTACCCCAGTGTTATACAGTGACAGACCTGTACCCACCAGTACTGTACCCCAGTGTTATACAGTGACAGACCTGTACCCACCAGTACTGTACCCCAGTGTTATACAGTGACAGACCTGTACCCACCAGTACTGTACCCCAGTGTTATACAGTGACAGTCCTTTACCCACCAGGACTTAACCCAATGTTGCACAATGACAGACATGTAGCCACCAGTACTGTACCCCAGTGTTACACAGTGACAGACCTGTACCCACCAGTACTGTACCCCAGTGTTACACAGTGACAGACCTGTACCCACCAGTACTGTGCCCCAATGTTATACAGTGACAGACCTGTACCCACCAGTACTGTACCCCAGTGTTATACAGTGACAGACCTGTACCCACCAGTACTGTACCCCAGTGTTATACAGTGACAGACCTGTACCCACCAGTACTGTACCCCCGTGTTATACAGCGACAGTTCTGTACCCCCAGTACTGTACCACAGTGTTATACACTGACAGACCTGTATCCACAGAACTGTACACCAGCGTTATACAGCGACAGACCTGTACCCGCCAGTACTGTGCCCAGTGTTATACAGTGACAGACCTGTACCCCCAGTACTGTACCCCAGTGTTGTAGAGTGACAGACCTGTCCCCACCAGTACTGTACCCCAGCTGTTATACAGTGACAGACCTGTACCCACCAGTACTGTACCCCAGTGTTATACAGCGACAGACCTGTACCCACCAGTACTGTACCCCAGTATTACACTGACAGACCTGTACCCACCAGTATTGTACCCCAGTGTTATACAGCGGCAGACCTGTACCCACCTATATGGTACCCAGCGTTACACTGACAGACCTGTACCCACCAGTACTGTACCCTAGTCTTATACTGTGACAAACCTGTACCCACCAGTACTGTACCCCAGTGTTATACAGCGACAGTCCCGTACTCACCACTGCTTACCCAAGTGTTAAACAGTGACAGGCTCGTACCCACCAGTACTGTACCCCAGTGTTATACAGTCATAGAGTTATACAGCACAGAAAGAGGCCCTTCAGCCCATCGTGTCCGCGCCGGCCATCAAGCCCTGTCAATTCTAATCCCATTTTCCAGCACTTGGTCCATAGCCTTGTATGCTATGGCATTTCAAGTGCTCATCAAAATGCTTCTTGAATGCTGTGAGGGTTCATAGAAACATAGAGATAGGAACAGGAGTAGGCCATTCGGCCCTTTGAGCCTGCTCCGCCATTGAATGAGATCATGGCTGATCTTCGTCTGAGATCATAGCTGATCTTACCAGTTCAGTACCCCGTCCCCGCCTTTTCTCCGTAACCCTTAATCCCCTTAGCCTTCAGAAATATATCCAATTCTCTCTTGAAAATATTTATTGAATTAGCCTTCACAGCCCTCTGTGGCAGGGAATTCCACAGGCTCACCACTCTTTGAGTGAAGAAATTCTTCCTCATCTCTGTTTTAAATGATTTGCCCGCTATTTTTAGACTGTGGCCCCTGGTTCTGTGCTCCCCGGCCATTGGAAACATTCTCTCTGAATTCAGCCTGTCCAGGCCTGCCATAATTTTATATGTTTCGATGAGATCCCCTCTCAATCTTCTAAACTCCAGTGAGTACAAGCCCAAACTATTTAATCTCTCTTCGTAGGTCATTCCCGCCATTCCAGGTATCAGCCTGGTGAATCGCCGTTGCACTCTTTCCATGGCAAGAACATCCTTCCGCAGATGGGGCGACCAAAACTGTACACAATACTCCAGATGCGGTCTCACCAGCACCTTGTACAGCTGTAGTAAGGTATCCCTATTCCTATACTCGAACCCCCTTGATATGAAGGCCAACATACCATTTGCCTTCTTAATCGCCTGTTCCACCTGCATGCTCTCCTTCAGTGACTGGTGCACAAGAACACCCAGGTCCCTCTGCACTTCCCCATCTCCCAATCTATTGCCATTTAGATAATAATCTACCCTCCTGTTTTTACCCCCAAAGTGGATAACCTCGCATTTATCCACATTATAGTGCATCTGCCACGTATCCGCCCATTCCCCCAACCTGTCCAAATCGCACTGTAGCCTCCTGACATCCTCATCAGAGCCCACCCCTCCTCCTAGTTTAGTGTCGTCAGCGAATTTGGAAATATTGCATCCAATTCCCTGATCCAGATCATTTATATCCTGCCTCTACCACCCTTTCAGGCAGTGAGTTCCAGATTCCAACCACCCTCTGGGTAAAAAAGTTTTTCCTCAAATCCCCTCTAAACCTCCTGCCCCTTACCTTGAATCTATGCCCCCTTGTTATTGACCCCTCTACTAAGGGGAAAAGTTCCTTTCTATCTACCCTATCTATGCCCCTCATAATTTTGTATACCTCAATCAGGTCCCCCCTCAGCCTTCTCTGCTCCAAGGAAAACAGCCCCAGCCTGTCCAGTCTTTCTTCATAGCTGAAGCGCTCCAGCCCAGGTAACATCCTTGTGAATCTCCTCTGCACCCTCTCCAAGGCAATCACATCCTTCCTATAGTGTGGCGACCAGAACTGCACACAGTACTCCAGCTGTGGCCTTACCAGCGTTTTGTACAGCTCCATCATAACCTCCCTGCTCTTATATTCTATGCCTCGGCTAATGAAGGCAAGTATCCCATATGCCTTTTTAACCACCTTATCCACCTGTTCTGCTGCCTTCAGGGACCTATGTACATGCTCACGAAGGTCCCTCTGATCCTCTGTCTTTCCTGGGGTCTTACCATTCATTGTGCATTCCCTTGCCTTGTTAGTCCTCCCAAAATGCATCAACTCACACTTTTCAGGGTTAAATTCCATTTGCCACTCTTCCGCCCATCTGACCAACCCATCTATATTGTCCTGTAGCCTGAGGCTTCCCGCCTCGCTATTTACCACCCCACCAATTTTCATGTCACCTGCGAACTTACTGATCATACCTTTTACATTCACATCCAAATCATTAATGTGGACCACAAACAGCAAGGGACCCAGCACCGATCCCTGCGGTACCCCACTGGACACAGGCTTCCAGTCACAAAAACAACCTTCCACCATCACCCTCTGCCTTCTGCCACTAAGCCAGTTTTGGATCCAATGTGCCAAGGCACCCTGGATCCCATGGGCTCTTACCTTCTTGACCAGTCTCCTATGCGGGACTTTATCAAAAGCCTTACTGAAATCCATATAAACCACATCCACTGCACTACCCTCATCCACACACCTAGTCACCCCCTCGAAAAATTCAATCAAATTGGTCCCCCCTCAGCCTTCTCTGCTCGAAGGAAAACAATCCCAGCCTGTCCAGCCTCTTCATAGCTGAAGCGCTCCTGCATGGGTAACATCCTGGTGAATCTCCTCTGCACCCCCTCCAATGCAATCACATCCCTCCTTTAGTGTGGTGACCAGAACTGCACACAGTATTTCAGCTGTGGCCAACCTAAAGTTTTGTACAGCTCCATCATAACCTCCCTGCTCTTATATTCTAAGCCTCGGCTAATGAAGGCAAGTATCCCATATGCCTTTTTAACCAACTTATCCACCTGTCCTGCTGCCTTCAGGGATCTATGTACATGTACACCAAGGTTGCTCTGTACAGTATCCCAGTGTTATACTGTGACAGGCCTGTACCCACCAGTACTGTACCCCAGTGTTATACAGTGACAGACCTGTACCCACCAGTACTGTACCCCAGTGTTATACAGTGACAGACCTGTACCCACCAGTACTGTACCTGAGTGTTATACAGTGACAGACCTGTATCCACCAGTACTGTAACCCAGTGTTATACTGTGACAGACCTGTATCCACCAGTACCTTATCCCAGTGTTATACAGTGACAGACCTGTACCCACCAGTACTGTACCCCAGTGTTATACAGTGACAGACCTGTACCCACCAGTACTGTACCCCAGTGTTATACAGTGACAGACCTGTACCCACCAGTACTGTACCTGAGTGTTATACAGTGACAGACCTGTATCCACCAGTACTGTAACCCAGTGTTATACTGTGACAGACCTGTATCCACCAGTACCTTACCCCAGTGTTATACAGTGACAGACCTGTACCCACCAGTACTGTACCCCAGTGTTATACAGTGAGAGACCTGTACCCACCAGTACTGTACTCCAGTGTTATACAGCGACAGACCTGTATCCACCAGTACCTTAACCCAGTGTTATACAGTGACAGACCTGTACCCACCAGTACTGTACCCCAGTGTTATACAGTGACAGACCTCTTCCCACCAGTACTGTACCCCAGTGTTTACAGTGACAGACCTGTACCCACCAGTACCTTACCCCAGTGTTATACAGTGACAGACCTTTACCCACCAGTACTGTACCTCAGTGTTATACAGTGACAGACCTGTATCCACCAGTACTGTAACCCAGTGTTATACAGTGACAGACCTGTACCCACCAGTACTGTACCTCAGTGTTATAGAGTGACAGACCTGTATCCACCAGTACTGTAACCCAGTGTTATATAGTGACAGACCTGTACCCCCAGTACTGTACTCCAGTTTTATACAGTGACAGACCTGTGCCCAACAGTACTGTGCCCCAGTGTTATACAGTGACAGACCTGTACCCACCAGTGCTGTACCCCAGTGTTATACAGTGACAGACCTGTACCCACCAGTACTGTACCCCAGCGTTACACAGTGACAGACCTGTACCCACTGGTACTGTACCCCAGTGTTATACAGTGACAGACCTGTACCCACCAGTACTGTACCCCAGTTTTATATAGTGACAGACCTCTACCCACCAGTGCTGTACCCCAGTGTTACTGTGACAGACCTGTACCCACCAATACGATACCCCAGTGTTATACAGTGACAGACCTGTACCCACCAGAACTGTACCCCACTGTTATACAGTGACAGAGTTGTGCCCACCTGTACTGTACCCCAGTGTTACTGCGACAGACCTGTACCCACCTGTACTGTACCCCAGTGTTATACAGTGACAGTCCTGTACCCACCAGTACTGTACCCCAGTGTTATACAGTGACAGACCTGTACCCACCAGTGCTGTACCCCAGTGTTATACAGTGACAGTCCTGTACCCACCAGTACAGTACCAGAGTGTTATACAGCGACAGACCTGTACCCACCAGTGCTGTACCCCAGTGTTATACAGTGACAGACCTGTGCCCACCAATACTGTACCCCAGTGTTATAGAGCCATAGAGTTATACAGCACAGAAAGAGGCCCTTCGGCCCATCGTGTCCGTGCCGGCCATCAAGCCCTGTCTATTCTAATCCCATTTTCCAACACTTGGTCCGTAGCCTTGTATGCTATGGCGTTTCAAGTGCTCATCTAAATGCTTCTTGAATGTTGTGAGGGTTCCTGCCTCTACCACCCTTTCAGGCAGTGAGTTCCAGATTCCAACCACCCTCTGGGTGAAAAAGTTTTTCTTCAAATCCCCTCTCAACCTCCTGCCCCTTACCTTGAAACTCTGCCCCCTGGTTATTGACCCCTCTACTAAGGGGAAAAGTTCCTTTCTATCTACCCTATCTATGCCCCTCATAATTTTGTACACCTCAATCAGGTCCCCCCTCAGCATTCTCTGCTCCAAGGAAAACAACCCCAGCCTGTCCAGTCTCTCATCATAGCTTAAGCGCTCCAGCCCAGGTAACATCCTGGTGAATCTCCTCTGCACCCTCTCCAATCCAATCACATCCCTCCTATATTGTGGTGACCAGAACTGCACACAATATTCCAGCTGTGGCCTAACTAATGTTTTGTACAGCTCCATCATAACCTCCCTGCTCTTATATTCTAAGTCTCGGCTAATGAAGGCAAATGTCCCATATGCCTTTTTAACCACTTATCTACCTGTCCTGCTGCCTTCAAGGATCTATGTACATGCACACCAAGGTTCCTCTGTACAGTACCCCACTGTTATACAGTGACATTCCTGTTCCCCAGTGTTATACAGTGACAGACCTGTACCCAACAGTACTGTATCCGTGTTATACAGTGACAGACCTGTACCCACCAGCACTGTACCCCACTGTTATACAGTGACAGACCTATACCCAACAGTACTGTACCCCAGTGTTATACACTGTCAGACCTGTATCCACCAGCACTGTACCACAGTGTTATTCAGTGACAGACCTGTCCCCATCATTACTGTACCCCAGTGTTTTACAGTGACAGACCTGTACCCAACAGTACTGTATCCGTGTTATACAGTGACAGACCTGTACCCACCAGCACTGTACCCTAGTTTTATACTGTGACAGACCTGTCCCCACCAGTGCTGTACCCCAGTGTTATACAGTGACAGACCTGTACCCACCATTACTATACCCCAGTGTTCTACAGTGACGGACCTGTACCCACCAGTACTGTACCCCAGTGGTATACAGTGACAGTCCTGTATCCACCAGTACTGTACCCCAGTGTTCTACAGTGACAGACCTGTACCTACCAGTACTGTACCCCAGTGTTATACAGTGACAGACCTGTACCCACCAGTACTGTACCCCAGTGTTATACAGTGAAGCCTTTTATGGTGTAACATACCCCTGCCCTAGTGGGAGAGATCATTCTGAAACTCTCCTCTGCATAACCTCCCTTTTTTGAAAAAGAGATTTTTGACCACAATATGACCCCTGTCCCTTCAGTGATTCACCCTGACTCATGCTCCTCACTGCAACACCCAGCACAATGTCGCATAGGCGGAAAAAGCCAGTGGCTCTCGGGAGACCAACCCTGTTTGACAGGAGGTGTTTGTTAGAACTAGTGTCCCTCAGAGCAAGGAGGTGGATGGGGAGGGATGAGTGGAAAGGGGGTAAGAGATGGAGAGGGATGTGAGGGCGATGGGTCGGGATGGTAGGGGGATGGGTGGAGAGGCAGTGGGTTTGGAAGGATAGGAGGAGAGGGAATGGGATGTAAGGAGAGGGGGTAGAGGTTAGGGGAGTTGTAGGAGTGGGAGTAGGGAATGGGTGGGATGGGAGGAGAGAGAGTAGGGAATGGGCGGGATGGGAGGAGAGGGAGTAGGGAATGGGCAGGATGGTAGGAGAGGGTTAGGGGATTGGCGGAATGGGAGGAGAGGGAGTAGGGAATGGGCGGGATGGGAGGAGAGGGGATGGGAGTGGGATCTGAGAAGAGGGGATGGAAGGAAGGGCTAGGTGATAGGAGGGGGACGGGAGGAGAGGGAGCAGGGAATGGGCAGGATGGGAGGAGAGGGGGTGGGGGAATGGGAGGAGAGGGGATAGGGGTTGTGTGAGGAGATTGGATAGGGGTTGGGAGGAGAAGGGATAGGGGTTGGGAGGAGAGGGGATAGGGGTTGGGAGGAGAGGGATAGGGGTTGGGAGGAGATTGGATAGGGTGATGGGAGGAGAGGGGATGGGGTTGGGAGGAGAGGGATAGGGGTTAGGAGGAGTGGGGATGGGGTTGGGAGGAGAGGGATAGGGGTTGGGAGGAGATTGGATGGGGTGATGGGAGGAGAGGGGATGGGGTTGGGAGGAGAGGGGATGGGGTTGGGAGGAGAGGGGATGGGGTTGGGAGGAGAGGGATAGGGGTTAGGAGGAGAGGGGATGGGGTTGGGAGGAGAGGGATAGGGGTTGGGAGGAGATTGGATGGGGTGATGGGAGGAGAGGGGATGGGGTTGGGTGGAGAGGGGATAGGGTTGGGAGGAGAGGGGATAGGGGTTGGGAGGAGATTGGATGGGGTGATGGGAGGAGAGGGGATGGGGTTGGGAGGAGAGGGGGTAGGGGTTGGGTGTTTGGGCAAGCTATCGCTCCTTTAAAGAGAATGTAAAAGAGCAGTGTAACTGCAGTGAATCTATGCGGAGTGATTTCTAATGGAGAGAGGAGCTGGCAATGAGCTCGAAGCCGGCTGGGGCTGGGGCCGGAGCCGGAGGAAGCTCAGCACTCACCATCACAGAGCGTTCGTGCTGAACACTGACAGTCACACACCACACATTAACCTCAATCCTGAGAGAATTCGGAAATCTGGGAGAAATGTGGTTTAAGATGAGTGTGTCACTCGGGCCAAGAGATATAAATCCTGGTGAGGAAATCTTAGAGGCTCCACCCAGAGTCCGATAAAGTCAGCGATTATTGGAGAAGAAAGACTTGCATTTCTATAGCGTCTTTCACAACCACTGGACGTCGCAAAGCGTTTTACTGCCAATGAAGTACTTTTTGGAGTGTAGTCACTGTGGTAATGTGGGAAACACAGCAGCCAATTTGTGCACAGCAAGCTCCCACAAACAGTAATGACCAGATAATCTGTTTTTGTTATGTTGATTGAGGGATAAATATTGGCCAGGACACCAGGGATAACTCCACTGCTCTTGTTCGAACTAGTGCCATGGGATCTTTTACATCCACCTGAGAGAGCCAATGGGGCCTCAGTTTAACGTCTCATCCGAAAGACGGCACCTCCGACAGTGCGGCACTCCCTCAGTACTGCCACTCCGACAGTGCGGCGCTCCCTCAGTACTGCCCCTCCGACAGTGCGGTGCTCCCTCAGTACTGCCCCTCCGACAGTGTAGTGCTCCCTCAGTACTGCCCCTCCGACAGTGCGGCGCTCCCTCAGTACTGTCCCTCCAACAGTGTAGCGCTCCCTCAGTACTGCCCCTCCGACAGTGCGGTGCTCCCTCAGTACTGTCCCTCCGACAGTGCGGCGCTCCCTCAGTACTGCCCCTCTGACAGTGCGGCGCTCCCTCAGTACTGCCCCTCTGACAGTGCGGCGCTCCCTCAGTACTGCCCCTCTGACAGTGCGGCGCTCCCTCAGTACTGCCCCTCTGACAGTGCGGCGCTCCCTCAGTACTGCCCCTCTGACAGTGCGGCGCTCCCTCAGTACTGCCCCTCTGACAGTGCGGCGCTCCCTCAGTACTGCCCCTCTGACAGTGTGGCGCTCCCTCAGTACTGTCCCTCCGACAGTGCGGCGCTCCCTCAGTACTGCCCCTCTGACAGTGCGGCACTCCCTCAGTACTGCCCCTCTGACAGTGCGGCGCTCCCTCAGTACTGCCCCTCTGACAGTGCGGCGCTCCCTCAGTACTGCCCCTCTGACAGTGCAGCGCTCCCGCAGTACTGCACTAGAGTGTCAGCCTGGATTTTTGTGCTCAGGTCCCTGGAGCGGGACTTGAACCCACAACCTTCTGACTCAGAGGCGAGGGTGCTGCCCACTGAGCCACTGACTGGCACAAGAAACCTCACAGCACTCGCTCGCAGTCCCATCCACCAATGTTATATTGGCCTGTGGCGGAGCCACTAAGGGACTCCGATCAAATGTATATAATTCCCTTTAACAGTGTGTTAACTACAGCCTGAGTCTGTATCTTTGTATATACTGTTTGCATGTACAGAGCGCGGTCCCTTTAAAAGCGCGGGCAAACGCGATGACGCCACACCGTTCATCACATGATCCCCCATCGGCGGGAAAAACGTGATGACGTCATGACGCCAGCCACGAGACCGCCCAAGCAGTCCTCGTGGAGCCTCCGAACTGGCTAGACCTGTTTTCGTAGTTCTCGTGCATTGGTTTGTTAAACTCAGTTTGTTTTATATTAAACATCGTTTGTTGATCGCCTGAGTCGACCTCAGTCTCTTGCTAGGAACTAGACATTCCTACAGGCCTGTATTTTCCCGCGTGCGGAGGCTTGCGATCTGGAAAAATCTAGGCCCTTACCTGAGGGCTCCCGGGACGCACACACTTCCGTTCCGTGGCCTCTCGAACTCCAAGTGTGCAGGGCCCACGTATCCCAGAGGCGCAGGCAGTTCCCAGCATCCCTGGGATCACGTGGGCCATGGGGAGCCAATCAAAGAAAGGAATCTCCCTTCATACACTTGACAGATAGACCTGTCAAATATATGAATGGAGATCACCACAAAAACATAGTAAAACTTTAATAGAAGCTTAGAAGATAGGAGCAGGAGTAGGCCATTCGGCCCCTCGAGCCTGTTCAATGAGATCATGGCTGATCATCCACATTCAGTACCCTGTTCCTGCCTTCTCCCCATATCCCTTTAGCCTTAAGAAGTATATCTAACTCCTTCTTGAATATATTTAATGAATTGGCCTCAACTGCCTTTTGTGGTAGAGAATTCCACAGGTTCACCACTCTCTGGGTGAAGAGATTCCTCCTCATCTCAGTCCTAAATGGCTTACCCCTTATCCTTAGACTGTGGCCCCTGGTTCTGGACTCCCCCGCCATTGGGAACATCCTTCCTGCATCTAGTCTGTCTAGTCCTGTTAGAATTTTATAAGTTTCAATGAGATCCCCTCTCATTCTTCTAAACTCCAGCCCAATCGACATCATTCCTGCCATCCCAGGTATCAGTCTGGTGAATCTTCGCTGCACTCCCTCCATGGCAAGAACATCCTTCCTCAGATAAGGCGACCAAAACTGCACACAATACTCAACGTGTGGTCTCACCAAGGCCCTGTACAACTGCAGCAAGACATCCTTGTTCCTGTACTCGAATCCTCTCGCTATGAAGGCCAACATACCATTTGCCTTCTTAACCGCCTGCTGCACCTGCATGCTTACCTTCAGCGACTGGTGCACAAGGACACCCAAGTCTCGTTGCACTTTTCCCAATCTATTGCCGTTCAGATAATAATCTGTCTTCCTGTTTTTGCCACCAAAGTGGATAACATCACATTTATCCACATTATACTGCATCTGCCATGCATCTGCTCAATCACCCAACCTGTCCAAATCATACTGGAGTTTCTCTGCATCCTCCTCACAGCACACACGCCCACCCAGCTTTGTGTCGTCTGCAAACTTGGAGATATTACATCTAGTTCCCTCGTCTAGGTCATTAATATATATTGTGAACAGCTGGGGTCCTAGCACCGATCCCTGCAGTACCCCACTAGTCACTGCCTGCCACTCGGAAAAAGATCCGTTTATTCCAACTCTTTGCTTCCTGTCTGCCACCCAGTTCTCTATCTAAGTCAGTACCTTACCCCCAATCCCATGTGCTTTAACTTTGCACGCCAATCTCTTATGCGGGACCTTATCGAAAGACTTCTGAAAGTCCAAATACACCACATCCACTGGTTCACCCTTATCTATTCTACCAGTTACATCCTCAAAAAATTCCAGTAGATTAGTCAAGCATGATTTACCTGTTGTAAATCCATGTTGACTTTGTCCGATCCTGTCACTGTTTTCCAAGTGCTCTGCTATTACATCTTTTATAATGGACTCTTGCATTTTCCCCACTACCGATGTCAGGCTTACCGATCTGTAATTCCCCGTTTTCTCTCTACCACCTTTTTTAAATAGTGGGGTTACATTAGCTACCCTCCAATCCATGGGAACTATTCCAGAGTCTATAGAATTTTGGAAGATGACCAGCAATGCATCTACTATTTCTAGGGCCACTTCCTTAAGTACCCTAGGATGTAGATTATCAGGCCCTGGGGACTTATCGGCCTTCAATGCCGTCTATTTCCCTAACACCATTTCCCTACAAATACTGATTTCATTCAGTTCTTCCCTCTCATTAGACACTATGTTCCCCGACATCTCTGGGGGGTTATTTGTGTCCTCCTTTGTGAAGACAGAACCAAAGTATGTATTTAATTGGTCAGCCATTTCTTTGTCCCCCATTATAAATTCCCCTGATTCTGACTGCAAGGGACCTACGCTTGACTTCACCAATCTTTTTCTCTTCACATAGCTATAGAAGCTTTTACAGTCAGTTTTTATGTTCCCTGCAGGCTTACTCTCATATTCTATTTTCCCCTTCTTAATTAACCCCTTGGTCCTCCTTTGCTGAATCCTAACCTGCTCCCAATCCTCAGGTTTGCTGCTTTTTCTGGCCAATTTATATGTCCTCTCCTTGGATCTTATGCTATCCCTAATTTCCCTTGTTAGTCACGGTTGAGTCACCTTTTTTGTTTTATTTTTATGCCAAACAGGGATGAACAAATTCTGTAGTTCATCCATGCGATCTTTAAATGTTTGCCATTGCCTATCCACCGTCAACCCTTTAAGTAATGTTCCCCAATCCATCCTAGCCAACTCACGCCTCATACCATCGTAGTTTCCTTTATTTAAATTCAGGACCCTAGTCCCTGAGTCAACTACTTCGCTCTCTATCTTAATGAAGAATTCCATCATATTATGCTCGCTCCTCCCCAAGGGGCCTTGCACAACAACATTGCTAATTAATCCTTTCTCATTACATAGTACCCAGTCTAAGATGGCCTGATCTCTAGTTGGTTACTCGACATATTGGTCCAGGAAACCGTCCCATATACACTCTAGGAATTCCTCCTCCACAGTATTGTTACTAATTTGTTCAGCCGAATCTATGGCCCAGTAATTCCGGGCACAACGCGTTGAAAACCGGCATTTCCTGTCCTCTGACCCAAGGGGTTAAGAGGCAGAACGCGCGCGACTGCACAGGCAGCACGTGCGCAGTGAAATTCCTTTTTTTTTTCCAGAGTTGCGCGTGTGTAAAGGCCTCTGGTCTTTACGCGTGGAAAAACCAGACGTAAGTATTTAGTTTTTCAGGTAAGTGGGCTTTTAGTACAATTGAGAATTTTTTTTTCACAGGTTTGTTATTTTTAAAGAATTTACAGTAAGGTACGTTTAGTTTTAGCCCTGATTTTTTATATAATTTTTTTTTTCAAATTTTAAAATTATTGTTTAAAATAGTTTTTCAGAGTTCGTTATTGTTCATTTAAGTAGTGCAATGTTTTTTTAAATTTTCTTTCAGGTTTAAGTAGTGTTTTGGGGCCAGGAGTTTTCATGAGTTTGACAGTTCTTACTGTCAAACTCATGAATGAGTTTCCCCTCCCCTGATTGGCTGCAGTGCTCACCTGATCCCAGCCGGCACATCGCACTAACTATGCCGCTGGATCAGGTAAGCACAGCGCGCCGACATCTGAACCGGGCCAGTGACAGGAAATGCGAGCAGGCCCGGGCTTCAGATGTCGGCGCGCAGGGTGAGTGCACATCGGGGGCTTGCACGCGCGGCAAGCTCCCGATCCTAATTTCAGGGCCAATATGTAGATTAAAGTCACCCATGATAACTGCTGTGCCCTTATTGCATGCATCTCTAATTTCCCATTTAATGCCATCCCCAACCTCAGCATTACTGTTTGGGGGTCTGTATACAACTCCCACTAACGGTTTCTGCCCCTTGGTACTTCTCAGCTCTACCCATACAGATTCCACTTCATCAGAGCTAATATCCTTCCGTACTATTGTGTTAATCTCCTCTTTAACCAGCAATACTACCCCACCTCCTTTTCCTTTTTGCCTGTCCTTCCTGAATATTGAATACCCGTGGATGTTGAATTCCCAGCCTTGGTCACCCTGGAGCCATGTCTCCGTAATCCCAATTATATCATATCCGTTTACATCTATTTGCGCAATTACTCATGATAACTGCTGTGCCCTTATTGCACATTTTAAAAAAATATCACATTTTTAAAATGACTTAAAATTAAATATTTTAAATTAAAATTAAAATTTTTGAAAAAAATAATTCAAGTTTTTTACGGGGCTAAAAATAAACAACTTTTTTAAAAGTATTTTTAAATGATAAATCAGTGAAATTTTATTTTAAACTTTTTTTCAACTCTTATCCTTACAGCCTTACACCTGCTTTTACCTGGGGTAGGAATTGTAAGGGTTTCTGCGGCCGGAGGGTCTCCAGAAAGCGGAACTATCCGCCCGCAGAGGCCCTTCTCCCGGGCAGGCGTCCGATCTGTCAAGAGCATGCACTCTGCATGCCTGAAACCGGCATTTCCGATGTCCCTATGGGTGGGTACACAGCGTGTACCCACCCTTAGGGATCGGAATATCTGGGCCATTAAGTATTTTCAGTCTACACACACTTTGTGTCAACTCTTGCTATTTTAAGCTCCCTTGTCCACACTTAGAATGGAAACTGCCTATGTAAACTTGTAACACTGTAATTACACTCTTCCTCCAGTGGGGGTGATGCAGTCCCAGCCCTGTCAATGCACAGGAATACAAGGAAGGCAATTGGATTAGCACACGGAGATTTGGAAATGAACCTGGGAGTGACATCAGACTCATCACTTTCAAAGTCAGGGCAATATGGAGTAGCAATCGAAAAGGCAAATAGGCTGCTGGGACACCTGGTCAGAGGTGGGGGTGTAAGTGTGTGGGGGGGTTAAATTGAGGCAACAAAGAACAACAATGTATTTATGTAGCACCTTTAATATAGAAAATGTCTCAAGGGGCTTCACGGAGAAGAGAAAAAATTAGGAATAGATAAGGGATCAGGAGGGGTGACTGAAAGGAAAGAAAGATCTTGCATTTATATTGCGCTTTTCATGACCTCAGTCCATCCCAAACGCCGTAGAACCAATGACGTACTTTAGAAGTGGAGTCACTGTCGTAATGTAGGAAGCGCGGCAGCCAAATTGTGCACAGCAAGCTCCCACAACCAGCAATGTGATAAATGACCAGATAATCTGTTTTTTAGTGATGTTGATTGAGGAATAAATATTGACCAGGACAACGGGGCGAACTCCCCTGCTCTTCTTTGAAATAATGCCATGGGATCTTTTACGTCCACCAGGGAGAGCAGATGTCCGTTTAACGTCTCATCTGAAAGACGGCACCTCCGACAGTGCGGCACTCCCTCAGCACTGCACTGGAGTGTCAGCTGAGATTTTTGTGCTCCATTCTCTGGAGTGTGACCCGAAACCACAACCCTCTGACTCCGAGGCGAGGGTGCTGCCCACTGAGCCTCGGCTGACACGTTGGCTAGCTTATTTCTGGACTTCCATTGCTAGGCCTGTCGGCCTAGGGCCATGTGGGGCCCAAAGAAACCCTCAGGGAGGACAGCGAGTAATTGGTGATCAGCTCAGTGTGGTAAGGTGATTGGTGGCTCTATTCCCACCATCCTCCTGACCACTTGGCACGCTCCATGACCCAGGCAACAATGCTTCCATCCATTGGGCACACAGACCTACAGGTGCTCCCTCTCGGGAACCCATTCAGAGGGGTCCCGAGCCCCTGATCTAGGAGCACAGGGTCTCAGCCCCAGCCTCCGGGTAACACCGTCCGACCTCTCACCCCTTGGTCTCAGAGACCAGACTGTGCAGGACAAGCTGCTCAATGGCGCCGATAAAGCACAGGAGAAGCCCAGTTCTGGCAATCTGTGAGCGCTTGTGTCTGACTGGAATTTTTTTCCCTTTCTGTGCAGGGAAGATGATCCCGCTGACAGAGTTTAAACAATTCACAGACCAGCAGCCAGCATTCCGTGTGCTGAAGCCCTGGTGGGATGTGTTCACGGAGTATATCTGTGCAGCAATGATGATGATTGGCGTATTTGGCTGCACGTTACAGGTAAGGAACTTATACTGACCCATCGGTACAGCCATCCTCACACACAGGGTCACTATCAATATACACACAGCCATCCTCACACACAGGGCCACTATCAATATACACACAGCCATTCTCAGACACAGGGTCACGATCAATATACACACCGCTATCCTCACACACAGGGTCACTATCAATATACACACAGCCATCCTCACACACACAGGGTCACGATCAATATACACACCGCTATCCTCACACACAGGGTCATTATCAATATACACACAGCCATCCTCACACACAGGGACATGATCAATATACACACAGCGATCCTCACACACACAGGGTCACGATCAATATACACACCGCCATCCTCACACACACAAGGTCACGATCAATATACACACAGCCATCCTCACACACAGGGTCACAATCAATATACACACCACCATTCTCACACACAGGGTCAAGATCAATATACACACCACCATCCTCACACACAGGGTCACAATAAATATACACACAGCCATCCTCACACACAGGGTCACGATCAATATACATACAGCCATCCTCACACACACAGTGTCATGATCAATATACACACAGCCATCCTCACACACAGGGTCACGATCAATATACACACAGCCATCCTCACACACAGGGTCACAATCAATATACACACAGCCATCCTCACACACACAGGGTCACGATCAATATACACACAGCCATCCTCACACACACAGGGTCACGATCAATATACACACAGAGATCCTCACACACACACAGAGTCACGATCAATACACACACAGCCATCCACACACACACAGGGTCACGATCAATATACACACTGCTGTTAAGTCTGTGTGTTCCAGTTGTATTAAGATTAATTACTGACACAGACTACAAGAATAAAGTTCAACAGGTCTTTACTAGTTGGAGGTCAGGACTATACTAAATACAATATCACTACACAGTACTTATATACCGGTGGTCACCACCGGTATTACGTATACAGCAGCCAGAGAAAGTAGTACATCTCTTAAGGTGGAACAGGCTTAAGTTCTCTTAAGGTGGAACAGGTTACATACACCACAATCCTCCCTTTTTAGCTTAATAGTCATATCCCCATTTAACATAACATCATAACATATATACATATATAACTTCAGGTATAAACAGTTCAAAGGTTCAGTCTCTCAGGAGGCCTTCTGATTCGGTTTGGATAACGCCTTTCAGTGGTCTCTGATTCTTGTTGCTGAGGTGACTCTTCTTGTTGGTTTCCTATGTATTGGACGTCATCATCAGGTACATTCCCTGCCGAGGTAGATGCTTCAGGTTCATTAACGTCTTCCACAGTTGTCTCTGTCGCAACCATGGGTTCGACCCTTGCTCTTGATTCTACCAGTTGATCCGCATGACGCCTTATCACATTGTTACCAATATCTACTGTGTACATCAGAGGTCCTTGTCTGGCCCGAATTGTTCCGGACTGCCATTTTTCGTTTCCATAGCCCCTTGCCAACACTGGTTGAAACTTCGAGTGGACTTGTTATTAATATGCCGGAACTGTTTGTTTTCCACTTCCCTCCGCACATTTGGTTTTAACAAGTCCAACCTGGACCGCAACCTCCTGTTATAAAACATCATGGCAGGACTTTGGTTAGTCACTGCATGAGCGGCGTTTCGATATGCCATTAGGAAATTGTCCACCTTGTGTTGTAACGGAATCTGATCATCGTTCATGGCCTTTATTGCCTTTTTGAATGTTTGGACAAATCTCTCGGCCAACCCGTTTGTCGCCGGATGATATGGGGCAGAGGTATAATGTTTCACCCCATTCTTCTTTAAGAATTTTTGGAATTCTTCCGACACGAACTGTGGTCCGTTGTCCGAACATATCTGTTCTGGCAATCCGTTCCTTGCGAATATTGTTCTTAACACCGTAGTGGTATTCATCTTGATCACTTCTGGCCATTTGGAATGTGCGTCCACCGCAATTAGGAACATGGAGTCCATGAATGGACCAGCAAAGTCAATATGTACGTGTTGCCATGGGGCTGAAGGCCATTCCCATGGGTGTAGCGGTGCGATCGGAGGTGCATTTTGCACTTTTTGGCACCCAGCGCAGCTTTTTGTCAACTCCTCTATCTGTTGGTCAATGCCCGGCCACCATACATAAGCCCTAGCAAGACTTTTCATCTTAACTCCCCCCAGATGACCTTCATGCAGTTCCTTTAGAACTCTTTCCCGTAACTTGGGAGGAATAATCACTCTTGTCCCGTACATCAAAGTACCATGGCAGACGGACAGCTGGTCTCGCCTTGCCGAGAACTCGGGACAGTGTCGGGTCGTTCCTGGTTTCTCTTTCAATACTTGCATTGGTGACTGGTAAACACTCGATGATGGTCGAATGAAATAACTCAACAGGGTCAACTTTCGTCGTCTCTTCTGCTTCAGGTAGTGGCAGGCGCGACAGCCCATCAGCATTGCCATGCTGCTTTGTACCTTTGAATTCTATTTGATATTGATGTGCCCCTAGGAAAAGGGACCATCTCTGGAGTCTCTGTGCTGTCATCACTGAAACACCCTTCTTAGGGTTAAAAATGGATACCAACGGCTGATGGTCTGTCAGAAGTGTGAATTTTTGGCCCTGCAGGTAATGATTAAACTTCTTCACTCCCCATACAAGGCTGAGAGCCTCCCTATCGATCTGCGCATAGTTGCGCTCAGCGGAGGTCAATGATCTGGATGCAAACGCGACTGACCTTTCCGTGCCATTTGGCAACTTGTGTGAGAGTACTGCCCCAATACCATATGGAGAAGCATCACAAGCCAACCGAATAGGCAGTGTCGGGTTGAAGTGAGCCAACACTTCCTCTGAGGTGATCAATTCTTTGCTTTTGCGAAATGCCTTCTTACAGTTTTCGCTCCATTCCCATGGTACCCCCTTCTGTAAAAGAGCGTTCAGCGGGTGCAGTACCGTGGATAGATTCGGTAGAAACTTATGGTAATAGTTAATCAATCCCAGAAATGACCTCAACTGAGAGACATTATCCGGAGCGGGAGCCTTTACAACTGCCTCTATCTTGTCAGGAGACTTATGAAGCCCCTCCCGGTCAATGACATGACCACAGTACGAGATCCGCTTCTGAAAGAACTCACATTTCTGCCGATTAACTCTAAGTCCATACTCTTTCAGTCTGTTGAGCACCAGTTCCAAGTTTGCGAGGTGTTCTTCATCACCATCACCTGTAATCAGAATATCGTCCAGGTAACATTGTGTGCCTGGAATTCCCTGTAATACCTGCTCCATGGCCCTCTGCCAAATTGCCGGAGCCGATGCCACTCCAAAAACCAGCCTATTATACCGGTACAAACCTCTATGCGTGTTAATCGTGAGGTACTGGCGTGACTCTTCTCCAACCTCCATCTGCAAGTACGCCTGCGCCAGGTCTATCTTGGTGAAGTGTTTCCCGCCAGACAACGAAGCAAAAATATCCTCAATCCGCGGAAGCGGATACTGCACCGTGTGAAGCACCGGATTAACGGTGATCTTGAAATCTCCACAGATGCGAACCTTCCCTGGTTCTCCTGGCTTGTTGCTCGAAGGACGTTTCATAACGGGAACAATGGGCGTAGCCCACTCACTCCAATCTACCTTAGACAGTACACCTGAACGTTCTAGCGCTTCCAGTTCCGCTTCTGCAGTAGGTCGTATTGCATAGGGTACCGGTCTGGCTTTGAAAAATTTTGGTTGTGCATGTTCATCAATCTTGATGTTTGCCGTAATTCCTTTCAGCGTTCCCAGTCCTTGCTGGAACACCTCTTTAGCATCATCCAATATTTTGGACAATCATTTAGGTTTGACATCTGTTTCCCCGGAATCTACCGTTAGTGCTTTTAAGGAGTGCCAGTCCATATTCATTTTCCTAATCCACTCCCGTCCCAGTAGTGGTGGACCTCCTTCAGGTAGCACATATAAGTCCATTACTTGGCTTTCTTCGCCCTTGTGGACCACTTTTACCTCTATCTTTCCGATGGGGTACACTCTTTGCCCCGTGTATGTTTTCAATATAATCTCCGTATCCCGTAGGGGAATATGTTGGAATAACCTTTTGTAATCTTTCTTATTCATGACCGTCAATGCCGATCCAGTGTCCAATTCCATCTTTACTTGGACTCCTGCTATCTGAAGAGTGACCCAAATTGCCTGGTGATCTGCATCCTTACCAACGTTGTGTACTCTTAAGCTACCCAGTTCATTACTGCTAGCGTCTGAATCTGACTTCTGTTCGTTCGAACTGGTCTTTGTCACCTTGTGCACCTTTATGTATTTTCCTTGCGGTGACTTTTTGTTGCTGGTCTTCTTTCCTGACCGGCATACTTTAGCTATGTGGCCAAGCCTGCCACACGTTCTGCATTCTTGGTTTTTAAACCAACACTGGTTCTGATCGTGTGTTCTCTTTCCACAACGATAACATTTTACAGTACTCAAACCCAATTTATTTGTACTGTGTCCTGGTGACCGTAGCTGCATTACTGCCGTGCCTCTCGCTGCGGCTTCGTGTGCTGCTGCCATAGTGACCGCTTTCTCAAGCGTCAGCTCATTCTCCTCAAGCAGTCGCTTTTGTGTATCTTCTTTTAATAATCCACACACAAATTTATCTCTTAGCACGTCTGTTAGTCCCGTTCCAAACTGACAGTCCTTTGCTAGCTTATGCAATTCCATTAA
Source organism: Somniosus microcephalus (assembly GCF_052327205.1). Taxonomy (NCBI): domain Eukaryota; kingdom Metazoa; phylum Chordata; class Chondrichthyes; order Squaliformes; family Somniosidae; genus Somniosus; species Somniosus microcephalus. The sequence continues at coordinate 3,595,495 of NC_141017.1, read as the reverse complement.
ATATTCAGCATTGCTTTCATCCTTCAGCTGCCTTCTGCTGTAAAATTTAAATCGTTCCGCTAGCATCAGCGGCGTGGGGTTTAGATGATTTTTCAGGACAGTAACAATCTCCTCGAACGTCTTATCCGCCGGTTCATCTGGTGATAAAAGGTGTTTCAATTGCCCGTATGTCTTCGCACCCATTAAGTTCAATAAAGTTAGTGCTTTCTCTGCATCTGGGATTTTATTTGCTTTACAATAATTTTGTATGCGTTCTACATACATGGCCCAATCTTCGATGTCGCCATCAAAGGTATCAATGTTCCCATGTTTAGGCATCGTTGCAATTTATTTTATCCCAAGATGGCGGCTTCCCGCTCTTGTCTTCGTCCTCCGCCTACAAAATGGCGGTTTTCCAGCGCTTGGCGGTCTTCACCCACTGGCTGCAATGGCGTTTGGCGTGCCGCTGCTGCTCCCCTTTCCCAGCGGTTAGTAACTCCCCCGACGCTGTCTCCGCTTCACCGCGGCTCCCTCGGGCATTCGCGCTTCCCCGATGTCGCGCCTCGCAGCCCTTGCAGCCCGGTTATTAGCACCGGCTGCGTTCGCCTTCACCGCGGCTCTCGCTCCTTCAGTCGCCCCAGACGCTGCGCCTTTTTGGCCCGAAAGCGGCCCGGCCCTTATCACCAGCCGCGATCGATGTCCCCGCGCTGCGCCTTTCGGCCCGAATGCGGCCCGGCCCTTATCTCCGGTCGCGATCGATCTCACCGCCCTTATTCCTCCGTCTTCCTCCCCCCGTCTGTACAGCCAACGCGGCCGACTTTCTGCTCGCGTCGCTGACCGGCTTACCCACCACCGAGGTAGAAAGAAGCTAGCTGACTGCCGCTGATGGAGGCTTCGAGTTCAGGATGTCTTCTGCACTCCGGGTTCTCGATGCCTGCCGCGCGACGTGTCTTCCAGCAGGGTGATGAGGGTGGATGCCTCTCTTCGACGCCCGTTCTGTGGACGAAGCCGCCGTGGATATAAACTGCCGCAGGGTAAGAATCGGACTCGTCGCCACTGTTAAGTCTGTGTGTTCCAGTTGTATTAAGATTAATTACTGACACAGACTACAAGAATAAAGTTCAACAGGTCTTTACTAGTTGGAGGTCAGGACTATACTAAATACAATATCACTACACAGTACTTATATACCGGTGGTCACCACCGGTATTATGTATACAGCAGCCAGAGAAAGTAGTACATCTCTTAAGGTGGAACAGGCTTAAGTTCTCTTAAGGTGGAACAGGTTACATACACCACAACCGCCATACACACACACACAGGGTCGCGATCAATATACACACAGCCATGCTCACACACAGGGTCACGATCAATAAACACAACGCCATCCTCACACACACGGTCATGATCAATATACACACACACAGGATCACGATGAATAAACACACAGCCATCCTCACACACAGGGTCACGATCAATATACACACAGCCATCCTCACACACACAGGGTCATGATCAATGTACACACAGCCATCCTCACACACACAGGGTCACGATCAATATACACACAGCCATCCTCACACACATGGTCACGATCAATATACACACAGCCATCCTCACACACAGGGTCACTATCAATATACACACAGCCATCCTCACACACAGGGTCACGATCAATATACACACAGCCATCTTCACACGCACGGGGTCACGATCAATATACACACAGCTATCCTCACACACAGGGTCACAATCAATATACACATAGCTATCCTCACACACAGGGTCACGATCAATATACACACAGCATCCTCACACACACAGTGTCACGATCAATATACACACAGCTATCCTCACACACAGGGTCACGATCAATATACACACAGCCATTCTCACACACATGGTCACGATCAATATACACACAGCCATCCTCACACACAGGGTCAGTATCAATATACACACAGACATCCTCACACACACAGGGTCACTATCAATATACACACAGACATCCTCACACACACAGGGTCACGATCAATATACACACAGCCATCCTCACACACAGGGTCACGATCAATATACACAGAGCCATTCTCACACACACAGGGTCACGATCAATATACACACAGCCATCCTCACACACACAGGGTCACGATCAATATACACAGAGCCATTCTCACACACACAGGGTCACGATCAATATACACACAGACATCCTCACACACACAGGGTCTCGATCAATATACACACCGCCATCCTCACACACACAGGGTCACGATCAATATACACACCGCCATCCTCACACACACAGGGTCACGATCAATATACACACAACCATGCTCACACACAGGATCACGATGAATAAACACACAGCCATCCTCACACACAGGGTCACGATCAATATACACACAGCCATCCTCACACACACGGTCACGATCAATATACACACAGCCATCCTCACACACACATGGTCATGATCAATATACACACAGCCATTCTCACACACACAGGGTCACGATCAATATACACACTGCCATCCTCACACACACATGGTCATGATCAATATACACACAGCCATTCTCACACACACAGGGTCACGATCAATATACACACTGCCATCCTCACACACACAGGGTCACGATCAATATACACACAGCCATCCTCACACACAGGGTCACGATCAATATACACACAGCCATTCTCAGACACAGGGTCACGATCAATATACACACAGCTATCCTCACACACAGGGTCACGATCAATATACACACAGCCATCTTCACACACACAGGGTCACGATCAATATACACACAGCTATCCTCACACACAGGGTCACAATCAATATACACATAGCTATCCTCACACACAGGGTCACGATCAATAAACACACAGCCATCCTCACACACACAGTGTCACGATCAATATACACACAGCTATCCTCACACACAGGGTCACGATCAATATACACACAGCCATTCTCACACACATGGTCACGATCAATATACACACAGCCATCCTCACACACAGGGTCACTATCAATATACACACAGCCATCCTCACACACACAGGGTCACGATCAATATACACACAGCCATCCTCACACACACAGGGCCACGATCAATATACAAACAGACATCCTCACACACACAGGGTCTCGATCAATATACACACCGCCATCCTCACACACACAGGGTCACAATCAATATACACACAGGCATCCTCACACACACAGGGTGACGATCAATATACACACAGCCATCCTCACACACACAGGGTCACGATCAATATACACACAGCCATCCTCACACACACAGGGTCACGATCAATATACACACCGCCATCCTCACACACACAGGGCCACGATCAATATACACACAGCCATCCTCACACACACAGGGTCACGATCAATATACACACAGCCATCCTCACACACACAGGGTCACGATCAATATACACACAGCCATCCTCACACACACAGGGTCATGATCAATATACACACAGCCATCCTCACACACACAGGGTCTCGATCAATATAAACACCGTCATCCTCACACACACAGGGTCACGATCAACATACACACCGCCATCATCACACACACAGGGTCACGATCAATACACAAACAGCCATCCTTACACACACAGGGTCATGGTCAATATACACATAGCCATCCTCACACACACAGTGCCACGATCAATATACACACCGCCATCCTCCCACACACAGGGTCATGATCAATATACACACCGCCATCCTCACACACACAGGGTCACGATCAATATACACACAGACATTTTCACACACAGGGTCATGATCAATATACACACAGCCATTCTCACACACAGGGTCAAGATCAATATACACACAGCCATCCTCTCACACACAGGGTCACGATCAATATACACACCGCCATCCTCACACACACAGTGTCACGATCAATATACACACCGCCATCCTCACACACACAGGGTCACGATCAATATGCACACCGCCATCCTCACACACACAGGGTCAAAATCAATATACACACAGCCATCCTCACACACACAGGGTCACGATCAGTATACACACAGCCAGCCTCACACACAAAAGGTCACGATCAATATACACACAGCCATCCTCACACACACAAGGTCATGATCAATATACACACAGCCATCCTCACACACAGGGTCACGATCAATATACACACAGCCATCCTCACACACACAGGGTCACGATGAATATACACATAGGCATCCTCACACACACAGGGTCACGATCAATATACACACAGCCATCCTCACACACAGGGTCACGACAAATATACACACCGCCATCCTCACACACAGGGTCACGATTAATATACACACAGCCATCCTCACACACACAGGGTCACAATCAATATACACACCGCCATCCTCACACACAGGGTCACGATCAATATACAGACAGCCATCCTCACACACACGGGGTCACAATCAATATACACACCGCCATCCTCATCCACACAGGGTGACGATCAATATACACACAGCCATCCTCACACACACAGGGTCACGATCAATATACAAACTGCCATCCTCACACACACAGGGTCACGATCAATATACAAACTGCCATCCTCACACACACAGGGACACGATCAATATACAAATTGCCATCCTCACACACACAGAGACACGATTAATATACACATCACCATCTTCACACACACAGGGTCACGATCAATATACACACAGCCATCCTCACACACAGGGTCACGATCAATATACACACCGCCATCCTCACACACACAGGGTCACGATCAATATACACACAGCCATCCTCACACACACTATGGGTCATGATCAATATACACACAGCCATCCTCACACACAGGGTCACGATCAATATACACACCGCCATCCTCACACACACAGGGTCACGATCAATATACACACAGCCATCCTCACACACACTATGGGTCATGATCAATATACACACAGCCATCCTCACACACAGGGTCACGATCAATATACACACCGCCATCCTCACACACACAGGGTCACGATCAATATACACACAGCCATCCTCACACACACTACGGGTCACGATCAATATACACACAGCCATCCTCACACACACAAAGAGTCACGATCAATATACACACAGCCATCCTCACATACAGGGTCACGATCAATATACACACAGCCATCCTCACACACACAGGGTCACGATCAATATACACACAGCCATTCTCACACACAGGGTCACGATCAATAGACACACAGCCATTCTCACACACAGGGTCACGATTAATATACACACAACCATCCTCACACACACAGGGTCACGATCAATATACACACAGTCATCCTCACACACAGGGTCACAATCAATATACTCACCGCCATCCTCACACACACAGTGTCACGATCAATATACACACCGCCATCCTCACACACAAGGTCACAATCTATATAAAGACAGCCATCCTCACACACACAGGGTCACGATCAATATACACACAGCCATCCTCACACACACAGGGTCACGATCAATATACACACAGCCATCCTCACACACACAGGGTCACGATCAATATACACACAGCCATCCTCACACACACAGGGTCACGATCAATATACACACAGCCATCCTCACACACACAGGGTCACGATCAATATACACACTGCCATCCTCACACACACAGGGTCACGATCAATATACACACAGCCATCCTCACACACACAGGGTCACGATCAATATACACACAGCCATCCTCACACACACAGGGTCACGATCAATATACACACCGCCATCCTCACACACACAGAGTCACGATCAATATACACACAGCCATCCTCACACACAGGGTCACATTCAATATACACACAGACATTCTCATACACACGGGGTCACGATCAATATACACACCGCCATCCTCACACACACAGGGTCAAGATCAATATACACAAAGTCATCCTCACACACAGGGTCACAATCAATATACACACCGCCATCCTCACACACACAGGGTCACGATCAATATACACACAGCCATCCTCACACACACAGTCACAATCAATATACACACAGCCATCTTCACACACACACACGGTCACGATCAATATACACACAGCTATCCTCACACACAGGGTCACGATCAATATACACACAGCCATTCTCACACACAGGGTCACGATCAATATACACACAGCCATCCTCACAAACACAGGGTCACGATCAATATACACACCGCCATCCTCACACACACAGTGTCACGATCAATATACACACCGCCATCCTCACACACACAGGGTCACGATCAATATGCACACCGCCATCCTCACACACACAGGGTCAAAATCAATATACACACCGCCATCCTCACACACACAGGGTCACGATCAATATGCACACCGCCATCCTCACACACACAGGGTCACGATCAGTATACACACAGCCAGCCTCACACACAAAAGGTCACGATCAATATACACACAGCCATCCTCACACACACAAGGTCATGATCAATATACACACAGCCATCCTCACACACACCGGGTCACGATCAATATACACACAGCCATCCTCACACACAGGGTCACGATCAATATACACACAGCCATCCTCACACACACAGGGTCACGATGAATATACACATAGGCATCCTCACACACACAGGGTCACGATCAATATACACACAGCCATTCTCACACACAGGGTCACGATCAATATACACACAGCCATTCTCACACACAGGGTCACGATTAATATACACACAGCCATCATCACACACAAAGGGTCACGATCATTATACACACCGCCATCCTCACACACAAGGTCACAATCTATATAAAGACAGCCATCCTCACACACACAGGGTCACGATCAATATACACACAGCCATCCTCACACACAGGGTCACGACAAATATACACACCGCCATCCTCACACACAGGGTCACGATTAATATACACACAGCCATCCTCACACACACAGGGTCACAATCAATATACACACCGCCATCCTCACACACACAGGGTCACGATGAATATACACACCGCCATCTTCACAGACACAGGGTCACAATCAATATACACACCGCCATCCTCATACACACAGGGTCACGATCAATATACAAACCGCCATCCTCACACACAGGGTCTCGATCAATATACACACCAACATCCTCACACACACAGGGTCACAATCAATATACACACAGACATCTTCACACACACAGGGTCACGATCAATATACACACCGCCATCCTCCCACACACAGGGTCACGATCAATATACACACAGCCATTCTCACACACACGGTCACAATCAATGTACACACAGACATCCTCACACACACAGGGTCACGATCAATATACACACAGCCATCCTCACACACACAGGGTCACGATCAATATACACACAGTCATCCTCACACACACAGGGTCACGATCAATATACACTCATCCATCCTCACACACACAGGCTCACGATCAATATACACACAGCCATCCTCACACACACAGGGTCACGATGAATATACGCACAGCCATCCTCACACACACAGGGTCACGATCAATATACAAACCGCCATCCTCACACACAGGGTCTCGGTCAATATACACACCACCATCCTCACACACACAGGGTCACGATCAATATACACACAGCCATCCTCACACACAGGGTCACGATCAATATACACACAGCCATCCTCACACACAGGGTCACAATCAATATACACACAGCCTTCCTCACACACACAGGGTCACAATCAATATACACACAGCCATGCTCACACACACAGGGTCACAATCAATATACACACCGCCATCCTCACACACACAGGGTCACTATCAATATACACACAGCCATCCTCACACACACAGGGTCACGATCAATATACACACAGTCATCCTCACACACAGGGTCACAATCAATATACACACCGCCATCCTCACACACACAGGGTCACGATCAATATACACACAGTCATCCTCACACACAGGGTCACAACAATATACACACCGCCATCCTCACACACACAGGGTCACAATCAATATACACACAGCTATCCTCACACACACAGGGTCACGATCAATATACACACTGCCATCCTCACACACACAGGGTCACGATCAATATACACACAGTCATCCTCACACACAGGGTCACAATCAATATACACACAGACATCCTCACACACACAGGGTCACGATCAATATACACACATCTATCCTCACACACACAGGGTCACGATCAATATACACACCGCCATACTCACACACAGGGTCAGGATCAATATACACACAGACATCCTCACACACATAGGATCACGATCAATATACACACAGCCATCCTCACACACACAGGGTCACGATCAATATACACACAGACATCCTCACACACACAGGGTCATGATCAATATACACACAGCTATCCTCTCACACACAGGGTCACGATCAATATACACACAGCCATCCTCTCACACACAGGGTCACAATCAATATACACACCGCCATCCTCACACACACAGGGTCACGATCAATATACACACAGCTATCCTCACACACACAAGGTGACGATCAATATACACACTGCCATCCTCACACACACAGGGTCACAATCAATATACACACCGCCATCCTCACACACACAGGGTCACGATCAATATACACACAGCTATCCTCACACACACAAGGTGACGATCAATAAACACTGAGGTGCAGCCAGGTCTTCACGGTGACTGTATTAATGCTAATCAGCCTGCTTCCCATTTGCTTCCCTTTAGGTGACACAAGACAAGATTATCTGTCTCCCTCGCCCTGTATCTGTAAGCATCAATTGTTCTGTGTTCATGCTGCAATCAGAGGCCATAACTACCTCCAGGCACGAAATGAATGGATTAAGGACCAACCTTGACCTGCAACAGTACAGCTTTATCAACCAGATCTGTTATGAGAAAGCCCTTCACTGGTACGCCAAGTACTTCCCATACCTGGTGCTCATCCACACCCTCATCTTCATCATCTGTGGCAGCTTTTGGTTCAAGTTCCCAGGAACCAGCTCCAAAATTGAGCACTTTGTTTCCATCTTAGGCAAGTGCTTCGACTCCCCATGGACAACTCGGGCGCTAAGCGAGGTTTCCAGTGAGAACCAGGGGAAGGAGCAGCAAAGTCAGTCACCACACCTTCTGCCAAACTCCAGCTCCAACTCCAAGTCTGAATCCAAGTCTGAATCCAAGTTGTCCACTGAGGACACCAGTTTGGTTGAATCTCCGAGTATCCAGCCCAGTCCAGATAAGGTGGTCGCGGACAAGGGCAGCCTGAGCGCGCTGGATAAGAAGGAGGGCGAGCAGGCCAAGGCTTTGTTCGAAAAAGTGAAGAAGTTCCGTCTGCATGTGGAGGAAGGGGACATCCTTTACATAATGTACGTTCGACAAACTATTGTCCGGGTTGTGAAGTTCGTCGTGATAATTCTTTACAATGCTTCATTTGTTCTAAACATTCATGTTGTTGTCCCCTGCAAGGTCGACATTGAGGACGTGACTGGTTACAACAATTTCTGTTGCAATCACACAAAGGCCCATCTTTTCTTCAAACTAGCCGTCTGCTACATCTGCTTTGTGTCAGTGTATGGCTGCACCTGCCTCTATACCCTCTACTGGCTCTTCTACCGACCTCTCAAGGAATATTCCTTCCAGTATGTACGGCAAGAGTCAGGGATCAGTGATATTCCTGATGTGAAGAATGATTTCGCCTTCATGCTTCACTTGATAGATCAGTACGATTCTTTGTACTCCAAGAGGTTCGCTGTCTTTCTGTCTGAAGTCAGTGAGAGCAAGTTGATGCAGATGAACTTGAACCATGAATGGACAGTGGATAAGCTGCGGCAGAGACTGCAGAAGAACAGTCAAAACCGTCTCGAGCTCCATCTCTTCATGGTGCCGGGCCTTCCCACTTCCACCTTTGAGGTGGTGGAAATTGAGTCCCTGAAACTTGAATTAATCAGTGATCTTGAGTTGCCAGCAAAAATTGCGCAGCTAGTGAACCTTCAGGAGCTGGCGTTGTTGAACTGTCCAGTCAAACTCCAAGTAGCTGCATTGGGGTTTTTGAGGGAGCATCTCAAAGTCCTCCAGGTCCGATTCAATAACATCCATGAGATTCCTGTCTGGACACACAACATGAGAAATGTCGAAGAACTCTATCTGACAGGATCTCTGACTCAAGACAGCTCAAAATGCCTCTCTCTTGATTCTCTCTGTGAGCTTCGTTGTCTCAAGGTCCTCTCTCTGAAGAGCAACTTGACCAAGATCCCTTCAAACCTAGTGGATGTTTCCAGCCACCTTCACAAGCTGACCATCCACAACAATGGCACCAAACTCATGACGTTGAACAGCCTCAAGAAGCTGCAGCAGCTCCAGGAACTGGAGCTCATTAACTGTGAGCTTGAGCGCATCCCTCACGCTGTGTTCAGCCTCTTGAATTTAGAGAAGCTCAATCTAAAGGAGAACAATCTCCAATCCATTGAAGAAGTCCTCAGCCTCCAACACTGCCATAAACTAACGTGTCTGAAGCTGTGGTACAATCGCATCATCTACATCCCCGAGCACATCAAAAAGCTCAGCTCGTTGGAATGCCTTTATCTCAACAATAACAAGATCGAGCTCATTCCCCCACAACTCTTCCTGTGCAACAAGCTCCGTCACCTGGACTTGTCTCACAACCGCATCAGTTCAATCCCCCCTGAAATCGGGGTCCTTCAAAGCCTCCAATATTTCTCCATTTCCAACAACACTGTCGAGTCTCTGCCCAATGAACTGTTCTTCTGTAAAAAACTGAAGACATTGACGGTTAGCCACAATGGTCTAACTGCCCTCTCGCCCAGAATCGGGAGCCTGCCCCTGCTGGCAAGGCTGGAACTGAGGTGCAATCACCTGGAGCTGTTGCCCCCTGAGCTGGGGGAGTGCAGCAGCTTGACCCGCAGAGCCCTCACTGTGGAGGAATCTCTGTTTCAAACGCTCCCCTTGGATGTCAGAGAGCGGATGAGAGATGACTGAATCCAGGGAGACTCCACAGAAGACTGGGATTTAACAATATATGAAGGTAAATCTGAGCTGAGGTGAGCTGGAGGAGCTGCAGTTACCTGGGAGATAGCCATCACGATGGGTTTGTACCAGTTCAGTGGGAATTCATTTAAGACATCCTTGCACAAAGATACCTGGACATTGAGGGAGGTGCTGCCGGATTTTGGACAATTGGTTTGCCGATTTATCTACTGTGGTGCCTTTCCCCCCAGCCTCAGACTCCTGGTACTGAACATTGGTTCTGTTCATTGGACTGTCCAATGAGGAGGCTTCATCCACTCACACAGCCCACCATTGGTTAAGGGTTTGCAGGATGTGTGATTTATGAATGGGAAGCAGAGTGGGCGGAGCCGCTGCGAATGATGCAAATTTTCATTCATTTGGGAACCAAGGGCGGAGCCTCGTTATCCAGATTCCAGTGTGAATGTGATATTATTATGCAGCATTTGTAACACGTTTAAAGCTTTTATTTGTAATTTTATACATTATTTAATATAATAAAATGTTAGTCCAGACATTCTGTGCGCTGGTCCAGACATTCTATGCGCTAGACTAGACATTCTGTGCACTGGTCCAGACATTCTATAGCCTGGTCCAGACATCCTGTGCGCTAGACTAGACATTCCGTGCGCTGGTCCAGACATTCTGTGCGCTGGTCCAGACATTCTGTGCGCTGGTCCAGACATTCTATGCGCTAGACTAGACATTCTGTGCACTGGTCCAGACATTCTATAGCCTGGTCCAGACATCCTGTGCGCTAGACTAGACATTCTGTGCGCTGGTCCAGACATTCTGTGCGCTGGTCCAGACATTCTGTGCGCTGGTCCAGACATTCTATGCGCTAGACTAGACATTCTGTGCACTGGTCCAGACATTCTATGCGCTAGACTAGACATTCTGTGCACTGGTCCAGACATTCTATGCGCTAGACTAGACATTCTGTGCACTGGTCCAGACATTCTATAGCCTGGTCCAGACATCCTGTGCGCTGGTCCAGACATTCTGTGCGCTGGTCCAGACATTCTGTGCGCTGGTCCAGACATTCTGTGCGCTGGTCCAGACATTCTATAGCCTGCTACAGACAATGGCCCGTAATTTCCGATAGGAGGCTTCCTGCGTGCAGATGCCCCCCATCGGGAAAAAATCTACGCCCTTACCTGAGGGATCCCGAGGTCCGGCCATTTCCAATGCTGGGCCTCTCCACAGTCGGAATGCGCAGGGCCCAGGTATCCCAGGGGCGCAGGCGGTTCGCAAGCGTCCCTGGGATCACGTGGGCCAGGCCAGCCAATGGGAGGAGGGATAGATAGACCCGTCAAATATATGAATGGGGATCACTGAAAAAAGACATCAAAACATTAAATAATCTTTTTTTTGAAATCACGTTTTTAAAATGAGTTAAAATTACATTCAATTAAATATTTTAAACAAAAATTTAATTTTTTGAAAAAAATAATTAAAGTTTTTTACAGGGCTAAAAATAAACTTACCTTTCTTAAAAGTGTTTTTACATTAGAAATGAGTGAAAAAAAATATTGTTTTACTTTTTTAAACACTTATGCTGGTAAAAGCAGGCCTTTCTAAGGGTTTTCTGCGGGCGGAGGTTCTGCAGAAACATAAAAACATAGAAGATAGAAGCAGGAGTAGGCCATTCAGCCCCTCGAGCCTGCTCCGCCATTCAATGTGATCATGGCTGATCATCCAAATTCAGTACCCTATCCCTGCTTTCTCCCCATACCCCTGGATCCCTTTAGCCTTAAGAAATATATCCAACTCCTTCTTGAATATATTTAATGAACTGGCCTCCACCGCCTTCTGTGGTAGAGAATTCCACAGGTTCACCACTCTCTGGGTGAAGAAATTCCTCCTCATTTCTGTCCTAAATGGCCTACCCCTTATCCTTAGACTGTGACCCCTGGTCTGGACTCCCCGACCATCGGGAACATCCTCCCTGCATCTAGTCTGTCCAGTCCTGTTAGAATTTTATAAGTTTCAATGAGATCCCCTCTCATTCTTCTAAACTCCAGTGAGTATAAGCCCAATCGACCCAATCTCTCCTCATACGTCATTCCTGCCATCCCAGGTATCAGCCTGGTGAATCTTCGCTGAACTCCCTCCATGGCAAGAACATCCTTCCTCAGATAAGGCGACCAAAACTGCACACAATACTCAAGATGTGGTCTCACCAAGGCCCTCTACAACTGCAGCAAGACACCCTTGTTCTTGTACTCAAACCCTCTCGCTACGAAGGCCAACATACCATTTGCCTTCTTAACCGCCTGCTGCACCTGCATGCTTACCTTCAGCGACTGATGCACAAGGACACCCAGGTCTCGTTGCACTTCCCCATCTCCCAATCTATTGCCATTCAGATAATTGCCTTCCTGTTTTTGCCACCAAGGTGGATAACCTCACATTTATCCACGTCATATTGCATCTGCCATGCTTTTGCCCAATCACCCAACCTGTCCAAATCATCCTGGAGTTTCTCGGCATCCTCCTCACAGCACACACGCCCACCCAGCTTTGTGTCGTCTGCAGATTTGGAGATATTACATCTAGTTCCCTTGTCTAGATCATTAATATATATTGTGAATAGCTGGGGTCCAAGGACCGATCCCTGCAGTACCCCACTAGTCACTGCCTGCCACTCGGAAAAAGACCCATTTATTCCAACTCTTTGCTTTCTGCCTGCCAACCAGTTCTCTATCTAAGTCAATACCTTGCCCCCAATCCCATGTGCCTTAACTTTGCACGCTAATCTCTTATGCGGGACCTTATCGAAAGCCTTCTGAAAGTCCAAATACACCACATCCACTGGTTCTCCCTTATCTATTTTACCAGTTACATCCTCAAAAAATTCCAGTAGATTATTCAAGCACGATTTACCTTTTGTAAATCCATGTTGACTTTGTCCGATCCTATTACTGTTTTCCAAGTGATCTGCTATTACATCTTTTATAATGGACTCTAGCATTTTCCCCACTACCGATGTCAGCCTTACCGGTCTGTAATTCCCCATTTTCTCTCTACCACCTTTTAACATTAGCTACCCTCCAATCCATGGGTACAGTGGAACTCTTCCCCCCGCAGAGGCCCTTCTCCAGGGCAGGCGTCCGATCCGTCGAGAGCATTCTTGACAGATCGGAAATGCCGGTTTTCAGTGCATGCGCTTCACATGCCTGAAACCGGCACTTGCGATGTCCCTACGGGTGTGTACACAGCACGTACCCACCGGTGGGGGATGGAAAATACAGGCCATTCTGTGCGCTAGACTAGACATTCTGTGCCATGGTCCAGACATTCTGTGCGCTAGACTAGACATTCTGTGCCATGGTCCAGGCATTCTGTGCGCTAGACTAGACATTCTGTGCCATGGTCCAGACATTCTGTGCGCTAGACTAGACATTCTGTGCCATGGTCCAGACATTCTATAGCCTGGTCCAGACATTCTGTTGGCAGGTCCAGACATTCTGTGCGCTAGACTAGACATTCTGTGCCATGGTCCAGACATTCTGTGCGCTAGACTAGACATTCTGTGCCATGGTCCAGACATTCTGTGCACTAGACTAGACATTCTGTGCCATGGTCCAGACATTCTATAGCCTGGTCCAGACATTCTGTTGGCTGGTCCAGACATTCTATAGCCTGGTCCAGACATTCTGGTGGCTGGTCCAGACATTCTATAGCCTGGTCCAGACATTCTGTTGGCACGGTGGCATAGTGGTTAGCACTGTTGCCTCACAGCGCCAGGGACCCGGGTTCGAATCTGGCCTCGGGCGACTGTCTGTGTGGAGTTTGCACATTCTCCCCGTGTTTGCGTGGGTTTCCTCCGGGTGCTCCGGTTTCCTCCCACAGTCCAAAGATGTGCGGGTTAGGTTGATTGGCTATGATAAATTGACCCTTAGTGTTAGGGGGATTAAATACATGGGGTTACGGGGATAGGGTGGGATATGTGTTGGTGTAGGGGTTACGGGGATCGGGTGGGATATGTGTCGGTGCAGGCTCGATGGGCTGAAATGTCCTCTATCTGCACTGTGGGGTTTCTGTGATTCTGTGATTCTGTTGGCTGGTCCAGACATTCTATAGCCTGGTCCAGACATTCTATTGGCTGGTCCAGAATTTCTGTGCATTGGTCCAGGCATTCTGTGCGCTGGTCTAGACATTCAATAGCCTGGTCAAAACGTTCTCTGCGCTGGTCCAGACATTCTATAGCCTAGTCCAGACATTCTATAGCCTAGTCCAGACATTCTATAGCCTGTTGCAGACATTCTGTGTGCTGGTGCAGACATTTTATAGCCTGGTCCCGATGTTCTGTGCGCTGGTGCAGACATTTTATAGCCTGGTCCCGATGTTGTGTGCGCTGGTGCAGATGTTCTGTGCGCTGGTGCAGATGTTCTGTGCAGTAGCCAAGTGCCCTGCCTGGATCACCTTTTAATCTGAATGGAATGGCTTCAGAGAGAACCCAGCGGCCAGTCAGGGAGCATCGCTCAAGTCTCGGATGTACCAACGATGCCAGCTCATCACCAACCCTCTTTTGCTGTGTCCATGGAAACAGATCCAGTAATGTACCATTATCCCTGTATCTGTGGATTTATGTCAAATGTTGTCCCTTTGTTCATGGAGCCTCCCAACTCCGACTCACCTGTGAGAACCTTCCAACATTGAAACCTTTGAATAAGTGAACTTATTTTTGTTAAATTGTGTCCAATTTAATTTATTGCATCTATTTTTAAAAAATCAAAAGGATGAGAGAGTTGAGGTATTTGCCTGACCTGTTGACGGTCCTCCTCCTCTCCCTCTTGTCTATTCCTTTCACAATCTTCTTCCTCCAGCTCCTCCTCTTTCTATTCCTCCTCTTCCTCTTTTTTTCTCTTTCTCATTGTTCATTCTTTCTCCTCTTTCCCTCCCTGAATGATGCTAGTATTTAATTTCGTTAGGAAGCACTCACTATTGCTGACAGTGTCACCGGGATTCTAGCCAACACCAGCTCTGCTCAGGGCTCCCGATTACACACACGCACTTTTGGATAATTTTAATATCCCAACAACTAAAACTGAATGAAAGTGTTGGCAGCAGAGCAGAGAACGGACTCTGGGCCGGGAACAGGCACAAACTCAGAGCTAACTCAACGTTTCAACTCTAGAACTCAGCACGAATCAGCAATTTGACTCACAGAGGCGACAGAGCAGGTAGAGCACAAGTATAGGGAGTGATACGTTACATGGGGCAGTGTAGAGGAAGCTTTACTCTGTATCTAACCCGTGCTGTACCTGCCCTGGGAGTGTTTGATAGGACAATGTAGAGGGAGCTTTACTCTGTATCTAACCCGTGCTGTACCTGCCCTGGGAGTGTTTGATGGGACAGTGTAGAGGGAGCTTTACTCTGTATCTAACCCGTGCTGTACCTGCCCTGGGAGTGTTTGATGGGACAGTGTAGAGGGAGCTTTACTCTGTATCTAACCCGTGCTGTACCTGCCCTGGGAGTGTTTGATGGGACAGTGTAGAGGGAGCTTTACTCTGTATCTAACCCGTGCTGTACCTGCCCTGGGAGTGTTTGTTGGGACAGTGTAGAGGAAGCTTTACTCTGTATCTAACCCATGCTGTACCTGCCCTGGGAGTGTTTGTTGGGACAGTGTAGAGGAAGCTTTACTCTGTATCTAACCCGTGCTGTACCTGCCCTGGGAGTGTTTGATGGGACAGTGTAGAGGGAGCTTTACTCTGTATCTAACCCGTGCTGTACCTGCCCTGGGAGTGTTTGACGGGAGAGTGTAGAGGAAGCTTTACTCTGTATCTAACCCGTGCTTTACCTGCCCTGGGAGTGTTTGATGGGACAGTGTAGAGGGAGCTTTACTCTGTATCTAACCCATGCTGTACCTGCCCTGGGAGTGTTTGATGGGACAGTGTAGAGGGAGCTTTACTCTGTATCTAACCTGTGCTGTACCTGCCCTGGGAGTGTTTGATGGGACAGTGTAGAGGGAGATTTACTCTGTATCTAACCCATTATGTACCTGCCCTGGGAGTGTTTGATGGGACAGTGTAGAGGGAGCTTTACTCTGTATCTAACCCGTGCTGTACCTGCCCTGGGAGTGTTTGATGGGCCAGTGTAGAGGGAGCTTTACTCTGTATCTAACCCGTGCTGTGCCTGCCCTGGGAGTGTTTGATGGGACAGTGTAGAGGGAGCTTTACTCGGTGTCTAACCCATGCTGTACCTGCCCTGGGAGTGTTTGATGGGACTGTGTAAAGGGAGCTTTACTCTGTATCTAACCCGTGCTGTACCTGCCCTGGGAGTGTTTGATGGGACACTGTAGAGGGAGCTTTACTCTGTATCTAACCTGTGCTGCACCTGCCCTGGGAATGTTTGATTGGACAGTGTAGAGGGAGCTTTACTCTGTATCTAACCCGTGCTGTACCTGCCCTGGGAATGTTTGATGGGACAGTGTAGAGGGAGCTTTACTCTGTATTTAACCCGTGCTGTACCTGCCCTGGGAGTGTTTGATGGGACAGTGTAGAGGCAGCTTTACTCTCTATCTAATCCGTGCTGTACCTGCCCTGGGAGTGTTTGATGGGACAGTGTAGAGGGAGCTTTACTCTGTATCTAACCCATGCTGTACCTGCCCTGGAAGTGTTTGATGGGACAGTGTAGAGGCAGCTTTACTCTGTATCTAACCCGTGCTGTACCTGCCCTGGGAGTGTTTGACGGGACAGTGTAGAGGGAGCTTTACTCTGTATCTAACCCGTGCTGTACCTGCCCTGGGAGTGTTTGATGGGACAGTGTAGAGGGAGCTTCACTCTGTATCTAACCCGTGCTGTAGCTGCCCTGGGAGTGTGTGATGGGACAGTGTAGAGGGAGCTTTACTCTGTATCTAACCTGTGCTGTACCTGCCCTGGGAGTGTTTGATGGGACAGTGTAGAGGGAGTTTTACTCTGTATCTAACCCGTGCTGTACCTGTCCTGGGAGTGTTTGATGGGACAGTGTAGAGGGAGCTTTACTCTGTACCTAACCCGTGCTGTACCTGCCCTGGGAGTGTTTGATGGGAGAGTGTAGAGGAAGCTTTACTCTGTATCTAACCCGTGCTTCTTTACCTGCCCTGGGAGTGTTTGATGGGACAGTGTAGAGGGAGCTTTACTCTGTATCTAACCCATGCTGTACCTGCCCTGGGAGTGTTTGATGGGACAGTGTAGAGGGAGCTTTACTCTGTATCTAACCTGTGCTGTACCTGCCCTGGGAGTGTTTGATGGGACAGTGTAGAGGGAGATTTACTCTGTATCTAACCCGTGCTGTGCCTGCCCTGGGAGTGTTTGATGGGACAGTGTAGAGGGAGCTTTACTCGGTGTCTAACCCATGCTGTACCTGCCCTGGGAGTGTTTGATGGGACTGTGTAAAGGGAGCTTTACTCTGTATCTAACCCGTGCTGTACCTGCCCTGGGAGTGTTTGATGGGACACTGTAGAGGGAGCTTTACTCTGTATCTAACCTGTGCTGCACCTGCCCTGGGAATGTTTGATTGGACAGTGTAGAGGGAGCTTTACTCTGTATCTAACCCGTGCTGTACCTGCCCTGGGAGTGTTTGATGGGGACAGTGTAGAGGGAGCTTTACTCTGTATCTAACCCGTGCTGTACCTGCCCTGGGAGTGTTTGATGGGACAGTGTAGAGGGAGCTTCACTCTGTATCTAACCCGTGCTGTACCTGCCCTGGGAGTGTGTGATGGGACACTGTAGAGGGAGCTTTACTCTGTATCTAACCTGTGCTGTACCTGCCCTGGGAGTGTTTGATGGGACAGTGTAGAGGGAGTTTTACTCTGTATCTAACCCGTGCTGTACCTGTCCTGGGAGTGTTTGATGGGACAGTGTAGAGGGAGCTTTACTCTGTACCTAACCCGTGCTGTACCTGCCCTGGGAGTGTTTGATGGGAGAGTGTAGAGGAAGCTTTACTCTGTATCTAACCCGTGCTTTACCTGCCCTGGGAGTGTTTGATGGGACAGTGTAGAGGGAGCTTTGCTCTGTATCTAACCCATGCTGTACCTGCCCTGGGAGTGTTTGATGGGACAGTGTAGAGGGAGCTTTACTCTGTATCTAACCTGTGCTGTACCTGCCCTGGGAGTGTTTGATGGGACAGTGTAGAGGGAGCTTTACTCTGTATCTAACCCGTGCTGTACCTGCCCTGGGAATGTTTGATGGGACAGTGTAGAGGGAGCTTTACTCTGTATTTAACCCGTGCTGTACCTGCCCTGGGAGTGTTTGATGGGACAGTGTAGAGGCAGCTTTACTCTGTATCTAATCCGTGCTGTACCTGCCCTGGGAGTGTTTGATGGGACAGTGTAGAGGGAGCTTTACTCTGTATCTAACCCATGCTGTACCTGCCCTGGGAGTGTTTGATGGGACAGTGTAGAGGGAGCTTTACTCTGTATCTAACCCATGCTGTACCTGCCCTGGGAGTGTTTGATGGGACAGTGTAGAGGGAGCTTTACTCTGTATCTAACCTGTGCTGTACCTGCCCTGGGAGTGTTTGATGGGACAGTGTAGAGGGAGCTTTACTCTGTATCTAACCCGTGCTGTACCTGCCCTGGGAGTGTTTGATGGGACAGTGTAGAGGCAGCTTTACTCTGTATCTAAGCTGCACTGTACTGATCTGAGCCAGGGTGTTAAGAGTGGGCCTCACTGCCCCAGCATGTGTCCAGTTGTCGGTAAGGCAGGATCAGACTGGACAGTGAGGTCATTATATATAAACAAGGCACTCGCTGCGCCGCCACACTTAGAATTCACCTCTGGGGAGAGAGGGCAGCTGTGGAACCAGGTCCCTGAGACCCTGGGTTGGGACAGGCTGCTCTCTTCTTCTTCTTGGGCAGGCCCTCAGAACCGAGGATGACTTGCTTCCACACTAAAAATGAGTTCTCAGGTGACTGATGAGTCCAATGCGGGGCCTACAGACTCTGTCACAGGTGGGGCAGACGGTGGTTGAAGGGGCGGGTGGGTGGGGTGCTTGGGTTGACGTGCGCTCCTTCCGCTGCCTGCGCTTGGTTTCCACTTGTTCCCGGCTATTACGTCCGTGAATGATTGAGACACGGACAGCAGGAGTTGAACAAAACACGTCTTTACTGATGGAAGTCAATAGTGAAACTGAAAACAACAGAGGCTCACTAGCGCCTTTTATACAGAGGTGGTCACTGCCGGTACTGCAGTCTGAGACCAGTTATTCTCTTAAAGGTACATACACAACAATTCCTCCCCTTTTAGATGAACAGTACATAACATTCATTTAACAACTAAATGATAACTAATTACAATCACAATTACAGTTGCTAGATACATTGGTTAAGTTTAAGCAATTATAAGTTCAGTCTTTGAGGAGGCTTCCTGATTCTGTCTGGATAACGCCTCTTTGGGGTATCAGGTTCTTCTGGCAATGTTGAGTCGGGATCAATGTCGTCGTTTGGTTCATCTGCTTCCAATATTACCGGTTCTGCGGTAGCTGCACTTGGAACGTCGATTTCATTACCAGGTGTATCAGATCGTGGTGTGGAGTTGACGTTTTCCAGTGACTCTAGAATCTGGTCAGCATGGCGTCTTACAATGCTCTCCCCAACATCCACGGTATACATGAGAGGTCCTTGTCGTGTACAAATCGTTCCTGGCTGCCATTTCTCAGTGCGGTAGTCCCGGGCCAAAACTGGTTGACCTATCTTAAAACTCCTGGTCGGCCTTTCATTCATATTCTGAAATTGCCTGTTCTCCACATCTCTTCGGACGTTTGGCTTAACCAAATCCAAGCGGCATCGTAGTCTTCGATTGAAGAACATCATGGCTGGAGTTTGGTTGGCAACCGCATGTGTCGCATTCCGGTAGGCAAACAATTTCAGATCATAACCTCGGCCCCTATTTCATTTTCACTTATATTTTTCCACTCCTTTCCTTTCCCCCCCCCCTCCTTTCCTTTTGTTTCTCTCTCACACCTGGCAGCTATCTTTTGCCCTGCCAGTACACTTTACACCTAATCACAGCCTATTACCATCTCGTCTAGCTTCTAATCTCTTTTACTTCTTTTGGTTCTTTTATTCTTTTGTCCGATCGCAGCCCTGCCTTCGATCTAGTTCCTTTTCTCTCCAGTTTTGAAGAAGGGTCAAACCCGAAACGTCAACTCAAATTTCTCTCCACGGATGTTGCCTGACTTGCTGAGTTTTTCCAGCATTTTCTGTTATTAAGAAGTTGTCCACCTTGTGTTGTAGGGGTATATCTTCATTACACATTGCCTTGATAGCCTTCTTGAATGTTTGGACAAACCTCTCGGACAATCCATTAGTGGCTGGATGATATGGGGCAGATGTGTAATGCTTAACACCATTGTTCTTTAAGAACCTCCGGAACTCTTCAGACACAAACTGTGGTCCATTGTCAGAGCAAATCTGTTCAGGCAGCCCATTCCTGGCGAATATGGTTCGTAAAACTGTGATAGTTTTTTCCGTGGTGGTTGAGGACATTTTTATTACCTCTGGCCACTTTGAATGTGCATCCACCGCAATTAAAAACATCGAGTCCATGAAGGGACCAGCAAAATCAATGTGCACCCTTTGCCATGGAGATGAGGGCCACTCCCATGGATGCAAAGGAGCTTGTGGTGGGGCGTTTTGGACCTTCTGGCATCCTGCACAGCTCTTGGTCATCTCTTCGATTTCTCTATCGATTCCCGGCCGCCACACAAACGCTCTGGCTAAGTTCTTCATTTTTACCCCACCCAGATGACCCTCATGAAGCTCATTGAGCACTTTATCCGTCAACTTAGGTGGAATTACTACTCTGGATCCACACATCAAGGTTCCTCTGCACACTGACAGCTATTTTCTTCTCGGCGAGAATGCTGGCAGCAGTGGTTCGCCATGTGCTGGCCACCCCTTCACCGTTAAATCATAGACCCGTGATAGTGTCGGGTCATTCCGTGTTTCCTTTTCTATGTTTGCATTCATCACAGGGAGCCATTCGACTATGGTCGAGTGGAATAACTCCATTGGATCCACTGCAAGGTCTTCTTCTTCCACCGTCGGCAATTATCGGTACGCCCTTCTGAGGGTTGAAAATGGAGACAAGAGGTTGATGATCGGTTAGTAGATTAAATTTTTGACCGTGCAGGTAGTGATTGAACTTCTTCACCCCCCACACTAGGCTGAGGGCCTCTGTCAATCTGGGCGTAGTTACGCTCGGCAGAAGCTAACGAGCGTGACGCAAAAGCTATCGGCCTCTCCAAACCATCAAGGAATTTATGTGACAGTACCGCCCCAATGCCGTAGGGAGACGCATCACACGCCAGTCTGATCGGCAGTGCTGGGTTGTAGTGAGCCAATACTTCCCTTGAAGTGATTAAGTCCTTACTCTTCTGAAAGGCCCGCTTACAATCATCGCTCCATTTCCATGCTACCCCCGTTCGTAGCAGGGCGTTCAGTGGGTGCAGAATTGTCGACAAATTCGGCAAAAACTTATGGTAGTAATTCACTAATCCGAGGAATGACCTCAGTTGCGACACATTTTCAGGCGCTGGGGCCTTAACAACCGCTTCAATTTTGTCTGGGGACTTATGTAACCCCTCTTCATCAATCACGTGGCCACAATACGATATCTGTTTCTTAAAAAATTCGCACTTGGAGCGGTTGGCTCGCAGCCCATGTTCCCGTAGTCCAGTGAGCACCTGTTCTAGGTTGTTAAGGTGTTCACTGTCATCTTCACCTGTCACAAGGATGTCGTCCAAGTAACACTGAGCCCCCGGAATCCCTTGCAGGACTTGTTCCATTGCTCTTTGCCATATCGCCGGAGCCGATGCTACTCCGAATACCAATCAATGATACTGGTAAAGACCTTTGTGAGTGTTTATCGTGAGATACTTCCTAGAGGACTCTTCAACCTCCATCTGCAAATATGCTTGTGCTAGGTCAATTTTTGTAAAACACTTCCCTCCAGACAGTGAGGCGAAGATGTCTTCTATCCTTGGAAGAGGATATTGTACTGTGTGAAGGACTGGGTTCACCGTCACCTTGAAATCCCCACAGATGCGAATCTTCCTTGCCTCCCCGGACTTATTGCTTAACGTTTTCTTCATGACAGGAACGATGGGTGTCGCCCACTCGCTCCAGTCGACCTTAGACAACACGCCTGCCTTCTCCAGATTCTCCAGCTCTGCCTCGACGGCTGGGCGAATTGCATATGGTACCGGTCTTGCTTTGAAAAACTTGGGAACTGCATTCTCTTCTATTTTTATCGAGGCGGTTACGCCTTTAAGCGTGCCCAGTTCTTGTTGAAATACCTCTTTGGCGTTAGCTAAGATTGTTGACAATCGTCCAGAGTGACGTCTTCATCTTTTTTACCGTCCACCGTCATTGCATGAATGGAATGCCAATCTAAGTTTATCTTCCTGATCCATTCCCGTCCCAATAACGCTGGTCCACCATTTGGCAGTATGTAGAGATACAATTTCCGTATTTTCTTGCCGTTGTATTCGACAGGCACCCTTATTTTTCCTCTGGGGTATACTTTTTGCCCCGTATACATCGTCAAGACGATGGATGTCTCTCTCAAGGGTATGTGTGAAAATAGCCGCTCGTAGTCTCGTCGATTCATGACGGTTAGCGCTGATCCTGTATCCAATTCCATTTTAACTTGGAACCCTGCTATCGTGAGGGTGACCCAAATGGTTCGGTGATCCTCTTTTGCGATTACATTGTGAAGTTTGAGACAGCTTAGTCTCCTGTTCCCGGATTCACTATCGCTCATCTGGTCTTCGGAACTACTGTCCGTCATCTTTTGTACTTTCTTCTACGGTTCCTTAGTAGCCTTTTTGTTGTCGCTGGTCTTCTTCCCAGACCTGCAAACTCGTGCAATGTGTCCCATCTTCCCGCATTGCCTGCATATTTTGTCTTTGGACCAGCAGTCCTTCTGGTCATGGTTAGTTCTGCCGCAGCGATAACATTTTGCAAATCCCCGTGTCATTTCATGGGTGCCGTATTCCTGTGGCTTTTGTTGTATTTCCGCAGCTCCCCTGGCTGCTGCTTCGTACGATACTGCCACGCTGAAAGCCTTATCTAGCGTCAGCTCTTTCTCTGAGAGTAACTTCTTCTGTGTTCCTTCACTCAGGAGTCCACAGACAAATTTGTCCCGTAGGGTATCTGCCAGTCCTGCTCTGAACCGGCAGTGCTTTGATAGCTTGCGTAGTTCCGTAAGGTACTCAGCATTGCTCTCATCTTTATGCTGAGTTCTGCTGTGGAATTTAAATCTTTCTGCTATCAACAGCGGTGCAGGGTTTAGGTGTTCCTGTAGGACAGCAACAATTTTGTTAAAACTCTTCGCCTTTTGTTTGGCTGGAGTAATCAGGTCCCGCAATAGGCCGTAGGTTCTAGATCCCATTAAGTTTAGCAATATCGATGCCTTTTTCTCCTCCGCTATTTCGTTTGCCTCGAAATATACCTCGACTCTTTCCACATACGTGGTCCAGTCCTCTATTGTATTATCAAAAGCAGTGATACAGCCAGTCTTCGGCATCTTGCAAATCTAAAATGGCGCCTCCCGCGTTTTGCCTTCTTCCCCGATTTAACAAAATGGCGCCTCCCGCGCTTTGCCTTCTTCCCCGCTGATTAAGATGGCGCCTCCCGCGCTTTGCCTTCTTCCCCGCTGTTGTTAGCGCTGCTTTCCGCGGTTCCCGTTGCAACCTGCAGCTCCTCGCGGTTTCTTGCACGTTTAATATTTCTTTTTTTTTAATTATCTTCCCGTCGTGGAACAACCCGGTGGGACTCTTGCCTCCCTCTTCGTGGGCCTATACGCAGCCCGGCTTCGTAGCACCGGCCGCGTCCTGTGTGCTCCACCCTCTCTCTCTCTTCCCGACAATGCTGCTCGGCCCCGTTGCAAACCACCCGCTCGAGTTCATGACCGCCGCAGCCCAGGAAGGATCAGTGCACTACCTGCCACCAGCCCGATTAGCTGAAGCACCGTCGACAGGAACCAGGCCCCGCTTCCGACAGCTTCTCCAGCAATCTTCAACTCCGCAACACAGGGGCGGATGCCCACGGTCGACGCCCATTTCTACTGCCTCTTACTTTCTTTTCTTTCCGGCCTCGACCTCTGCTCACTTCGCTGTAGGAATGGATCCTAGGAGGTGGTGCAGACTGTAGGTAGGTTCGTATCTGCTCGTCGCCGGTATTACGTCCGTGAATGATTGAGACACGGACAGCAGGAGTTGAACAAAACACGTCTTTACTGATGGAAGTCAATAGTGAAACTGAAAACAACAGTGGCTCACTAGTGCCTTTTATACAGGGGTGGTCACTGCCGGTACTGCAGTCTGAGACCAGTTATTCTCTTAAAGGTACATACACAACACCGGCGAAGAGACTCGAGATGTTCGGCGCCTTCCCGGATGCTTCTCCTCTACTTTGTGCGGTCTTGGGCCAGGGATTCCCAGGTGTCAGTGGGGATGTTACACTTTTTCAAGCAGGCTTTGAGGGTGTCCTTGAAGTGTTTCCTCTGCCCACCTGGGGCTCTCTTGCTGTGTCGGAGCTCCGAGTAGAGCGCTTGTTTAGGGAGTCTCGTATCGGGCATGCGGACAATGACAGGCTGCTCTGGCCTATAGATGGCAGCAAGCACCAGGAAATGAGCAGCAACTGGTGGCGAGAAGTGTCTCTGGCTCCACCTTGTGGACAGTGACTGCAGAGCCCAGGCTCCCTGAGGAACCAGGGTTCCCAATGCTCCCGGACTGACCGTGTGTTTCCCGGAATCAGAGGCCCCCACTCCCACTCTGTGACATCACTGAAAGGGAAGCGACAATCGGGGGGTCTCACAAATCGGGGGGTTTCACCAATCGGGGGTCTCACCAGTCGGGGAGTAATGCTCCCTCTGCACTGTCCCATCAAACACTCCCAGGGTCGGTACAGCATGGGTTAGATGCAGAGTAAAGCTCCCTCTACACTGTCCCATCAAACACTCCCAGGGCAGGTACAGCACGGGTTAGATACAGAGTAAAGCTCCCTCTTGGCGACTTCAACGCCAGAGTTGGAAAGGACACAGACCTCTGGGGAGGTGTGATCGGCAGAGAGGGGGTAGGGAAAGCCAACTCCAACGGTACCCTCCTCCTGTCGAAATGCTTAGAACATGGCCTCGTCATAACCAACACCTTGTTCCGTCAGAGACACAAGTACAAGGCTGCATGGCAGCATCTGTGTTCACTATGGAGAAAGACGATGTAGACATAGAAATCGGGCAAGGGGACTGTGACATACTTGAACATATTAGCATCGAGAGGGAGGAGGTACTAGCGGTTTTAGCAGGCCAAAAAGTGGATAAATCCCCAGGCCCGGACGAGATGTATCCCAGGCTGTTGTGTGAGGCAAAGGAGGAGATTGCAGGGGCTCTGACACAAATTTTCAGAACCTCTCTGGCCACAGGGGATGTACCAGAGGACTGGAGAACAGCTAACGTAGTACCATTATTCAAGAAGGGTAGCAGGGATAAACCAGGGAATTACAGGCCAGTGAGCCTAACATCTGTGGTAGGGAAATTATTGGAAAAAATTCTGAGGGACAAAATTAGTCACCACTTGGAGAGGCAAGGATTAATCGGGGATAGTCAGCATGGCTTTGTCAAGGGTAAATCATGTCTGACCAATCTGATTGAATTTTTCGAGGGGGTGACTAGGTGTGTGGATGAGGGAAATGCTGTGGATGTGGTTTACATGGACTTCAGTAAAGCTTTTGACAAAGTCCCGCATAGGAGACTGGTCAAGAAGGTAAGAGCCCATGGGATCCAGGGTGCCTTGGCGCGTTGGATCCTAAACTAGCTGAGTGGCAGGAGGCAGAGGGTGATGGTCGAAGGTTGCTTTTGTGACTGGAAGCCTGTGTCCAGTGGGGTACCTCAGGGATCGGTGCTGGGTCCCTTGCTGTTTGTGATCTACATAAATGATTTGGATGAGAATGTAAAAGGTATGATCAGTAAGTTCGCAGATGACACGAAAATTGGTGGGGTGGTAAATTGCGAGGAGGAAAGCCTCAGGCTACAGGACGATATAAACGGGTTGGTCAGATGGGCGGAAAAGTGGCAAATGGAATTTAACCCTGAAAAGTGTGAGGTGATGCATTTTGGACGGACAAATAAGGCAAGGGAATACACAATGAGTGGTAGGACCCTAGGAAGTACAGAGGGTCAGAGGGACCTTGGTGTACATGTACATAGATCCCTGAAGGCAGCGGAACAGGTAGATAAGGTGGTTAAAAAGGTATATGGGATACTTGCCTTCATTAGCCGAGGCATAGAATATAAGAGCAGGGAGGTTATGATGGAGCTGTACAAAACGCTGGTGAGGCCACAGCTGGAGTACTGTGTGCAGTTCTGGTCGCCTCACTATAGAAAGGATGTGATTGCTTTGGAGAGGGTGCAGAGAAGATTCACCAGGATGTTACCTGGGATGGAGCGCCTCAGCTATGAAGAAAGGCTAAACAGGCTGGGGTTGTTTTCCTTGGAGCAAAGAAGGCTGAGGGGGGACCTGATTGAGGTCATAGAGTCATAGAGTCATAGAGTAATACAGCACGGATAGAGGCCCTTCGGCCCATCGTGTCCGCGCCGGCCATCAAGCCCTGTCTAATCTAATCCCATATTCCAGCATTTGGCCCGTAGCCTTGTATGCTATGGCATTTCAAGTGCACATCCAAATGCTTCTTAAATGTTGTGAGGGTTTCTGCCTCCACAACCCTTTCAGGCAGTGAGTTCCAGACTCCAACCACCCTCTGGGTGAAAAAGTTCTTTCTCAAATCCCCTCTAAACCTCCCGCCCTTTACCTTGAATCTATGCCCCCTAGTTATCGACCCCTCTACTAAGGGAAAAAGCTCCTCAGCATCCATCCTATCTATGCCCCTCATAATTTTGTACACCTCAATCATGTCCCCCCTCAGCCTCCTCAGCTCCAAGGAAAACAAACCCAACCTGCCCAGTCTCTCTTCATAGCTGAAGCGCTCCAGCCCTGGTAACATCCTGGTGAACCTCCTCTGCACCCTCTCTAACGCGATCACATCCTTCCTGTAGTGTGGCGACCAGAACTGCACACAATATTCCAGCTGTGGCCTAACCAGTGTTTTATACAGCTCCATCATAACCTCCTTGCTCTTATATTCAATGCCTCGGCTAATGAAGGCAAGTATCCCATATGCCTTTTTTACCACCTTATCCACCTGTTCTGCCGCCTTCAGGGATCTGTGTACTTGCACACCCAGATCCCTCTGACCCTCCATCTTGCCTAGGGTCTTTCCATTCATTGTGTATTCCTTTGCCTTGTTAGTCCCCCCAAAGTGCATCACCTCGCACTTTTCCGGGTTAAATTCCATTTGCCACTGTTCCGCCCATCTGACCAACCCATCTATATCGTCCTGCAGACTGAGGCTACCCTCCTCGCTATTTACCACCCTACCAATTTTTGTATCATCCGCGAACTTACTGATCATACCCTTTACATTCATATCCAAGTCATTAATGTAGACCACAAACAGCAAGGGACCCAGCACCGATCCCTGTGGTACCCCACTGGCCACAGGCTTCCAGTCACAAAAACAACCTTCGACCATCACCCTCTGCCTTCTGCCACTAAGCCAGTTTTGTATCCAATGTGCCAAGGCACCCTGGATTCCATGGGCTCTTACCTTCTTGACCAGTCTCCTGTGCGGGACTTTATCGAAGGCCTTACTGAAATCCATGTATACCACATCCACTGCGTTACCCTCATCCACACACCTAGTCACCCCCTCAAAAAATTCAATCAAATTAGTCAGACATGATCTTCCCTTGACAAAGCCATGTTGACTATCCCTGATTAATCCTTGCCTCTCCAAGTGGAGACACATTTTGTCCCTCAGGATTTTTTCCAATAATTTTCCTACCACTGATGTTAGGCTCACTGGCCTGTAGTTCCCCGGTTTTTCCCTACTACCCTTCT
Source organism: Somniosus microcephalus (assembly GCF_052327205.1). Lineage (NCBI taxonomy): Eukaryota > Metazoa > Chordata > Chondrichthyes > Squaliformes > Somniosidae > Somniosus > Somniosus microcephalus. Next base: position 3,566,520 of record NC_141017.1, on the reverse strand, counting down.
TGAATAATGGTACTACATTAGCGGTTCTCCAGTCCTCTGGCACATCCCCTGTGGCCAGAGAGGTCCTGAATATATGTGTTAGAGCCCCCGCAATCTCCTCCTTTGCCTCACACAGCAGCCTGGGATACATTTCATCCGGGCCTGGGGATTTATCCATTTTTAGGCCAGCTAAAACCGCCAATACCTCCTCCCTCTCGATGTTAATATGTTCGAGCATATCACAGTCCCCCCGCCCTATTTCTATGTCTACATCGTCCTTCTCCATAGTGAAAACAGACGCAAAAAATTCATTCAGAACCCCTCCTACATCTTCCGGCTCCACACACAGATTGCCACTTTTGTCCCTAATGGGCCCTATTTTTTCCCTAGTTATCCTCTTACCCTTAATATACTTATAAAACATCTTCGGATTTTCCTTTATTTTGCTTGCCAGTGTTATTTCATGGCCCCTCCTTGATCTCCTAATTTATTTTTTAAGTATCCCCCTGCACTTTTTGTACTCCTCTAGGGCTTCCTCCGTCTTTAGCCTTTTGTATCTACCAAAAGCCCTCCTTTTTTTCCTAATCCATTCCCGTATATCCCCTGACATCCAAGGTTCCCTGTGGTTTTTGGAACCACCCTTGACCTTTACGGGAACATGTTGCCATTGTATGTTCTCAATCTCCCTTCTGAAAGCCTCCCATTGCTCCGATGCGGATTTTCCTACAAGTAGCTGATCCCAGTCCATTTTGGCCAGATCCTGCCTTATCCTATTAAAATCGGCCTTCCCCCAATTTAGAACCTTTATTTCCGGCCCATCCCTGTCCTTTTCCATGGCCACCTTAAATCTTACCATATTATGGTCACTATCACCAAAGTGCTCACCTACTAGCACTTTTTCCACTTGGCCGGCCACATTCCCTAGAATTAGGTCCAGTACCGCCCCCTCTCTTGTAGGACTTTCTACATGCTGGCTCAAAAAGCTCTCCTGGATGCACTTTAAGAATTCTACACCCTCTGAGCCTTTCACACTCTGACTATCCCAGTTAATATTGGGGAAGTTGAAATCCCCCATTATTATTACCCTATTATTTGCACATTTCTCTGAGATTTGCCTACATATCTGTTCCTCTATCTCCCCCTGACTGTTTGGAGGCCTATAGTACACTCCCAGCAAAGTGCTTGCCCCCTTTTTGTTTTTAAGCTCCACCCATATGGCCTCATTAGAGGACCCTGCTAATATATCATCCCTCCTTACTGCAGTAATTGACTCCTTAATTAATATTGCGACACCCCCTCCTCTTATACCTCCCCCTCTGTCTCGCCTGAAGATTCTGTACCCCGGAATATTGAGCTGCCAGTCTTGCCCTTCCCTCAACCATGTCTCCGTGATAGCAACAATATCATACTCCCATGTGTTTATCAACACCTTCAGTTCATCCACCTTATTCGCAAGACTCCTTGCATTAAAATAGATGCCATCCAGCCTTGCCCTTATATATTTGCCCTGTCTACCAAGCTGACTTGTTTTTTTCTCTATAATTGGCAGCACATCCCCCCCTATTTCAGCTCCCCTCTGTATCCCATCCCCCTGCCAAGTTAGTTTAAACCCCCCCCAACAGTGCTAGCAAACCTCCCCGCAAGGATATTTGTCCCGCTCTGGTTCAGGTGCAACCCGTCCGACTTGTACAAGTCCCACCTTTCCCAGAAGCAGGCCCAGTGATCCAGGAAAGTAAAACCCTCCCCCCTACACCAACTCTTTAGCCACGCATTCATCTGCTCTATCCTCCCATTCCTATACTTACTAGCACGTGGCACTGGGAGTAATCCAGAGATTACAACCTTTGAGGTCCTGCTCTTTAATCTGTTACCTAGCTCCCTAAATTCTTGATGCAGGACCTCATCCCTCTTTTTACCTATGTCGTTGGTACCAATGTGGACCACGACCATTGCCTGTTCACCCTCCCCCTCCAGAATGCCCTGCAGCCGCTCAGTGACATCCTTGACCCTGGCACCAGGGAGGCAACAAACCATCCTGGATTCACGTCTACGGCCACAGAAACGCCTATCTGTTCCCCTTACTATAGAATCCCCTACCACTATTGCTCTCCCACTCTTTTTCCCCCCTTCCTGGGCAGCAGGAGCACCCCCAGTGCCAGGAAGTTGGCTGCTGCTGCCTTCCCCTGGTGAGTCATCCCCCTCAACAGTATCCAAAGCGGTATACTTGTTTGAAAGGGGGATGCCCGCAGGGGTTCCCTGCACTACCTGCCTGCCTTTGTTGCTCCGCCTGATGGTCACCCCCTGTGCCAAAATGATGAGGGGCATCGATAGGGTAGATAAAGAGGAACTTTTCCCCTTAGCAGGGGGGTCAATAACAAGGGGGCATAGATTCAGGGTAAGGGGCAGGAGATTTAGAGGGGATTTGAGGAGGAACTTTTTCACCCAGAGGGTGGTTGGAATCTGGAACTCAATGCCTGAAAGGGTGGTGGAGGCAGGAACCCTCACAACATTCAAGAAGCATTTGGATGAGCACTTGAAATGCCATTGCATACAAGGCTATGGACCAAATGCTGGAAAATGGGATTAGACTGGACAGGGATTGATGGACGGCGCAGACACGATGGGCCGAAGGGCCTCTTTCTGTGCTGTAAAACTCTATGACTCTATGACTCTATGACCCTCGTTCCAAGCACTGGCATCTGCTGGACTACGTCATCGTCCGAATGAGGGACCGCAAGGACGTCCGCATCACGCGCGCCATGACAGGAGCTGATGACTGCTTGACAGACCACCGCCTAATCTGCTCTGTCACCTCCATCAATGTAGCCCCAAAACAGCGGTGGCAACAGAAACAATGCCGCAGGAAAATTAACGCTGGAGCACTCGAAGACCCCACTAAGAAAGCCCTATTCAGCCTGCGCCTCACAAACAACCTGATGACTCCCAGTGATGCAGAGACACAGAGTGTCCACAGCGTCTGGTCTGCACTCAAGGCCTCTGTTGTGTATGTACCTTTAAGAGAAGAACTGATTCTATACTGCAGTACCGGCAGTGACCACCCCTGTATATAAAGCCATAGCAGGCTTCTGTACTTCAGTCTTAAGTTACCCTCTGTTCAGTAAATACCTGTTATTATTGTTCTCCTGCAGTCCGTGTATTATTGATACTCGGACATTACATTGGTGATGAACAGGTTCGAACTTACCTGCAGTACTGCATCACCTCACGGGGATCTTTCCCTGAGAAGAAGCTTCTTGGAGGTCGAAGTCAGAGCAACGGGCGTCGACCGCGGGCAACCGCCCAAGGACCCATCGGAGTTCGGAGAGTTGCAGGAGAGGCTGTGAAGAGCTGGGCTTGGCTCCCCAGTCAAGGTGTTCCAGCAAATCGTGCTGGTAGCAGGTAGTGCGCTGACCCTTCCGAACTGCGGCGGGCTCGAGCTCAATCGAGCAGCTCTGCAAAGGGGCCGTGCAGCGTCGTCGGGAGGAAAAGAGAGAGAGAGAGGGTGGAGCGCACAGGGCGCGGTCGGTGCTCAAGAACCGGGCAGCGTAGCGAAAATAAAACAAGGGGAAGGAAAAGTGAGACGCGCCGAAGCCGCGGGTCGCCGCCATTACCCTGCAGAATGCTAGGAGCAGTGTGGCAGCAAGGGAAAGAAGGAAAAGCGCGGGGGGCGCCATTTTAATCCATTGGGGAAGAAGAAAAAGCGCGGGAGGCGCCATTTTAAATCACCCAAGATGCCGAAAAGTGGCAGTATCACTGCTTTCGACAACGAGGTCGAAGACTGGACCACGTATGTGGAAAGAATTGAAGTGTACTGCAAGGCAAATGAGGTGGCCGATGGAAAGAAGGCATCGGTATTATTAAATTTGATGGGCGCGAGAACGTATGGCCTATTGCGGAATTTAATTACCCCAGCTAAACCAATGGAGAAAAGTTTTGAAGAGATTGTTAATATCTTACAGGAACACCTAAACCCTACACCGCTGCTGATAGCAGAAAGGTTCAAGTTCCATAAAAGAAACCAGCACAAAGATGAGAGCAATGCTGACTATCTTACGGAACTACGCAAGTTATCGAAGCACTGCCAGTTCAGAGCAGGACTGGCAGACACCTTACGGGATAAGTTTGTCTGCAGGCTCCAGGGTGAAGGAACCCAGAAACGACTACTTTTGGAAAAGGACCTGACGCTAGAACAGGCTTTCAGCGAAGCAGCAGCACGGGGAGCTGCGGAAATACAACAGAAACCACAAGAATACAGCACTAACGAAATGGCGTATGGAACAGAAAAGTGCTATCGTTGCGGCAGAACAACCCATGATCAGAAGGACTGCTGGTTTAAGGACAAAGTATGCAGGCAATGTGGGAAAATTGGACACATAGCAAGAATCTGCAGGTCGGGAAAGAAAACCAACACTACAAGAACTACTAAGGAAAAGTACAAGAAAGTAAAGAAATTGACAGACAGTAGTTCGGAAGATCAGGAGAGTGATAATGACTCCGGGAGCAGGAGACTAAGTTGTCTAAAGTTATACAACGTGATCGCAAAGGAGGATCACCGAACCATTTGGGTCACCCTCATGATAGCAGGGTCCCCAGTAAAGATGGAATTGGACACAGGATCAGCCCTAACTGTCATGAATCGACGAGACTATGAGCGGCTATTCTCACACATACCCTTGAAGGACATGTCCATTGTATTGAAGACATACATGGGGCAAAAAGTCTACCCCAGAGGGAAAATAAGGGTGCCAGTTAAATACAACGGCAAGGAAACACAGAAATTGTATCTTTATATACTACAAGATGGAGGACCACCATTATTGGGATGTGAATGTATCCGAAAAATACAATTGGATTGGCATTCCATTCAGGCGCTAACTGTGACTGACAAAAAGGATGATGACGTCACACCTGGACGACTGTCAAAAATTCTAACTGACGCGAAAGAGGTGTTTCAACAAGGACTTGGGACTCTAAAAGGAGTAACGGCAATGATAAAAATCGAAGATAACGCAAACCCAAAATTTTTTAAGGCCAGACCGGTACCTTACGCGATCCGCCCAGCCGTTGAAGCAGAGCTGGAGAGTTTGGAGCGTTCGGGTGTGCTGTCCAAGGTGGACTGGAGCGAGTGGGCCACACCCATCGTTCCTGTAATGAAGAAATCATTGAGCAGCACGCCTGGGGAGCCGAAGAAGGTTCGCATCTGTGGGGACTTCAAGGTAACTGTGAACCCAGTCCTGCACACAGTACAATATCCACTTCCACGGATAGAAGATATTTTTGCCTCACTATCTGGAGGGAAACGCTTTACAAAGATTGATCTGGCCCAAGTGTATCTACAAATGGAGGTGGAAGAAGCATCTAGGAAATACCTCACGATAAACACTCACAAAGGCCTTTACCAGTACAATCGACTGGTATTCGGGGTAGCATCAGCCCCGGCTATTTGGCAGAGGGCGATGGAACAAGTCCTGCAAGGGATCCCGGGGACCCAGTGTTATTTGGATGACATCCTGGTTACGGGCGAAAATGACAGTGAACACCTTGCCAACCTGGAGCAGGTGCTCACTAGATTACAGGAATATGGGCTACGAGCCAACCGCCCCAAATGCGAGTTCTTCAGGAGACAAATCTCGCATTGTGGCCACATGATTGATGAGGGAGGGTTGCATAAGTCACCGGACAAGATTGAGGCTGTAGTCAAGGCTCCAGCACTGGAAAATGTGTCGCAACTGAGGTCGTTCCTCGGGTTGGTGAACTACTACCATAAGTTCTTGCCGAATTTATCTACAATTCTGCACCCACTGAATGCCCTGCTGCAAACTGGAGTAACATGGAAATGGAGTGATGAGTGTAAGCGTGCCTTTCAGAAATGTAAATGCCTAATCACTTCAAAAGAAGTATTGGCCCACTACAATCCAACACTACCGATTCGGTTAGCATGTGATGCGTCTCCCTACGGCATCGGAGCGGTGCTGTCACACAAATTCCTTGACGGTTCAGAGAGGCCAATAGCCTTTGCGTCGCGCTCGTTAACCTCAGCCGAGCGTAACTACGCCCAGATTGACAGGGAGGCCCTCAGCCTGGTGTGGGGGGTGAAGAAGTTCAATCACTATCTGCACGGGCAGAAATTCACCCTACTGACTGATCATCAGCCTCTGGTCTCCATTTTTAACCCAAAGAAGGGCGTTCCGGTGATGACGGCGCAACGGCTGCAAAGATGGTCACTTTTTCTAGGGGCACATCAGTACGACATAGAGTGCAAGGGTACGAAGCAGCATGGAAACGCTGATGGGCTGTCGCACCTACCGTTGCCTACGGTAGAGGAAGCACCTGCAGTGGACCCTGTTGAGATATTCCATGCGACCATAGTCGAATGTCTACCTGTTACAAACTCAAGTATAGAGAAGGAAACCCGAAATGACCCGACACTCTTTCGGGTCCATGATTTGATGGTGAAGGGATGGCCAGCACATGGCGACTCACTGTTGCCAGCATTCTCGCCAAGGAGAGAACAGCTGTCAGTGTGCCGGGGGACTTTGATGTGTGGATCCCGAGTGGTAATTCCACCCAAGTTGAGAGATAGAGTGCTCAATGAGCTTCATGAGGGTCATCTGGGAGGGGTGAAAATGAAGAGCCTAGCCAGGGCGTTTGTGTGGTGGCCGGGAATCGATAAAGAAATCGAGAATATGACCAAGAGATGCACAGGATGCCAGAAGGTCCAAAACGCTCCACCACAGGCCCCGCTACATCCATGGGAGTGGCCCTCATCTCCATGGCAACGGGTACACATTGATTTTGCTGGTCCATTTATGGACTCAATGTTCCTCATCGCCGTGGACGCCCATTCGAAATGGCCAGAGGTCATCAAAATGTCCTCCACCACCACGGAGAAAACTATTGCAGTCCTACGGACCATCTTCGCCAGGAATGGCTTGCCAGAACAAATTTGCTCCGACAATGGGCCACAGTTTGTGTCCAAGGATTTCCGGAGGTTTCTGAGGAATAATGGGGTGAAACATTACACATCTGCCCCATATCATCCAGCCACAAATGGATTGGCTGGGAGGTTTGTTCAGACCTTTAAAAAGGCAATAAAGGCGATGTATAACGACGACATACCACTACAACACAAGGTGGATAATTTCTTGTTTGCTTACCAGAATGCGACACATGCAGTCACCAACCAAGCTCCAGCCATAATGTTCTTCAACCGAAGGCTAAGATGTCGCCTGGATTTGCTCAAACCAAACATAAGACGAGATGTTGAGGATAAGCAATTCCAGCACATCAATGAGAAGCCAACCAGGAGCTTCAAGATAGGGCAACCAGTCTTGGCCCGCGACTACCGAACAGAAAAATGGCAGCCAGGAACAATATGCACACAGCAGGGACCACTGATGTACACAGTGGATGTTGGCGAGAGCATCGTGAGACGCCATGCTGACCAGATTCTAGAGTCACAGGAACAAGCCAAACCCATATCACGAGCATGTGCACCTGGTAATAAACCCGAAGTACAGATTGCGTCTACCTCAGAAGCAGTGGTATTGGAAGCTGACGAACCAACCAATGACAATGAGCCAGAATCAACTCCGCCGCAAGAACAGGATACTCGAGAAAGGCGCTATCCAGTCAGGATCAGGAAGCCTCCTCAAAGACTGAACTTATAAATAATTATTTCAGTTGATGTATATAGTACAGAGAAAATTGTAATTTTAATTAGTTATTATTTAGTTGTTAAATGAATGTTATGTACTGTTTATCTAAAAGGGGAGGAATTGTTGTGTATGTACCTTTAAGAGAAGAACTGATTCTATACTGCAGTACCGGCAGTGACCACCCCTGTATATAAAGCCATAGCAGGCCTCTGTACTTCAGTCTTAAGTTACCCTCTGTTCAGTAAATACCAGTTATTATTGTTCTCCTGCTGTCTGTGTATTATTGATACTCGGACATTACAGCCTCCATAATCAGCACCTGTGAAGAGACGCTCGGTCACTCGACCAGGAAACACCAAGACTGGTTCGATGAGAATGACCAGGAGATCCAGGAGCTAATAAGCCGCAAGCGCAAGGCACTTCTGATCTGGAAACAGCAACAGGACTCAAGAGCAAGAAAGCAGCTCTACAGAAGCCTGAAGGCCAAGGTCCAACAAAAAACTCGCGACCTAAAGAACAGATGGTGGGTGGAGAAAGCGCAGGAGATCCAGCAGCTAGCTGACAACCATGACGTGCATGGATTCTTTAGTGCAGTCAAGACCATCTACGGCCCAAGCACCCAAGGCCCTTCCCCACTGCGGGCCAAGAACGGAGAGGTACTCATCAAGGACAGGGAAGCAGTCAGTGCCCACTGGAAGGAGCACTTCGAAGATCTCCTTAACCACGACTCTGTCTTCGACACGAGTGTCCTCAACTCCATCCCACAGCATGCTACCCGCCACCATCTCAGCACAACCCCAGCCCGGCATGAGGTTGAAAAGGCCATCCAACAACTGAAGAACAACAAGGCCTCAGGAGCAGATGGAATCCCTGCCGAGGCACTAAAGCATAGCGGAGAAGCACTACTGGTGCAAATTCATGAACTCATTTCTCTTATCTGGAAGGAGGAGAGCATGCCAGGGGATCTCAGAAATGCCGTAATTGTGACCATCTTCAAGAAAGGTGACAAGTCCGATTGCGGTAATTACAGAGGAGTTTCCCTGCTGTCTGCCACAGGGAAAGTCATCGCAAGAATCCTCCTCAATCGCCTTCTCCCAGTGGCCGAAGAGCTCCTCCCAGAGTCGCAATGCGGATTCCGCCCACTAAGGGGCACAATGGACATGATCTTCACCGCACGTCAATTACAAGAGAAATGCAGGGAACAGCACCAACCACTGTACATGGCCTTCTTTGATCTCACAAAGGCCTTCGACACTGTCAACCGTGAGGGATTATGGAGTGTCCTCCTCAAATTTGGCTGCCCTCAAAAGTTTTTCACCATCCTCCACCTGCTTCACGACGACATGCAAGCCGTGATCCTGACCAACGGCTCCACCACAGACCCAATTCACGTACGAACCGGGGTCAAGCAAGGCTGTGTCATCGCACCAACACTCTTCTCAATCTTCCTTGCTGCAATGCTCTGTATTTGGACTTCCAAAAGGCATTTGACAAGGTGCCACACAAAAGATTACTGCACAAGATAAAAAATCACGGGATTGGAGGTAATATACTGGCATGGGTGGAAGATTGGCTATCTAACAGAAAACAGAGAGTTGGGATAAATGGTTCATTCTCGGGTTGGCATCAGTAACTAGTGGTGTTCCACAGGGGTCAGTGCTGGGACCCCAACTCTTTACAATCTATATTAACGATTTGGAGGAGGGGACCGAGTGCAACATATCCAAGTTTGCCGACGATACAAAGATGGGAGGGAAAGCAGTGAGTGAGGAGGACATAAAAAACCTGCAAAAGGACATAGACAGGCTAAGTGAGTGGGCAGAAATTTGGCAGATGGAATATAATGTTGGAAAGTGTGAGGTTATGCACTTTGGCAGAAAAAATCAAAGAGCAAGTTATTATCTAAATGGAGAGAAACTGCAAAGTGCTACAGTACAAAGGGATCTGGGGGTCCTGGTGCATGAAACACAAAGTTAGTATGCAGGTACAGCAGGTGATCAGGAAGGCCAATGGAATCTTGGCTTTTATTGTAAGGGGGATGGAGTATAAAAGCAGGGAAGTCTTGCTTCAGTTATACAGGGTACTGGTGAGGCCACACCTGGAATACTGCGTGCAGTTTTGGTTTCCATATTTAAGAAAATATATACTTGCTCTCGAGGCAGTTCAGAGAAGGTTCACTCGGTTGATTCCGGAGATGAGGGGGTTGACGTATGAGGAAAGGTTGAGTAGGTTGGGCCTCTACTCATTGGAATTCAGAAGAATGAGAGGCGATCTTATCGAAACATTTAAGATTGTGAGGGGGCTTGATCGGGTGGATGCGGGGAGGATGTTTCCACTCATGGGTGAGACTAGAACTAGGGGGCATAATCTTAGAATAAGGGGCTGCCCTTTCTAAACTGAGATGAGGAGAAACTTCTTCACTCAGAAGGTAGTAAATCTATGGAATTTGCTACCCCAGAGAGCTGTGGAAGCTGCGACATTAAATAAATTTAAAACGGAGATAGACAGTTTCCTAGCTGATAAGGGAATTAGGGGTTACGGGGAGCGGGCAGGGAAGTGAACGTGAGTCAAGGTTCGGATCAGCCATGATCCTATTGAATGGCGGAGCAGGCCCGAGGGGCCGTATGGCCTACTCCTGCTCCTACTTCTTATGTTCTTATTATATTCTTATCTCACCCTCAGTAAGCTCCCCACTGGAGTGGAGCTAATTTACAGAACAAACGGGAAACTGTTCAACCTTCGTCGCCTTCAGTCCCGATCCAAGGTCGTCCCATCCTCTGTCGTCGAATTACAGTATGCAGGCGATGCTTGCGTCTGCGCTCACTCGGAGGTCGAACTCCAAACCATCGTAAACACCTTCACCGAAGCATACGAGAGCATGGGCCTTACACTAAACATCCGTAAGACAAAGGTCCTCTACCAACCTGCCCCCGCCACACAGTGCTGCCCCCCGATTATCAAAATCCACGACAAGGCCTTGGACAATGTGGACCACTTTCCATACCTCGGGAGCCTACTGTCAACAAGGGCAGACATCGACGACAAAGTCCAACACCGCCTTCAGTGTGCCAGCGCAGCCTTCGGTCGCCTGAGGAAGAGAGTGTTTGAAGACCCGGACCTCAAACCCGGCACTAAGCTCATGGTCTACAGGGCAGCAGTGATACCTGCCCTGCTGTATGCCTCAGAGACATGGACCATGTACAGCAGGCACCTCAAAGCACTGGAGAGGTACCACCAACGCTGCCTCCACAAGATCCTGCAAATCCATTGGCAGGATAGGCGCACCAACATCAGTGTTCTTGCCCAGGCCAACATCCCCAGCATCGAAGCTCTGACCACGCTCAATCAACTCCGATGGACGGGTCACATTGTCCGCATGCCCGATACGAGACTCCCAAAACAAGCGCTCTACTCGGACCTCCGGCACGGCAAGTGTAGGGGGTTTTGTTCCAGGGGCTTATTGTAGGTCAGCCAGTTATGTTTTCCTGAGCTGCCCTGCCCGCTGTGCGGTTGTGAATCGCTTTCCCCTTCCTGATTCTGAGCTCAGGACTTATCGAGTGGTAACAAGGACAAACGAACAGACCAGTGGATTGGTGCAAGGAAAACCAATGTTTATTAATTAGAAAAGCTAACACTACCAGAAAAACAGTATTATACAGAAGATAAAAGAAATCGCTATGGATGCAATACAGTTTTACACATAACGGGAGAAGAAACGGACACAACGAGGGAAAAATTCTAAAATCACAATTTTGTAATACCCCTTTAACTCCCACCCTTACACCTAGCTAGGTTGTCTTGTGATGGCCAGAAAGATAATGCTCACCGGTGAAACAGATGAAAAGGCCTGGCCCTTGTGCCCCGCTGCTGCCGTTGAAATGTGCGATGCTTTCTAGATGGTTTTCCTTCTTGGTTGCTAGCAGACAAACAGGACACTGGGCCGAGGCGGAGAGAGAGGGGGGTGCTGGGCCGCCCCAGTTATATCCTCTCGGCAATGGGTCATTATCGCGCCTCATCAGTCCGTTCCATTGTCCAATTTGGGCTCGAAAACGTAAGACAAGAGGACCTTGATTTTGGCCCATTTACGTTGATGGCACCGATCAGTACCACAACTGCCTTTCCATTGTTTTCTGAATGTCCTTAATTGTTCTGAATGTTCCTCAATTGTTCTGAATGTTCCTCAAGCAACTGGGACTATCTCCGCCCGAACTTAGATTGTGTAGGCAAACAATTGATAACCTGCCTCAGGGTGTGAATACAACTGAGCTTGCCTCGCTGCATTGTTCAAATTAAACATGCAGGCCTAGAAATTCAGTTGCTTGCGCCAGCCATTAGCGCCTTAAGAGAAGTGAATTTCGGGCGCTATGCGTGTAGCGTCCGGGCGCAGCGCGATCTGCGCCTCGCCCCAAATTAAGTAGACATTTAGCGCCGGCGCAAAGTTTACCGTGCGCTCACCTGCGCGCGCAGAAAATGACGTCATATCCTCGTGCAACGCCCTTTGCGCGCCCCGATCCAGAACTTCAGTGGGACCGCCCCATTGTGCGGCCGGCGGCCCGCACGCTTGTTTAGTGGAAAGCAACAGAGCCGACGCGGGACCTGGGGAGCGTAAATTAAAGGGCACTTACCCTGCACTATAAAGGGCAGCCATTTTGCAGCAAACACTCTTGTGCAACGGAATTCTGGAGAGAGACCAAGGAAGACAGCTTTCTGGTTTGGGCCCACACTAGCTCAGGTATTTTTGGCTTCAGGCCAGAGCGTTGCAAGTGGCCTCTTGGATATTTGACTGTTTGGCAGCATATTATGGGGGCTGCATGGGGTGCCAACGCTGAGTTTCAGCGTCATGTCCGTAGGGCTCGCAGACACGGTGTGAGAGGGGCAGCCCTGGCTAGACGCAGAGGGGGCAACAGGCGTCGGCAACATAGGCCTTACCCAGTCAGGGCATACCGCCAGCAGCGCTCCTACCTCAACATGAGTGGCGCGCGATGTGTAAAAAGGCTGAGATTCCGAAAGGAGGTGGTTGGAGAGATCTGCCATCTGCTTCGCAGAGATCTGCGTCCAAAGCTCAGGAGCAGGACGTCTCTGTCGGTGGAGGCGAAGGTGACGGCGGCCTTGAACTTCTATGCCACCGGCTCCTTCCAATCCGCTGCTGGGGACATTGCTAACATATCCCAGTTCGCCATGCATTGCTGCATCCACCAGGTGACCGATGCCCTTTTCAGAAGGAGACGCCAATTCATCTCCTTCCCCATGGCCCTGGAGAGGCAGCATCAGCGTGCACTGGGATTTGCAAGATTCGCGGCCTTCCCCTTGGTGCAGGGCGCCATTGACTGTACGCATGTGGCTTTGCGGGCACCTGTGGAGCATGCCGAGGATTACCGCAACCGGAAGGGCTACCATTCCCTCAATGTGCAGCTGGTGTGTGACCACAAGCAGCGCATCCTAGCTGTCAATGCCTGCTTTCCAGGCAGCAGCCACGATGCCTTTATCCTGCGGCAGACAACTGTGCGTGACATGTTCGAGGCACAGCCTCCCCCAAGAGGATGGCTTCTCGGGGACTGATGCGCCATCAATTACTCAAAAGACTGAAGTTGAGCGAGTAACAATCAGGCTTTTATTAACTAAAGAATGAAGGTCTTGTCTCGAGTGGTCGACCCGTCCAGAATACTAAGGGACTGGGAGGTAGTCACTTATATACCTGGAATAGTGGGAGGAGTCAGCCGAGGCATGTCCAGACCTGTACCTAGTGGAATACACATACAGACACAGACAGGTATGACAGTGGTTTACCACATTCACCCCTTGTTTAAAAATGAGTCCGGCGGGGTGAAGTGTATTTAAAAGTTCGTGTATCGGAGTCTCTCCGGAGGTCTTGTCTGCCGCTGTGATCGACGTGGCGACGGCAGGGGTGGTGGAGCTTCCGGCGTCGCGTCCCGTGTAGGCTGGGGCCCTGGAGTGTAGTCCTCATGGGTGACGGTCCAAGGCAAGCCGGCTGCTGGGGTTGGATATCGGGTCGTGGGGGGGGGTGGTAATGGGTAGTGGGTTACAGCGGTCCCCGAGGGTGCGAGGTCTCGTATGGAGACTGTGTCCTCCCGCCCGTCCGGGTACGCAATGTAAGCGTACTGGGGGTTGGCGTGGAGGAGGTCAACCCTCTCGACCAGGGGGTCCGTTTTATTGGCCCTCACGTGTCTTCTCAGTAGTACCGGCCCTGGGGACGTCAGCCATGGCGGTAACGATGTCCCCGATGTGGACTTCCTTGGGAAGACAAACATTTTCTCGTGAGGGGTGGCATTGGTGGCAGTGCAGAGAAGTGACCGAATCGAGTGGAGCGCATCGGGGAGCACCTCCTGCCAGCGGGAGGTCGGAAGGCCCCTAGACTTTAAGGCTAGTAGGGCAGCCTTCCAAACAGTTGCATTCTCTCTTTCCACCTGTCCGTTCCCCCGGGGGTTGTAACTGGTGGTCCTGCTTGTGGCTATACCCCTAGCGAGCAGGTACTGGCGGAGTTCGTCGCTCATAAACGATGAGCCCCGGTCGCTATGGATATAGCTGGGGAAACCGAACAGGGTGAAGAGGCTGTTCAGACATTTAATGACCGTGGCACTGGTCATGTCCGGGCAGGGGATAGCGAACGGGAACCGGGAGTACTCGTCAATGATGTTGAGGAAGTACACATTGCGGTCGGAGGAGGGGAGAGGCCCTTTGAAATCGACGCTCAGGCGTTCGAAAGGGCGAGTGGCTTTTATCAGGTGGGCTCTGTCTGGTCTATAAAAGTGCGGTTTGCACTCAGCGCAGACTTGGCAGTTCTTGGTCATGGTCCTGACCTCCTCAATGGAGTAAGGCAGGTTGCGGGCCTTGATGAAGTGGAAGAACCTGGTGACCCCCGGGTGGCAGAGGTCATTGTGGAGGGCCCTCAGCCTATCGATCTGCGCGCTGGCGCAGGTGCCATGCGATAGGGCATCTGGGGGTTCATTGAGCTTCCCAGGCCGGTACAAGATCTCGTAATTGTAGGTGGAAAGTTCGATTCTCCACCTCAAGATCTTGTCATTTTTGATTTTGCCCCTCTGCTTGTTGTTGAACATAAAAGCAACTGAACGCTGGTCAGTGAGCAGGGTAAATCGTTTTCCGGCCAGGTAGTGCCTCCAATGACGCACAGCCTCCACGATAGCCTGGGCCTCCTTCTCGACCGCGGAGTGTCTGGTCTCCGGGCCCTGGAGGGTTCGTGAGAAGAATGCCACAGGTCTCCCCGCCTGATTAAGGGTGGCGGCCAGAGCGAAGTCGGACGCATCGCTTTCCACCTGGAAGGGGATGGATTCGTCCACTGCGTGCATGGTGGCTTTGGCAATGTCTTCCTTGATACGGTGGAAGGCTAAGCGGGCCTCTGCCGTCACGGGAAAAGAGGTGGACTTGATCAGCGGACGGGCTTTGTCTGCATAGTAGGGGACCCACTGAGCGTAGTAGGAAAAAAACCCTAGGCACCTCTTCAGAGCTTTTAGGCAGTGGGGCAGTGGGAGTTCCATAAGGGGACGCATCCGGTCCGGGTCGGGACCGATGACCCCGTGTTCTACAACACAGCCAAGGATGGCGAGGCGGTCTGTGCGGAATATGCACTTCTCCTTGTTATATGTCAGGTTCAGGAGTTGGGCGGTGCGGAGGAATTTCTCGAGGTTTGCGTCATGGTCCTGCAAGTCATGGCCGCAGATGGTCACATTATCTAGGTAAGGGAAAGTGGCCTGCAGCTCGTTTTGATCGACCATCCGGTCCATCTCCCTTTGGAAGACGGAGACCCCGTTGGTAACGCCGAAGGGAACCCTAAGGAAGTGATAGAGGCGGCCGTTTGCCTCAAAAGCAGTATACTGGCGGTCTTCAGGGCTGATGGGGAGCTGGTGGTACGCTGATTTCAGGTCAATGGTCGAAAAGACGCGGTACTGCGCGATCTGGTTGACCATGTCAGCTATGCGGGGGAGTGGGTAGGCGTCCAGCAGGGTGTAGCGGTTTATTGTTTGGCTGTAGTCGATGACCAGGCGTTGTTTCTCGCCGGTCTTAACGACCACAACCTGGGCTCGCCAGGGGCTGGAGCTGCCCTCAATAATCCCCTCCTTCAGGAGCCGTTCCACTTCGGTTTTGATGAAAACCCTGTCCCCGGCACTGTATCGCCTGCTCTTTGTGGCGATGGGCTTACAGTCGGGGGTGAGGTTAGCAAACAGTGGGGGGGGTGGGACTCTGAGTGTGGAGAGGTTGCATCTAGTGCGCGGCGGGCAATTTGGAGGCTGCTGGCTGCGGACTGTGAGTGGGGGGAGGGGGCCACCGTACGCCATCGTAACGCTTTTGAGGTGGCACTGGAAATCCAACCCCAGTAGAACGGCAGCGCAGAGGTCGGGCAGGACCAGGAGTTTAAAATTATTGAACACAGTCCCGTCTACTACTAGTGTCACCACGCAGTAGCCGCCAATGTCCGCTGACTGGGACTCGGAGGCCATAGAAATCCGCTGGTGCGCAGGCAGGACTGGGAGAGAGCAACGCCGCACCGTGTCGGGGTGGATGAAGCTCTCTGTGCTCCCGGAGTCAAAAAGGCAGTTTATTGCATGGCCGTTTACCTTAACGTCCATTTTGGACCGAGCTAGCTGGTGCGGTCTCGTTTGGTCCAGCGTCACAGAGGCCAGCGTAGGGGTCGGTGTGTCGCTGCGAGTATCAGATGGGGGGGGGTTGGCGGTCTGCTGCGTCCCGGCTGGTGTCCAAGATGGCGGCGCCCATGATTCCCATGTGGCTGGAGTCGTCCAAGATGGCTGCTGCTGCGGTGGTTCGCACATGGCTGGGGAGGCCCAAGATGGCGGCTCGCACGGCCCACACGCGGCGCTGCTGGCGTTCGGGGTGGCTTTGGCCTTGCAGACGCTGGCGTAGTGTCCCTTTTTCCCGCAGCCCGAGCAGGTTGCATTCTTCGCCGGGCAGCGCGCTCTGGGGTGTTTGGCCTGGCCACAGAAGTAGCATTTCTGGCCTTGGGATACTGCTGTCTGGCTTTGGGACACTGCTGCGGTAGTTGGGCCGTTGTTGGGCTGTGGCTGGGGTGGCACGGTGCTATGGGGCTGTCCTACCGTGTCCCAGGTTGTCGTTCCCCGCGGCGTCCACGGTGCAGAGGAGTAGGCATCCATGCCCCGGAAGGCTGCGTCCAGCGTTAGTGCGATGTCGGAGGCTTTGTCGAGGGTGAGGTCACTCTGCTCCAGCAGTCGCTGTCTGGTGTAGTTGGACCTGTGGCCCGCTACGAAGGCATCCCGGATCAGTTCCTCCGTGTACTTAGTGGGCGTTACCGCCTTACACCCACAGGCCCGGCCAAGCACGGACAGTGCTTGGAGGTATTCCTCAGTCGATTCCCCAGGTTGTTGCTTGCGACTCCCCAGAAGGTGCCTAGCGTATACTTCGTTCACAGGGCGCGTGTACTGGGTCTTGAGGAGCTGGAGGGCGGCTGTGTACGAGGTCGCATCCCGGATGACTGAGTACACTCGGTGGTTCACCTTGGAGAACAGGACAGACAGTTTGTCCGCATCCGTTTCGACCGCAGTGGAGGCAGTCAGGAATGTCTCGAAGCACGTGAGCCAGTGAGCAAACTTGGTGGAAGCGTCCGCTTCCCGACTGTCCAGGTCCAGGCATGCTGGTGTGAGGATCTTCTCCATTATAAAAAATTTAGTTAATAAAATTGATGCGCCATCAATTACTCAAAAGACTGAAGTTGAGCGAGTAACAATCAGGCTTTTATTAACTAAAGAATGAAGGTCTTGTCTCGAGTGGTCGACCCGTCCAGAATACTAAGGGACTGGGAGGTAGTCACTTATATACCTGGAATAGTGGGAGGAGTCAGCCGAGGCATGTCCAGACCTGTACCTAGTGGAATACACATACAGACACAGACAGGTATGACAGTGGTTTACCACAGGGACAAAGGCTATCCTTTGTGTACCTGGCTCATGACCCCGCTCCGCGCGCCCAGGACCCCTGCTGAAGAGGCATACAACGAGAGTCATCAAGCGAGCAGGAACATAATCGAGCAAACAATTGGCGTCCTCAAGCAGCGGTTCCGCTGCCTGGATCGTGCCGGCAGATCTCTGCAGTATTCCCCGGACCGAGTGTCCCAATTCGTCGTTGTTTGCTGCATGCTGCACAACCTGGCTCTCCGCAGGACTCAGGCACTGCCACCTCACGTTGGACCACCACCTCAGGAGGAGGAGCAGGAGGAGCATGAGGAGGAGGAGCAGGAGGAGGAGGAGTACCATCCCAGGAGGGAGCGAGAAGGTCCAAGGGCTGTCCGTCGGCGGCTTATTGAACGTCACTTCTAAGCCCCCTGTCAGGGAATGCCTTGTGGCCATGAAGGAACATGAACGCAGCCGCTCCGCAAGCCCTCAGCCGGCGAAGGCAACAAACACTTACACCAACAAACATGGACACTCTCTGAATAAAGAGAAATCTTTATTTTAGACCAATGAAACCCCTTCCCACATGAAACCCAGAAACATTCAACGGCCCCAAAAAACAGTACATCAAATGACTCACTCCCACAACCTGGGGAGGAATAACTGAACATTTGTTCAAAAATGGCCTTCATCCTCAGCCTTAACCCAAAAAACATCCCCAGAAACAAAACAACCATCCCCAAAAGAAACATAGGCATCGCCATTTAAAATAACACTTGGCCACACCGTCTACTTATTGGGCCGCGAGGGCGAGACCTTGTCGAGCCTTTTGGGGCCCCTGCCCGGCCTGCTGCTCCTCCGCAAGCTCTGCCCAGTGGCTGCTGCGAGGCTGGGGAAAGGCTCCTGAGGGTCAGATGTCCTTCCGGCAGATGCCCTTGGGGGGCGGCCTAGACGGGGTTTGCCCCTCGAGGGGCTGGCTGGTGATTGGCGCAGCTGTGCCTGGCCAACATCATTCGCAGCCGCTTGCCGTTGAGGCGCCACTGGGGGAGTGGCGGTGACGGCTGGAGGAATGTGTGCAATCTGGCGGATGGTCGGCCCTGGCTGGTGATGTGGCACTCTGGCACTCACCCGGGCCCGCACTGCAGCATGCGCACCAATCTGCCGAAGGGCAGCCCGCTGTGCTGCTGCAACGCGGCGGGTGTCCAGGCGATGCCTGGCTGACGCAGCCCCGTGTGGCAGCTGTCAGTGCCCCTGTTGCCCTGGTCTGCGACCGCAACAGAGCAGCCACTGTCTGGACGGCATCACTGATCAGCCGGCCACTCGCGGCATGTGAGGCCCCGAACTCGCGCACACTACTAGCCAGGGACTCGATCGCCTCAGGCATCCGTGCCACTACCCCCATCAGCTCGGTGTGCCGGCGATCCGAATCCTGGGCCATGTGATCGAGGTGGCGCGCCTCCTCTGAGTTGAACGTGGCCGGACTGGAGTCCGGACTCGCCCGCTGGGGAGCAGGGGGCAGAGCTGCCCGACCCTTGCCACGTTGCCGGCGGCGACTGGGCCCAGCAACTGCACTCCCCTCCAATCCTTCCCCCCTCTGGGGGGAAGGCCGCAGACCAACCGCAGCCCTCCTGGGTTGCTGGACGCCACTGGTCCCAGCAGCTCCACTCCCCTCCGACACTTCCTCCAGGCTCTCCTCCAGGGAAGACGTGTCCACTACTTCGGCATCTGCAGCCGCACCTGACTGCTGCCCTGATGGTCCGCCTTCCTCTTCCTCCTCCTCCTCCTCCTCCTCCTCTTCGGAGGGACTGTCACTGGCAGCTTCAGGGAGCTCCTCGTCACCAGCTGAAAGCAGGAAGGCACAAGAGTAGCTTTAGAGTGAGGAGAGGGCGTCAGCGAGGGAGGCATGACTGGTGGCATTCAGCGCATTGGTCGGACAATGGCAAAGGAGGTAGATCGGATGCGCAAGTGCGACGAGAGAGGTCCAAAAGGTGATGTCCATACCATTGTGGCCCAGAAGAGGGTCGGCATCTCCACAGGCGACGGGCCCAATCACCCGGGGTCCCATGAGGCGACTCACGCGCTCCTCCAGGGGAGTGAGCTCCTGGATCTGGGGGCGGCCTCCCCCGGTCTGCTCCTGGTGCCTTCGGTTGTTGGCAAGTTTTGCCTGCAAGAGAAAGGACGGCCTGTAAGTACGGTGTGTAGCCCTGATGTGGTGTGCGCTGCCTCCCATGGTGGAATAGCTTGGCCAGTGTGTAGCCCTGATGTGGTGTGCGCTGCCTCCCATGGTGGAATAGCTTGGCCAGTGTGTAGCCCTGATGTGGTGTGCACTGCCTCCCATGGTGTAAAGTGCAGAATGTGCAATTGATGTTCATGACTGTCCCATAGCTGCTGGCTGAGGGCTGGCCATTAGGGCTTGCAGGTCCCTTTGCCCATCATGTCAGGTGTACATGCAAGGATGAGGAGGAGACTGGAAAGGGTACTCACCCTGACAATCCCGACACCCAGCGGGCGACCTCCCTCCAGGCTTTCCTATAGACGCTGGTGGGAGGCTTCCTGCCAGTGTCCGGGAACAAGATGTGCTGTCTCTTCTCCAAGGCCCTCACCATCACCTTCAAGTCATGGGCTGAGAAGCGCAGGGCACGCTCACGGGCCTTCTGTACCGTTGCCATGGCTCCTTCTGATCACCAGCAGTGTTCAGGCCTAGCTGGAAGGCTGCAGTGTGCAGGCCGTTGCAGCAGAGCAAGTCGACCCTTCCCCCTTTGAGAGCTGGCCGGCGCCACGGTGTCTGCTGTCAATCAAGAAATGACCACACCTGCGCTGCGCCCGGCCTCGGCACTATCCCTCAGCACCGCCGGCTTAGCGCCTAAAGATAGGCGTGCATTGCCAGTTTTAGCGCTCAAGCAACCTCTTAGGGTGAAGCTACTGAATATCGGTGAAGTGCCATCGACTTTGCGCTGGGCGCAAACTTTAGCGCCCGCCCGACTTTACCGCCCCAAAAGTGGCTATACTGAATTTCTAGGCCGCAGTCTGTGAAGCTATCAGAAAATCCATATGGATGCCGCAGGCCCTTTGGCCATGTGTCTGACCGCAGCCATTTTGAGAGGCCCTGGATTTTTAAAACACAGTCACTCCAAGGTTTCTTTAATAACTCCAATTAATCTTCGGGGGGGGGAACATATGAAATTTTGCGAATCCCTTCACAAGAGAGCCCCAGGTGGGCAGAGGAAATGCTTCAAGGACACCCTCAAAGCCTCCTTGAAAAAGTGTAACATCCCCACCGACACCTGTGAATCCCTGGCCCAAGACCGCACAAAGTGAAGGAGAAGCATTCGGGAAGGCGCCGAACACCTCGAGTCTCTTCGCCGGGAGCAAGTGGAAGCCAAGCGCAGGCAGCGCAAGGAGCGCACGTCAACCCAAGCACCCCACCCACCCGCCCCTTCAACCACTGTCTGCCCCACATGTGACAGAGATTGTAGATCCCGCATTGGACTCATTAGTCACATGCGAGCTCATTTTTAATATGGAAGCAAGTCATCCTTGGTTCCGAGGGGCTGCCCCAGAAGAGTAAGAAAGCTCCCTCTACACTGTCCCATCAAACACCCCCAGGGCAGGTACAGCATGGGTTAGATACAGAGTAAAGCTCCCTCTGCACTGTCCCATCAAACACTCCCAGGGCTGGTACAGCACGAGTTAGATACAACAACAACAACTTGTATTTATATAGCACCTTTAAAGTAGTAAAACATCCCAAGTTGCTTCACAGGAGCGATTATCAAACAAATTTTGACACCGATCCACAGAAGGATAAATTAGGGCAGGTGACCAAAAGCTTGGTCAAAGAGGTAGGAGTTAAGGAGCGTCTTAAAGGAGGAAAGGAAGGTAGCAAGGCGAAGAGGTTCAGGCAGGGAATTCCAGAGCTTAGGGCCTAGGCAACAGAAGGCACGGCCACCAGTGGTGGAGCAATTAAAATCGGGGATGCGCAAGAGGCCAGAATTAGAGGAGCGCAGAGATCTCGGAAGGTTGTAGGGCTGGAGGAGGTTACAGAGATGGGGGTTGGTGGGGGGGGGGGGCATGGAGGGATTTGAAAACAAGGATGAGAATTTTGAAATCGAGGCATTGCTTAACCGGGAGCCAATGTAGGTCAGCGAGCACAGGGGTGATGGGTGAACAGGACTTGGTGCGAGTTAGGACACGGACAGCCGAGTTTTGGATCACCTCAAGTTTACATAGAGTGGAATGTGGGAGGCCAGCCAGGAGTGTGTTGGAATAGTCAAGTCTAGAGGTAACAAAAGCATGGATGAGGGTTTCAGCAGCGGATGAGCTGAGGCAAGGGCAGAGACGGTCGATGTTACGGAGCTGGAAGTAGGCGGTCTTTGTTATGCTGCGGATATGTGGTCGGAAGCACATTTCGGGGTCAATTACTGAAGGGATAATTACTAGTCCTAGCCCCTTTAGGGCTACCCCGGATCAGGCGTATTCCCCAGACATTCACTTTCAACTAAAGTTTGAGGTAGCCGAATCCTAAAGACGCTTAATTGGGTCTAAAGGTCCAGACTATCTCTCCCTGAAGGAAAGGAACAACCTGAAAACGTTACCATCCTCCAGATAGCACTTTTAATAAGTTTAGCTAGACTATAACATTCTGGATATTATGAGGGTCTGGAAAGCTCCCCCAGAATTCTGTAACTCCTCACCAAAGGGTGTACAGAGATTGAGTTTGTGAGTTTGATACAGAAGTATTATGTGAGACAATTCTAAAAATATATAGATTTACTAAAGAACCGACATAATTAACAGTTGGTGAGTCAATCGCAACATTAACAGTTCTAAAAAAAGAAAGCTTACAATTCTATTATCAGAGAACCTACTCTCAAATCTTAACTTCGCTACAGTTTTACAGTTCTTAGTTTTTTACAGGATGAAATAAAGAATAGATTTGCCTTTCTAATCTAGGCTTTATTAACTTAAAAATCCTGTAGCACATCTTTCAACACCCAGTCCCAACTAAAGGCTGGAAAGAACTGAATTTAAGATGGCCACCACAAATCACATGACATCAACTACCAATGAGATTACAGCATATATCCCAAGGCAGGAAACAAACAACCAATCACAATACTTCTTACTAAACATAAAGAATAATCACCACATTCACCCCTCCTTTTAAAATATACTCCAACCTAAATAACCTTTACAATTTATAATTAATTATTTACAACTAAAACTATGCACAGACAAAATAAAACTATTCAACATGACACAATACTAAGTGAGCAACAACAAATAGTAACATTGCACATAAGTATTAAGTATCTCTCAACTAAAACAATATAATATAATATTTCAACAATTTTAAAACATTACTATCAATTTAAAAGTCCATTTTCAATCGGTCGACCGGATATCTTGTTCGTGTCGACCTTCTTAACCTTGGTGAAATTCCTTGCCCTCCCACACCAGGAGACACAGAAGTATCTTCTGCAGGAAGGCTATCCATATCCCGATTTTCAACGGTTTCCGGATTAGAAATCCCATCAGGAGGTAAACTGGGACGGTCATGAACATCCATCGAGGGCTGACTAATAGAAGTATAATTATCTGCAGTCGGATTGGAAATATTCGTAGTATCTGTAACAGCATCCATATTATCTGAATCATGACTATTGTTAATATCCTCAGAAGAGGGCTGGCCACCACAAGGAGCCAAGTCTTTAATTGAAACGGTACTTTCTTTCCCATCTTGGAATCGAATATGAGCATATTGGGAATTTGCCTCCAACAGCTCCACCTCCTCCACTAAAGGATCATATTTTGACAATCTAACATGGCGTCGAAGCAGCACAGGTCCCTGCATAGTAAGCCATGAAGGTACCGAATATCCCGTAGTAGATCTCCACGGATAGTTAAAGAGCCTTTCATGGGGGGTCACATTAGTAGCCGTTGAAAGCAATGATCTAATGGAATGCAGGGCATCAGGCAGTATCATTTCCCACTGTGTATTCTTAAGGTTCTGGGATGTCAAAGCCAACATAACTGCCTTCCAGATCACCCCATTGTATCGTTCGCACTGTCCATTACCCTGGGGATTATACGGGGTAGTTCTGCTAGTAGAAATTCCCCGACTCTGAAGGTAATCCTTCAACTGGGAAGACATAAAAGAACTTCCCTGATCTGAATGGATATACGCAGGCATCCCAAAGATGACAAAAAGTTGAGTCAGACATTTGATAACTGTAGCAGCTGATACATCTGCGCAAGGAAAAGCAAAAGGGAACCTTGAAAACTCATCCACAACAGTAAATATATATCGGTTTTGAGTAGTTGAAGGAAGAGGCCCCTTAAAATCGACGTTCAAACGTTCAAAAGGAGAAGTAGCCTTTATAAGAGGAGCTCGTTGAGGCTTAAAGAAATTCGGTTTACACCGAGCACAGATAGAACATGATGAAGTCATCCGCTTGACGTCTTCAACTGAAAAGGGCAAATTCTTACTGCGTACGAAGTGTATCATCCTCGTAACCCCAGGATGGCATAAGGCATTGTGAAGATTAATAAGCATATCTACGTGAATCACAGAACAATAAGCCCTCGACAGCGCATCAGCAGCAACATTATCCTTCCCCGGACGATAAACTATATCAAAATGGTAACATGCCAACTCAATCCTCCACCTCATTATTTTATCATTCTTAATCTTTCCAAAATGTTTGACATCAAACATAAAGGACACAGACTTTTGATCAGTTACCAACGTAAAATGTCGCCACGATAAATAATGTCTCCATTTATGCAGTGCTTCTACTATTGCATACGTCTCTTTCTCTATTGAAGAATGCCTTTTTTCACTATTGTTCAAGGTACGTGGGAAAAAGGCCACAGGTCTTCCATTTTGGTTCAGAGTAGCCCCAATTGCAAAATCAGAAGCGTCCGTCTCAATCACAAAAGGAACCTGCTCATCAATAGAATGCACAACTGCTCCAAGGATATCCTTTTTAAAATTATCAAAACACGTCCTGGCCTCCCATGATAGAGGATATGTCGTAGCCCGAATAAGAGGCCAGATCTTCTGTGAAAAATTTGCAATCCAATTAGAATAGTAAGAAAACAGTCCAACAACTCGTTGCAAAGCCTTAGAATTAGTAGGACAAGGTAAATCAATCAATGGTCGCAGACGTTCTGGGTCTGGTTTAATCTTGTTTCCCGAGATAATGTACCCCAGTAGATTTACCTCAGTAGTCGAAAAGGTACACTTCTCTTTATTGAAAGTTAAACCAACTTTTTCCGCAGCTTGAAGGAATCTTTCTAAATTAGAATCATGCTCCACCCTTGATTTGCCACACACCGTGATGTCATCTAAGTATGAAAAGGTGTCAGAGAGAGAGTTATCACTTATAAAAGCATCCATTGCCCATTGAAAACAAGCAACACCATTAGTAACACCAAATGGTATTCGGCAAAACTGATACAGCTTTCCACCAGCCTCAAAGGCCGTATATGGTTGATCCTTCTTAACAATAGGAATCTGATGGTAAGCACTCTTTAGGTCAATAGTGCTAAAAACCTTATACTGAGATACTTTATTGATAAGCTCATCAATCTTAGGCAAAGGGTACGCATCTAATTGAGCATACCTATTAATAGTTTGGGAATAGTCTATCACCATTCGTTTCTTATGTCTCTCGTTAGTCGTGACAACTACCTGTGCCCGCCAAGGCGAACAACTAGGTTCAATGATTCCTTCCAATAAGAGATGTTGAACTTCAGAATGAATAAATTCTCTATCCTGACTGTTATACCTTCTTGACTTGGTAGCAATTGGCTTACAATCCGGCATCAAATTGGAAAAAAATGATAATGGAGAAATGGATAAAGAGGTTAATCCACAAATAGATAAAGGTGGCTTAGTCCCTCCAAATGAAAGACTGAGAGACTCGTGTAACTGAAGCACATCATGACCAATCAAAATATCCGCACAGAGATTAGGCAAAACAGATAGGTGTATATCAGTATACATATTACCTAGAAGAATCAATTTCGCAAGGCAACAACCAGCTACTTGTGAAGTAAGAGTCGTCTGAGCCATACACACCTGATAGGAAACAGGCGAAATTTTCAAATGCTTCTCCTTTGCAAACTGAAGACTTATAAAACTCTCGGTACTGCCCGTATCTATAAGGGCCTTCACTTCCAACCCATTAACTTGGGCCGTAACTATAGCTTTGTTTAGGCCATGAGCAAATGCAGCAGAAATTGATGCAATAAACGCCCTATCTAAAGGCTGAATAGTCACAGAGGAGGTAATTGAACCTGATGATTTACACACACGTGCGTAATGACCTCTCTTGCCGCATTTACTACACACAGCCTCCCGAGCAGGACACTTCAGACGAGGGTGCCGGACATTCCCACAAAAATAACACTTCTGAATCCTAGAGGCAACAGCCGCTGAAGTAGAAACTGTTTCAGAATCTAGTAAACCACTCCTATTAAGTCCACATAATTCCTTTTCATCCGGAACTGCCGAAACCACAGTCACAGGCTGATTAAAAAGAGCATAAGAATCCGAACTTCTCTGAGCCACATCCAATGTAGAAGCTTGCTCAAAAGCACTCTTAAGATCCAAAGTCTTATTTTCTAACAACCGCTGACAAATTGATCTGGACAGTAATCCATTAATAAAAGCATCCCGTACCGATTCTTCCTTATATTCTTCAGCCGTCACGGCCTTATAATTACAGTTAACACTAAGGCACCGAAGTGCTTGTAAATAAGTATCCAAAGATTCTCCCACCTGCTGCCTACGGGCAGATAGAAGGTGACATGCAAATACCTCATTCTTTGGTTTAACAAAAATCTTTTCCAATGTAGAAATAGCCACTTCGTAAGTTTTACAGTCCAAAATATACATATGTATAAACACATCCGGAGCAATGTAGTTGATCAGCATATTCAGCTTATTTAGAGACTCTTGATCCAACACGCCCAAAAAGTTTTTAAATGTACAATACCAGTGTTTCCATTTATCATCCACTCCTGCAGAATTAGGGTCAGCATTGAATCGTTCTGGTTGAAGATATCGCTCCATTCTGACATAAAGTTAATAAATTGAAATGAAGAATAGATTTGCCTTTCTAATCTAGGCTTTATTAACTTAAAAATCCTGTAGCACATCTTTCAACACCCAGTCCCAACTAAAGGCTGGAAAGAACTGAATTTAAGATGGCCACCACAAATCACATGACATCAACTACCAATGAGATTACAGCATATATCCCAAGGCAGGAAACAAACAACCAATCACAATACTTCTTACTAAACATAAAGAATAATCACCACACAGGATATCCACCAAAATCAAATACAGTACCTTTGATCCTCGAGGTACAAAGAGTTGGAGACTTACAGAGCTGGCTCTGAAGCCGAGAATTGCTTTGCCCCTTTAAAGCGAGTCTACTATCCCATTTGAGAGTTCAATATTTATACCCTTTTCCAGTGGTATTTCCTTTAAGGGTTTCTGCTGATGTAAGCTAATTATCTCTAGTCATTTTTCTGCTGACCCCTGCAATTCTTACAGTCACCTCAGCTGGTAGCACTACAGGACCATGTCTCTCCTCCAGCTGTTCTAAATTTATGATAAAAAAATGGTGTAACAGCAGGTGCATTTTACTTGGTGTCATTTCTATGAAGGCAGATGTTTGTTACTTTTATGTGCTTCTTTACGAGGTGTAAATTAGAACACCTTATACAAGGTGAACTATTGTCTTGTTCCCAAAGGTTCAGCTTGTCAGGAGCCTTTAACCTTCTGTATCAATAAGGTTATTGATTCAATGTCAACAACTTATCTTATCTCTATAGCCAGAATGCCATCACAGCTTTTCCATCGTTCGGTTTCTAGATTTCTGGTCCCAGTTTGTCATGTTTTAATGAGGCCAGAACTCTTTCATAGAATGGTGTATTTTTCTGACTAGGTTTTCAGGCTTATTCCTTCACAATACGGCACCAAGTTTGTGAGCGGTGCGGTTCAGCCTCAGACAGATGTTAGGGAGAGGGATGGAGTCAGTGGCTAGGGAATGGAGTTTGTGGCAGGGACTGAAAATAATGGCTTTGTTCTTCCCAATATTTTGTTGGAGTAAGTTTCTGCTCATCCAGTACTGGATGTTGGACAAGCAATCTGACAATTTAGAGACAGTGGAGGGGTCGAGTGAGGTGATGGTGAGGTAGAACTGGGTGTCTTCTGCATACATGTGGAAACTGACGCTGTGTTTTCGGATGATGTCACCGAGGGGCAACATGTAGATGAGAAATAGGTCGGGGCGAAGGATAGACAGTGCGGGAGTGGAAAGAGAAGGCATTGCAGGCAATTCCCTGGCTATGACTGGATAGATAAGAATGGAACCAGGCGAGTGCAGTCGAGTGCAGCTGGACGATGGTGGAGAGGCATTGTAGGAGGATGGAGTGGTCAACCTTGTCAAAGGCTGCAGACAGATCGAGAAGGATGAGGAGGGATACCTTTGTCACAGTCACATAGGATGTCACTTGTGACTTTGAAAAGAGCTGTTTTGGCACCGTGGCAGGGGTGGAAACCTGATAGAAACATAGAAGATAGTAGCAGGAGTAGGCCATTCGGCCCCTCGAGCCTGCTCCGCCATTCAATGTGATCATGGCTGATCATCTAATTTCAGTACCCTATCCCTGCTTTCTCCCCATTCCCCTTGATCCCTTTAGCCTTAAGAAATATATCCAACTCCTTCTTGAATATATTTAATGAATTGGCCTCTACTGTCTTCTGTGGTAGAGAATTCCACAGGTTCACCACTCTCTGGGTGAAGAAATTCCTCCTCATTTCTGTCCTAAATGGCCTACCCCTTATCCTTAGACTGTGACCCCTGGTTCTGGACTCCCCGACCATCGGGAACATCCTTCCTGCATCTAGTCTGTCCAGTCCTGTCAGAATTTTATAAGTTTCAATGAGATCCCCTCTCATTCTTCTAAACTCCTGCAAGTATAAGCCCAATCGACCCAATCTCTCCTCATACGTCATTCCTGCCATCCCTGGTATCAGCCTGGTGAATCTTCGCTGAACTCCTTCCATGGCAAGAACATCCTTCCTCAGATAAGGCGACCAAAACTGCACACAATACTCAAGATGTGGTCTCACCAAGGCCCTGTACAACTGCAGCAAGACATCCTTGGTCCTGTACTCAAACCCTCTTGCTACGAAGGCCAACATACCATTTGCCTTCTTAACCGCCTGCTGCACCTGCATGCTTACCTTCAGTGACTGGTGCACAAGGACACCCAGGTCTCGTTGCACTTCCCCTTCTCCCAATCTATTGCCATTCAGATAATAATCTGTCTTCCTGTTTTTGCCACCAAAGTGGATAACCTCACATTTATCCATGTTATATTGCATCTGCCATGCTTCTGCCCAATCACCCAACCTGTCCAAATCATCCTGGAGTTTCTCGGCATCCTCCTCACAGCACACAAGCCCACCCAGCTTTGTGTCGTCTGCAAACTTGGAGATATTATATCTAGTTCCTTTGTCTAGATCATTAATATATATTGTGGCGGAGCCACCAGGGGGACTCTGATCTAATGTACATAATTATCTTTAACAAATTATTAGCTGCAGAATGAATCTGTATCTTTGTTCATATCATTGCATGTACATAGCACGGTCCCTTTACGAATGAGACCAAACGCGATGACGTCATCACGTTGATCACGTGATCCTTCAGCAGCGGGAAAACGTCATGACGTCATGACGTCAGGCTGGGGAGCCGCCCTAGCCAGTCCTCGTGGAGCCAGCAAAGAGTACAGACCTGTAATGTAGTTCTCCTGTGTTTTCGTTTTAAACACTGTTGATTAGTATTAAACATCGTTTGTTTGATAGACTGACTCGACCTCAGTCCTTTAGTTAGGAATCTAGCCATTCCTACAGTGGTGACCCCAATATTTCATGAACAATTTTCGCGGAAGAAGCAAAGCGCGACGAAACATGGAAGCGAACTCTGTGGCTTTGAAGCTCCCACAGTTTTGGGAAC
This sequence comes from Somniosus microcephalus, assembly GCF_052327205.1. Lineage (NCBI taxonomy): Eukaryota > Metazoa > Chordata > Chondrichthyes > Squaliformes > Somniosidae > Somniosus > Somniosus microcephalus. The sequence continues at coordinate 3,536,943 of NC_141017.1, read as the reverse complement.
AACAGGCGGCCTCCTGGTTCATCCAAGCAGAAGCACAATTCGAACTCCAAAACATCGTTGCGGATCAGACCCGTTACCTTTACGTGGTCTCCACACTCGACAGCTCCACGGCCTCACGGATCATCAGCCTGCTCGAAAACCCCCGGTTGACAGCAAGTATAATACTCTTAAAGCGTGGTTAATACAGGTCTTCAGACTCATGAAGGCGGAGCGTGCCCGCCGGCTACTCACTTTGCCCGGGCTTGGCGATTCCAAGCCATCTGAGTTAATGAGCCAGATGCTCACGCTCCTTGGCTCAGAACCACAATGTTTCCTCTTTTGGGAGTTATTCCTGAGTCAACTACCCGAGCAGGTTCAGGCTGCCCTCGCCAGATCGGAAGCCACAGATTGTGCAGCACTTGCTGCAGAAGCAGATACGATTTATGCGGTCACGCAGCAACACTGCGCTGCCACAAGGCACCGCCCCGACACCTCCATCCCCTGGCTTGTGTTTTTACCATGCCCGTTTCGGCGCGAAAGCCAGAGGCTGCCGCCCTTCCTGCAGTTTCGCGCTTAAAAAAAAACCGACATCAACACCAGCAGCAACTCCAGAAAAGGAGGACCGAGTCTGAGGGACGTTCCGTGGCCGCGATGGCGATTGGAAACTCCGGGAAGCTCCTCTACATTACAGATTCCCTCTCAGGCCGGCGTTTTTCATGTGACACCGGGGCGCAGTGTAGCATCCTTCCTGCCTCAGCACTCGATATTCAGTCTGGGATGCACGGCCTCTCCCTCGTGGCAGCTAATGGTGGGGCCATCCGTTCCTTTGGCAAATGGCGGGTCCAGGTGTGCTTCGGTGGGCAACGGTTTCAGTGGGAATTTATTACAGCCAAGGTTTCGCAAGCCATCCTCGGCGCGGATTTCTTATGCGCCAACAGCTTCTTGGTGGATGTAAGAAATCGTCGATTGGTCAACGCGGCCACCTTCCGCTCCATCCCTTGCTTCCGCAGTTCCGCAACGTCGCACACTGTCTCCTGCGCGTTATCCTCGCCGGACGAGTTCACTCGCCTATAAGGTGAATTCCCGGAGCTGACCAAGCCCACTTTCTCCTGCTCGGCCACTAAGCATGGTGTCGAACACCACATTACTTGCTGAGTTTTTCCAGCATTTTCTGTTGTTATACCACATTACTATGACTGGTTCTCCGGTTTACGCACGAGCTCGGCGCCTGGAACCCGGCAAGCTCGCGGCTGCGAAGGCAGAGTTTGCCACGATGGAACGGCTGGGGATTATTCGCCGGTCGAATAGTCCCTGGTCCTCGCCTCTCCACATCGTCCCGAAGCCCAGCGGTGGATGGCGGCCATGCGGGGACTACCAACGCCTTAATGACGCCACTACTCCCGATCGGTACCCGATCCCGCATATACAGGATTTCTCCACCCATTTGGCGGGAAACTCAATCTTCTCCAAGGTCGACCTCGTCCGTGGCTACCACCAAGTTCCCGTACACCCGCAGGACATCCAGAAAACGGCTGTCATCACTCCCTTTGGACTGTTCGAGTTTCTACGGATGCAATTTGGGCTCAAGAACGCCGCACAGGCTTTTCAACGACTAATGGACTCGGTCCTGCGGGACCTTCCCTTTTTATTTGTCTACCTTGACGACATCCTGATAGCCAGCTCTACCAAAGAGGAACACGTCTGCCATCTCCGCACCCTCTTTCGGCGCCTCAGCCAACATGGCCTCATAATCAACCCGGCCAAGTGTCAGTTCGGCCTACAACAGATTGACTTCTTGGGCCACTGCATTACTTCGGAGGGCGCAATTCCGCTGCAGTCAAAGGTCGAAGCAATTATGCCATTCCCAAGACCGCCAGCCCGCCCGCTGTTCAACAACGTCCACTCCAAGAATACAGGAGTCGCTCTGACAGGCTTGTCAGGCCTCCTAGTCGATTGACTTTTACTGTTAAAGACAATTCTGGGGGGGTGCATGTGGCAGAGCCACCAGGGGGACTCTGATCTAATGTACATAATTATCTTTAACAAATTATTAGCTACAGAATGAATCTGTATCTTTGTTCATAATGAATGAGACCAAACGCGATGACATCATCACGTTGATCACGTGATCCTCCAGCGGCGGGAAAACATGATGACGTCATGACGTCAGGCTGGGGAGTTGCCCTAGCCAGTCCTCGTGGAGCCAGCAAAGAGTACAGACCTGTAATGTAGTTCTCCTGTGTTTTCGTTTTAAGCTCTGTTGATTAGTATTAAACATCGTTTGTTTGATAGACTGACTCAACCTCAGTCCTTTAGTTAGGAATCTAGCCATTCCTACAATATTGTGAATAGCTGGGGTCCAAGGTCCGATCCCTGCGGTACCCCACTAATCACTGCCTGCCACTCAGAAAAAGACCTGTTTATTCCAACTCTTTGCTTTCTGTCTGCCAACCAGTTCTCAATCCAAGTCAATATCTTGCCCCCAATCCCACTTGCCTTAACTTTGCACGCTAATCTCTTATGCGGGACCTTATCGAAAGCCTTCTGAAAGTCCAAATACACCACATCCACTGGTTCTTCCTTATCTATTTTACCAGTTACATCCTCAAAAAATTCCAGTAGATTAGTCAAGCACGATTTACCTTTTGTAAATCCATGTTGACTTTGTCCGATCCTGTCACTGTTTTCCAAGTGCTCTGCTATTACATCTTTTATAATGGACTCTAGCATTTTCCCCACTACCGATGTCAGGCTTACCGGTCTGTAATTCCCCGTTTTCTCTCTACCAACTTTTTTGAATTGTGGGGTAACATTAGCTACCCTCCAATCCATGGGTACTGTTCCAGTTTCCATCGAATGTTGGAAGATGATCAGCAATGCATCTACTATTTCTAGGGCCACTTCCTTAAGTACCCTAGGATGTAGATTATCAGGCCCTGTGGATTTATCAGCCTTCAATCCTGTCAATTTCTCTAACACCATTTCCCTACAAATACTGATTTCTTTCAGTTCCTCCCTTTCATCAGACCCTATGTTCCCCGGCATCTCTGGGAGGTTATTTGTGTCCTCCTTTGTGAAGACAGAACCAAAATATGTATTTAATTGGTCAGCCATTTCTTTGTTCCCCATTATAAATTCCCCTGATTCTGACTGCAAGGGACCTACGCTTGACTTCACCAATCTTTTTCTCTTCACATATCTGTAAAAGCTTTCACAGTCAGTTTTTATGTTCCCTGCAAGCTTTCTCTCATATTCTATTTTCCCCTTCTTACTTAATCCCTTTGTCCTCCTCTGTTGAATCCTAAACTGTTCCCAATCCTCAGGTTTACTGCTTTTTCTGGCCAATTTATATGCCCTCTCCTTGGATCTTATGCTATCCCTAATTTCCCTTGTTAGCCACGGTTGAGTCACCTTTTTTGTTTTATTTTTATGCCAAACTGGGATGAACAAATTCTGTCGTTCATCCATGCGGTCTTTGAATGTTTGCCATTGCCTATCCACCATCAACACTTTGAGTGACATTCCCCAATCAATCCTACCCAACTCGAGCCTCAGACCATCATAGTTTCCTTTATTTAAATTCAGGACCCTAGTCTCTGAGTCAACTACTTCATTCTCCACCTTAATGAAGAATTCTATCATATTATGATCGCTCCGACCCAAGGGGCCTCGCACAACAAGATTGCTAATTAATCCTTTCTCATTACGTAATACCCAGTCTAAGATCGCCTGATCTCTGGTTGGTTCCTCAACATAACGGTCCAGGAAACCATCCCGTAAACACTCCAGGAATTCCTCCTCCACAGTATTGTTACTAATTTGGTTAGCCCAATCTGTATGTAGATTAAAGTCACCCATGATGACTGATTGGAGGGATTCAAACACGGAGATCCAGGAAAGATACAGAGTAAAGCTCCCTCTACACTGTCCCATCAAACACTCCCAGGGCAGGTACAGCACGGGTTAGATTCAGAGTAATGCTCCCTCTGCACTGTCCCATCAAACACTCCCAGGGCAGGTACAGCATGGGATAGATACAGAGTAAAGCTCCCTCTACAGTGTCCCATCAAACACTCCCAGGGCAGGTACAGCACGGGTTAGATACCGAGTAAAGCTCCCTCTACACTGTCCCATCAAACACTCCCAGGGTAGGTACAGCACGGGTTAGAAACAGAGTAAAGCTCCCTCTACACTGTCCTATCAAACATCTCCAGGACAGGTACAGCACGGGTTAGATACAGAGTAAAGCTCCCTCTACACTGTCATATCAAACAGTCCCAGGGCAGATACAGCACGGGTTAGATACAGAGTAAAGTTTGCTCTAACTATCTTATCAAAAACTATTGTATCATGTCGTGTCGTGTCATATCATATCATGTCGTATCATGCCATGTCATATCTTATCATGTTGTGTCGTATCGTATTCTACAGTATCAGGCCATATTGTATTGTGTTGTGTCGTATTGTAACGAATCAAATTGTCATATCATGTCATGTTGTAACGTATCGTATCGTATCATATCGCATTGTGTCGCATTGTATCATGACACGTCGTATCATGTAATATCGTATCATGTGTCGTGTCATATTGTACCATGTCGTATCGTGATGTGTCATATCGGGCCGTGGTGTATTGCATCGTATCATATTGTGTCGTGCCATATCAAATCGTGTCGTATCATGCCGTATTGTGTTGTGCCGTATCGTATCATGTCATATCGTGTCGCATCCTGGCTTATCATGTCATGTCGCATCATCTCATATCGTGTCATGCCATGTCGCGTCGTAACTTATCGTATCATATCGTGTCATGTCGTATCATGTCGTGTCGTATCATGTCATATTATCTCATATCGCATCGTATTGTGTCGTTTCGTGACGTGTCGTGTCGTATTGTGTATCGTGTCGTATCATTTCTTATCGCGTCGTATTGTGTCGTATCATGGCGTGTCGTGTCGTATTGTGTTGTATCATGTCGTATTGTGTCGTATCTTCTCACATCATGTCGTATCGCCTCATATTGTGTCGTATCGTCTCATATCGTGTTGTATCATGTCGTACCATCTCATATCATGTTGTATTGTGTTGTATCGTCTCATATCGTGTCGTATTGTGTTGTATTGTCTCATATCATGTCATATCATCTCATATCATGTTGTACTCACAGAATCACAGAAACCCCACAGTGCAGATAGAGGCCATTTCGGCCCATCGAGCCTGCACCGACACATATCCCACCCGATCCCCGTAACCCCACATATTTTAATCCCCCTAACACTAAGGGTCAATTTATCATAGCCAATCAACTTAACCCGCACATCTTTGGACTGTGGGAGGAAACCGGAGCACCCGGAGAAAACCCACGCAAACACGGGGAGAATGTGCAAACTCCACACAGACAGTCGCCCGAGGCCGGATTCGAACCCGGGTCCCTGGTGCTGCCGTACTGTGTCATATCGTCTCATATCGTGTTGTATTGTGTCATATCATCTCATATCACGTTGTATTCTGTCGTATCGTCTCAAATCGTGTCGTATCATGTCATATCATCTCATATTGTGTCGTATTCTGTCATATCATCTCATATCATGTTGTACTGTGTCATATCATCTCATATCGTGTTGTATTGTGTCGTATTGTCTCATATCATGTCGTATCGCCTCATATGTGTTGTATCGTCTCATATCATGTCGTATCATCTCATATCGTGTCGTATTGTGTCGTATCATGTTGTACTGTGTCGTATTGTCTCATATCATGTCGTATCGTGGCATATTGTCTCATATCATGTCATATCATCTCATATCATGTCGTATCATCTCATATCGTGTCGTATCATGTCGTATAATCTCATATCTTGTTGTATTGTGTCGTATCATCTCATATCGTGTCGTATCATCTCATATCGTGTCATATCGTCTCATATTGTGTCGTATCATCTCATATCATGTCGTATCATCTCATATTGTGTCATATCGTGTCGTATCATCTCATATTGTGTCGTATCATCTCATATCGTGTCGTATCATCTCATATCATGTCGTATCATCTCATATCATGTCGTATCATCTCATATCATGTTGTATCGTCTCATATCATGTCGTATCATCTCATATCGTGTTGTATCATCTTATGCATTTATGTGCAGCTGATTGTGAGACCATCAAGATGTCTCTGATGGTACCATGGAAGGAGCTGGAGGCAAAGTAATTGAGGGCGGTGGTGACTTTCACAGTCACTGGTGGCCACCAGGTCCAGCAGGGAGCAGATTGTCTGCCACCAGCTAACGCGACAACCTCAGTCTCCTGAAGCAATGCTCTTCCGAGAGGTCAAGGAAGCTGAGCCTCTGTCTGTACACCCTGTGTCACGCGAGCTTGACCCCTCTGCTCTCCCATCTCTGTTATTCCCTGGCTAACAAGGGAAATTAGGGAGAGCAGAAGGTCCAAGGAGAGGACATATAAATTGGCCAGAAAAAGCAGTAAACCTGAGGCTTGGGAGCAGTTTAGGATTCAACAAAGGAGGGCAAAGGGATTAATTAAGAAGGGGAAAATAGAATATGAGAGTAAGCTTGCAGGAAACATAAAAACTGACTGTGAAAGCTTTTATAGATATGTGAAGAGAAAAAGATTGATGAAGTCAAGCATAGGTCCCTTGCAGTCAGAATCGGGAATTTATAATGGGGAACAAAGAAATGGCAGACCAATTAAATACATATTTTGGTTCTGTCTTCACAAAGGAGGACACAAATAACCTCCCAGAGATGCCGGGGAACATAGGGTCTGATGAGAGGGAGGAACTGAAAGAAATCAGTATTTGTAGGGAAATGGTGTTAGGGAAATTGATGGGATTGAAGGCCAATAAATCCCCAGGGCCTGATAATCTACATCCTAGGGTACTTAAGGAAGTGGCCCTAGAAATAGTAGATGCATTGCTGATCATCTTCCAGCATTCGATGGAATCTGGAACAGTGCCCATGGATTGGAGGGTAGCTAATGTAACCCCACTATTTAAAAAAGGTGGTAGAGAGAAAACGGGGAATTACAGACAGGTAAGCCTGACATCGGTAGTGGGGAAAATGCTAGAATCCATTATAAAAGATGTAATAGCAGAGCACTTGGAAAACAGTGACAGGATCGGACAAAGTATGATATGGCATGATATGAGACAAAACGACAAAATATGACAAAGTCAACATGGATTTACAAAAGGTAAATCATGCTTGACTAATCTACTGGAGTTTTTTGAGGATGTAACTGGTAGAATAGATAAGGGAGAACCAGTGGATGTGGTGTATTTGGACTTTCAGAAGGCTTTTGGTAAGGTCCCGCATAAGAGACTAGCGTGTAAAGTTAAGGCACATGGGATTGGGGATATGGTATTGACTTGGATAGAGAACTGGTTAGCAGTCAGAAAGCAAAGAGTTGGAATAAACAGCTCTTTTTCCGAGTGGCAGGCAGTGACTAGTGGGGTACCGCAGGGATCGGTCCTTGGACCCCCGCTATTCACAATATATATTAATGATCTAGACAAGGGAACTAGATGTAATATCTCCAAATTTGCAGACGACACAATGCTGGGTGGGCGTGTGTGCTGTGAGGAGGATGCCGAGAAACTCTAGGATGATTTGGATAGGTTGGGTGATTGGGCAAAAACATGGCAGATACAGTATAACATGGATAAATGTGAGGTTATCCACTTTGGTGGCTAAAACAGGAAGGCAGATTATTATCTGAATGGCAATAGATTGGGAGAAGGGGAAGTGCAACGAGACCTGGGTGTCCTTGTGCACCAGTCGCTGAAGGTAAGCATGCAGGTGCAGCAGGCGGTTAAGAAGGCAAATGGTATGTTGGCCTTTGTAGCAAGAGGATTCGAGTGCAGGAGCAAGGATGTCTTGCTGCAGTTGTACAGGGCCTTGGTGAGACCACACCTTGAGTATTGGGTGCAGTTTTGGTCGCCTTATCTGAGGAAGGATGTTCTTACCATGGAAGGAGTTCAGCGAAGATTCACCAGGCTGATACCTGGGATGGCAGGAATGACGTATGAGGAGAGATTGGGACGATTGGGCTTGTACTCGCTGGAGTTTAGAAGAATGAGAGGGGATCTCATTGAAACTTATAAAATTCTGACAGGACTGGACAGACTAGATGCAGGAAGGATGTTCCCGATGGTCGGGAGTCCAGAACCAGGGTTCACAGTCTAAGAATAAGGGGTAGGCTATTTAGGACAGAAACGAGGAGGAATTTCTTCACCCAGAGAGTGGTGAACCTGTGGAATTCTCTACCACAGAAGACAGTAGAGGCCAATTCATTAAATATATTCAAGAAGGAGTTGAATATATTTCTTAAGGCTAAAGGGATCAAGGGGTATGGGGAGAAAGCAGGGACCGGGTACTGAATTTGGATGATCAGCCATGATCTCATTGAATGGCGGTGCAGGCGCGAGGGGCCGAATGGCCTACTCCTGCTCCTATCTTCTATGTTTCTATTGCTCCCTCTCTATTGCTCCCTCACTATTGCTCACTCACTATTGCTCCCTCACTATTGCTCCCTCTCTCTATTGCTCCCTCACTATTGCTCCCTCTCTATTGCTCCCTCACTATTGCTCCCTCACTATTGCTCCCTCACTATTGCTCCCTCTCTATTGCTCCCTCTCTCTATTGCTCCCTCTCTCTATTTCTCCCTCTCTATTGCTCCCTCACTATTGCTCACTCACTATTGCTCCCTCTCTCTATTTCTCCCTCACTATTGCTCCCTCACTATTGCGCCCTCTCTATTGCTCACTCACTATTGCTCCCTCACTATTGCTCCCTCACTATTGCTCCCTCACTATTGCTCCCTCACTATTGCTCCCTCACTATTGCTCCCTCTCTCTATTGCTCCCTCTCTCTATTTCTCCCTCTCTATTGCTCCCTGTCTAAGGAAAACAACCCCAGCCTGTCCAGTCTCTCTTCATAGCTGAAGCGCTCCAGCCCAGGTAACATCCTGGTGAATCTCCTCTGCACCCTCTCCAATGCAATCACATCCTTCCTATAGTGTGGCGACCAGAACTACATGCAGTATTCCAGCTGTGGCCTAACTAGTGTTTTGTACAGCTCCATCATAACCTCCCTGCTCTTATATTCTATGCCCTGGCTAATGAAGGCAAGTATCCCATATGCCTTTTTCACCACCTTATCTACCTGTCCTGCTGCCTTCAAGGATCTATGTACATGCACACCAAGGTCCCTCTGATCCTCTGTCCTTCCTAGGGTCCTACCATTCATTGTGTATTCCCTTGCCTTGTTAGTCCTCCTGTGGGAGACTACAGTCTCCCGTGTAAAGAAATAGGCAACACAGCGAGCTACAAGAAATAGGTCTTTACTCCAACTCTCACAATACAGTACTGAATTCGTAAAGCCTGCGAGCCTGTGATGACTCACGGATTGGTCACCTGCTGGAACCTGATTGGTTTTCCTTCTCTCAGCAGCAGGCAAGTCTGAACATGCCTTATTCCTCTCAGCTTGCAACTGTCTTGCAGGGGGAGGGGAATACAGCAGTTAAAAGGGGATTATACAGGTTTATCTACATACACACAGTGTTTCCCCAATGTGGCAACGCCACATACGCCCCCCCAGAATCCTCGTTAACTGTAAAAGTCAGTCTCTGCGAAGGTTTGACCAAACGGCCGTAGCGGCTGTAGTAGCCATCTGGCGTGTGAGGAGGGCTGTCTGGGAGGTCGGCCGGTTGGTTCGTCGGCTGGTCTGGCGGCTGGTCTGCCGGTGGGCTGGCTGGACGGGCTGCCGGTGAAGGTGGAGCGGCGGCCGTGAAGTAAGGTTCTGGCGTGTCTTGGTCCTCTTGTGGGGCCGCCGCCAATGCGGAAGGTCTGCCCCGCCATGGGGGAAGAGCCGGACAAACCGGGAAGCTAAGGTCCAGGTGCGCTGGTTCAAGGCGGTCTACTGAAATAAAGTCCGGCTTCCCGCCGATGTCGATAAGAAAAGTTTTGTCCCCCGTCTCCAATACTGAGAAGGGGCCGGTGTATGGTGCCTGCAGCAGGCCTCTGTGCGTGTCCCGGCGCACGAAGACGAACTCCGCATGTCGTAAGTCCCGAGGCACGTAGGACGGCTGTGGGCCGTGTTGTGAAGTGGGCACTGGACGGAATTGCTGGGCTGCGTCCTGGTGCAGGGAAAGCTGTCTGGCGGCCGACCACGGCTCCGTTGTCAGGGGGAGGAAGTCGCCTGGTACTCTGAGCGGTTGGCCGTAGACCATCTCGGCCGCGGAGGCGCGGAGGTCCTCTTTGGGCGCGGTGCGCAATCCCAGGAGGACACAGGGTAGTTTGTCGATCCAGCTGGTGTCAGCCAGGCTGGTGCAGAGGGAGGCTTTCAAGGAACGATGAAAGCGCTCGCAGAGCCCGTTGGCCTGCGGGTGGTAGGCTGTTGTCCTGTGCAACTTGGTGCCGAGGCTGGCGGTGATGGCATTCCACAAGTGGGAGGTGAACTGGGGGCCCCTGTCCGAGGATATGTCGGTCGGCACGCCGAACCGGGCCACCCATGTCGAGACGAATGCTCGCGCAACGTCAGTCGTGGTGGTGGAGGCGAGGGGAACCGCATCTGGTGGTGCGGTCGATGATCATGAGCAGGTGTGTGAAACCGTGCGACAGCGGCAAGGGGCCTACCAGATCGACGTGGACGTGGTCGAAACGCCTCTCAGGCACCGGGAAACACTCCAATGGCGCCTTGGTGTGCTGCTGGACCTTAGCGCGCTGACACGCCATGCATGTGTTGGTCCAGTCTCTCACATCCTTGTGGAGTCCAGGCCAGACGAACTTGGCGGACATGAGTTTCTGAGATGCACGCATCCCTGGATGTGAGAGGCCGTGGATGATGTCGAAAACTCGCTTGCGCCAAGCGGATGGGACGACCGGCCTAGGCGAAGGGACTGAGACGTCGCACAGGAGGGTTGTGCCGGCTGCGTGGAAGTGGATGTCAGCCAGAGTGAGGCTGGTGGTTGACGTCCTGAGGGCCTGGATCTCCGCGTCGGCGGCCTGGTCTCTCGCCATGCTGGCGTAGTCGACGCCCAGGTGCACTGCGTGGAGCGAGGGTCTTGAGAGGCAGTCAGCCACCAAATTGTCCTTGCCGGCGACGTGGCGGATGTCCGTGGTGAACTCTGAGATGAAGTTGAGTTGGCGCTGTTGGCGCGCGGACCAGGGTTCGGTTACTTTGGCCATGGCGAAAGTGAGCGGCTTGTGGTCCACGAATGCGGTGAACGGCCGGCCTTCCAGGAGGAAACGGAAGTGCCGGATTGCCAGGAACAGGGCCAGGAGCTCTCTGTTGAACATGCTGTAGGCCTGCTCGTTCTTGCGCAGCTGTCGGCTGAAAAATGCCAGTGGCTGCCATGCGCCTTCGACCCACTGTTGCTGGACAGCGCCAACGGCGTAATCTGAGGCGTCCGTGGTGAGGGCGGTCTTGGCGCCCGGGATGGGGTGGGCCAGTAGTGTGGCGTTGGCCAAGGCGCTTTTGGTCTGGTGGAAGGCTGTCGCCATCTCGCTGGACCAGGTGAGTTGCTCTTTGCCCGTTTTGCCCCTGGTGGCTTCGTAGAGGGGGCGCATGAGTGAGGCGGCCTTGGGCACGAAACGATGATAGAAATTGACCATCCCCAAAAATTCCTGCAGCGTCTTGACCGAGGTGGGCTGGGGAAAGTCCGCCACTGCCTGCACCTTGGAAGGTAGGGGAATGGCTCCCCTTGGCGAGATTCTGTGGCCGAGAAAGTCAATTTGGGCTGCTCCGAACTGGCATTTGGCCGGGTTGACGATTAGCCCGTGTTGGCTGAGGCGCTGGAAAAGAGAGCGCAAATGCGCGATGTGCTCGGCCTTGCTGGTGCTGGCCACGAGGATATCATCCAGATAGATGAACAGGAAGCTCAGGTCCCGTAGGACGGAATCCATGAGCCGTTGGAAGGCCTGTGCGGTGTTCTTGAGCCCGAAGGGCATGCGCAGGAACTCGAACAGTCCGAAGGGGGTGATGACCGTCGTCTTCTGGACGTCTGCGTGGTGGACGGGGACCTGATGGTAGCCGCGAATCAGGTCAACCTTGGAAAAGACGGACTTTCCTGCTAGGTGTGCCGAAAAGTCTTGGATGTGCGGAATGGGGTATCTATCGGGCGTGGTGGCATCGTTGAGCCGTCTGTAGTTGCCGCAGGGGCGCCAGCCACCGCCCGGCTTGGGCACAATGTGGAGGGGGGACGACCAGGGGCTGTTCGAGCGGCGGATGATGCCCAGTTTATCCATCGTGGCGAATTCTTCCTTGGCCACCGCCATCTTGGCTGGGTCCAGGCGTCTGGCTCGGGCGAACACTGGTGGTCCCGTAGTGGCGATGTGGTGCTCGACACCATGCTTGGCTGCCGCGGCTGAGAAGGTCGGTTGTGTGAGCCTCGGGAAATCTGCGAGTAGGCGGGCGTAGTCGTCATCCGCCGGGGCAGAACAGGACCCGACGAGGGCCGGGCTGTTGCTCTGCTGGCAGGCCAGTGAAGCGAAAGTTGCTGCGTCGATCAGGCGCCTGTCGCGGACGTTGACCAGGAGTCCGTGGGCGCAAAGAAAATCGGCGCCCAGCAAGGGATGTGCCACCGAGGCCGTCACGAAATCCCACGTAAATCGCTGGCTGTTGAAACAAACCTCGGCCCGTCGCTTTCCAAAAGTAGCGATGGCTGCGCCATTTACCGCCACGAGGGGTGGGCCGCTACAGCCTGCCTGGATGTCAAGCTGGGAGGCAGGAATTATGCTGCATTGGGCTCCGGTGTCGCAAAGGAATCTGCGCCCTGAAAGGGAGTCGGTTATGTACAGCAGTTTACCTGCGGTGCCGATGGCCATCGTGGCGGCGGGGGTGCGGTCGAGCGGGCCTACACGGCGACGCGGGGCTGGCGCGTTGGGCCGGGCGGCCATCTTGGTTTGATCGAAAGAGCAGGGTGCTCTGCAGCGTTGGGCCTTGTGGCTGAAACGCGCGTGGTAGTAACATAGTCCTGCGGCCTGGCGTGGCGGCGCGCACTCGGTGGTGTCGGGGGGCCTCGCGGCTGCACAGCCGAGTTGGGCGACGGTGAAGACTTTTTCCGCGGCGGCTGCCAGTTGTACGCAGTCCATGATCGGGGACCCCGCGAGGGCAGTCTGTACCTGCTGAGGAAGCAGGCTGAGGAAAAGGGCCCGAAACAAGAAGCCCTGCGGTTCAGAGCCCAGGAGCGCAGGCATCCGGCTCATCAACTGGGTCGGGGTAGAGTCGCCGAGGCCTGGTAGTGAAAGAAGCCTACGGGCCCTCTCCTCCCCAGACAGGCCATAAGCCTGCAGCAAATGGCCCTTAATGGTTGAGTACTTGCCGGTCTGTGGTGGGTTCCCCAGCAGGTCGAGAACTTTGGCGGCGGTGGAGCTTGCTAGTGCTGAGACTACGTGGAGGTACCTTTCTTCGTCATCTTGAACCCTGCAAAGGGTGAATTGGGCCTCCGTGTGCGTGAACCAAGCTGGTGCTTGGTGTTCCCAGAAGTTGGGGAGCTTCAAGGACGCGGCGCCGGCCGACATCGGGCTGCTGCTGGTTGCCGTCGGGTCGTTGCTGGCCTCTGTTGGGCTACGTGAGTCGGGGGCTTCGGCCGCCGACATTTGGGGTCACCAATGTGGGAGACTACAGTCTCCCGCGTAAAGAAATAGGCAACACAGCGAGCTGCAAGAAATAGGTCTTTACTCCAACTCTCACAATACAGTACTGAATTCGTAAAGCCCGCGAGCCTGTGATGACTCACCGATTGGTCACCTGCTGGAACCTGATTGGTTTTCCTTCACTCAGCAGCAGGCAAGTCTGAACATGCCTTATTCCTCTCAGCTTGCAACTGTCTTGCGGGGGGAGGGGAATACAGCAGTTAAAAGGGGATTATACAGGTTTATCTACATACACACAGTGTTTCCCCACAACACCACACTCCCAAAATGCATCACCTCACACTTTTCAGGGTTAAATTCCATTTGCCACTGTTCTGCCCATCTGACCAACCCGTCTATATCATCCTGCAGCCTGAGGCTTCCCTCCTCGCTAGTTACCACTCCACCAATTTTCATGTCATCTGCGAACTTACTGATCATACCTCCTACATTCATATTTAAATCATTAATGTACACTACAAACAGCAAGGGACCCAGCACCGATCCCTGCGGTACACCACTGGATGCAGGCTTCCAGTCACAAAAACAACCTTCCACCATCACCCTCTGCCTCCTGCCACTAAGCCAATTTTGGATCCAGTGTGCCAAATATTCCTGGATCCCATGGGCTCTTACCTTCTTGACCAGTCTCTCATGCGGGACTTTGTCAAAAGCTTTACTGAAGTCCATGTAGACTACATCAACTGCACTACCCTCATCCACACACCTAGTCACCCCCTCGAAAAGTTCAATCAAACATTCAGACATGACAAAGCCATGCTGACTATCCTTGATTAATCCTTGCCTCTCCAAGTGGAGACTAATTCTGTCCCTCAGAATTTTTTCCAATAATTTCCCTACCACTGATGTTAGGCTCACTGGCCTGTAATTCCCTGGTTTATCCCTACTACCCTTCTTGAATAATGGTACTACATTAGCTATTCTCCAGTTCTCGGGCACCTCCCCTGTGGCCTCTCTGTTGCTGCCCTCTCTGTTGCTCCCCTCTCTGTTGCTCCCTCTCTATTTCTGGCCCCCTGCAACTCTCTCCACACCAGGCCCTTGCTGCTGAAGATCTTTATTCTCCTCCTCTTGCTCAGTCCACTCGAGAGCTGCCATGACGCCACCCATCATGTACTTCTCTGTGAACGCCTCGAACTCAGACCGCAGGTGTCGGCGGGAGGTGCGAGTGGGAAACTTAAAGAGGCTTCAGAGACCCAGGTAAGGCCTCAGACCGCGGGTGTCGGCGGGAGGCGCAAGCGGGAAGCTTAAAAAGGCTTCAGAGACCCAGGTAAGGCCTCAGACCGCGGGTGTCGGCGGGAGACGCGAGCGGGAAGCTTAAAAAGGCTTCAGAGACCCAGGTAAGGCCTCAGACCGCGGGTGTCGGTGGGAGGCGCAAGCGGGAAGCTTAAAAAGGCTTCAGAGACCCAGGTAAGGCCTCAGACCGCGGGTGTCGGCGGGAGGCGCGAGCGGGAAGCTTAAAAATGCTTCAGGGACCCAGGTAAGGCCTACCAATCTCCAGTCTCCGAAGTCAGAGGGAAGGAGAGAGGTAAAAGGTAATCCAAGTGTGACGTCACCAGAAAGCGGGTAAGTGATTGGTTGGTAAGTATTTCTCTCTTTTTAAGCTTAAACTCTGTGGTTTATAGTTTCTAAGGTGTGATATTCATCATCTAGAATCGGGGCAGAGGGTATTTAAAAATAATATTAATAAATTTAATTAATTACATAGAATGGCAGAGCAGGTGATGTGTTGCTGCTGCAATATGTGGGAGCTGGTGAACACCATTGATGCTCACGGTGATCACATTTGCAGTAAGTGTTGGCTGCTCGAGGAATTACGGCTCCGTGTTGAAGAACTGGAGTCCGAGCTTCAAACACTGAGACACATCAGGGAGGGGGAGAGTTACCTGGACTCTGTGTATCAGGAGGTAGTCACACCAATTAGGTTAATTAATGCAGATGTAGTCCGTGGTCAGGGACAGGATGGTGTGACTAGAAGTGAGGCAGGTATGGGGATCCAGGAGGTAGTGTTGGAGGAGCCACAGCCCTTGCTCTTGTCCAACAGGTTTGAGGCTCTTACTCCCTGTGAGGATGGGAACAGGGACTGCGGGGAGGATGAGCAACCTGGCCACAGCCCCGTGGAGTGGGGGGCCATTCAAGTGGGGGGAGTTAAAAGAAATGTTGTAGTGGTAGGGGATAGTATCGTTAGGGGGATAGATAGAGTTCTTTGCAGCTGAGAGCGAGAGTCCCGAAGGCTGTGTTGCCTGCCCGGTGCCAGGGTTAAGGACATCTCCTCTGGGCTGGAGAGAAACTTGGAGTGGGAGGGGGAGGATCCAGTTGTCGTGGTCCATGTTGGTACCAACGACATAGATAGGACAAGGAAGGAGATTCTGCTGAGGGAGTTTGAGCAGCTAGGGGCCAAATTAAAAAGCAGAACCACAAGGGTAATAATCTCTGGATTACTACCTGAGCCACGTGCAAATTTGGCTAGGGTAAATAAAATTAGAGAGTTAAATGCGTGGCTCAAAGACTGGTGTGGGAGAAATGGGTTTTGCTTCCTGGGACACTGGCACCAGTACTGGGACAGGAGAGAGCTGTTCCGTTGGGATGGACTTCACTTGGCCAGTGCTGGGACTAGAATCCTGGCGAATCGAATAACTAGGGCTGTAGAGAGGGCTTTAAACTAATTAGTGCGGGGGAGGTTTTAAGAGAGCGAAAAATAAAAATGACAGCGGAGAAGGCAATAGAGCAAGGTAGCAGTGGGGGAATTAAAAACCAGAGCGTGTCAGGAAGGGACAGAATGTATAATGATAAAGGTAAAGTAGTAAAAGGGGTAAAAGCAGGAATAAATCATCAGAAAACATATTTGAAAGTTCTTTATCTGAATGCACGCAGCATTCGTAACAAAATTGACGAGTTGACGGTGCAAATAACTACACATGGGTATGATCTGGTGGCCATTATGGAAACATGGCTGCAAGATAATCATGAATGGGAACTAAACATACAAGGGTATTTGTCAATTAGGAAGGACAGACAGGAAGGAAAGGGAGGTGGGGTTGCTATGTTAATCAAGGGTGGAATCACTGCAATAGTCAGAAATGATATTGGGTCAAAGGATCAGGATAGTGAAACAGTTTGGGTGGAGATAAGGAATAATAAGGGGAAAAAGTCACTAGTGGGCGTAGTCTATAGGCCTCCTAACAGTTGCAACTCTGTTGGTCGGAGTATAAATCAGGAAATAGTTGGGGCTTGTAAAAAGGGAACAGCTATAATCATGGGGGATTTTAACTTTCATATTGACTGGACTAATCAAATTGGGCATGGCAGCATTGAGGAAGAGTTCATAGAGTGTATTAGGGACGGGTTCCTTGAGCAGTATGTAACTGAACCAACCAGGGGGCAGGCAATCTTAGATCTGGTCCTGTGTAATGAGACAGGATTAATACAAAATGTCCTAGTAAAGGATCCCCTTGTGTCGTATCGTCTCATATTGTGTTGTATCGTGTCGTATTGTCTCATATCATGTCATATTGTGTCGTATCATCTCATATTGTGTCGTATCATGTCGTATTGGAGGGCAAATTATTATTTAAATGGCAATAGATTGGGAGAGGGGGAAGTACAGAGAGACCTGGGTGTTCTTGTACACCAGTCACTGAAGGCGAGCATGCAGGTGCAACAGGCGGTCAAGAAGGCAAACGGTATGCTGGCCTTCATAGCAAAAGGGTTAGAATACAGGAACAGGGATACCTTGCTGCAGCTGTACAGGGCACTGGTGAGACCACACCTCGAGTACTGTGTACAGTTTTGGTCGCCTCATCTGAGGAAGGATGTTCTTGCCATGGAGGGGGTGCAGCGGCGATTCACCAGGCTGATACCAGGAATGGCGGGAATGACCTATGAGGAGAGACTATGTAGTTTAGGGATGTACACACTGGAGTTTAGAAGATTGAGAGGGGACCTCATAGAAGTGTATAAAATTCTGACAGGTCTAGACAGACTGGATGCAGAAGGAATGTTTCCCTTGGCGGGTGAGAACAGAACTAGAGGACATAATTTAAGGATAAGGGCTAAACCATTTAGGACAGAGATGAGGGGGAATTTCTTCACTCAGAGAGTGGTGAACCTGTGGAACTCATTGCCACAGAGGGCAGTGTACGCCAGCTCATTAAATATATTTAAGAGGGAATTAGATATATTTCTACGGGCAAAAGGGGTTAAGGGTTACGGAGAGAAGGCGGGGACGGGATACTGAATTAAAGGATCAGCCATGATCTCATCGAATGGCGGAGCAGGCACGAAGGGCCGAATGGCCTACTCCTGCTCCTATCTTCTATGTATCTATGTATCTATGTATCATGTCATATTGTGTCGTATCGTCTCATATTGTGTCGTATTGTCTCAAATTGTGTCGTATCATCTCATATCGTGTCGTATCATCTCATATCGTGTCATATTGTGTCGTAGTGTGTCGTATCATCTCATATCGTGTCGTATCATCTCATATCTTGTCATATTGTGTCGTATTGTGTCGTATCATCTCATATCGTGTTGCATTGTGTCGTATTGTCTCATATCGTGTTGTATTGTGTCGTATCATCTCATATTGAGTCGTAGTGTCCCATATTGTGTCGTAATGTCTCATATTGTGTCGTATTGTGTCGTATCATCTCATATCGTGTTGTATTGTGTCGCATTGTCTCATATTGTGTCGTATTGTGTCGTATCATCTCATATCGTGTTGTATTGTGTCGTATTGTCTCATATTGTGTCGTATTGTGCCGTATTGTCTCATATCGTGTCATATTGTGTCGTATCATCTCATATTGTGTCATATTGTCTCATATCGCGTCATATTGTGTCGTATCGTCTCATATTGTGTCGTATTGTGTCGTATTGTCTCATATCATGTCATATTGTGTCGTATCATCTCATATCATGTCGTATTCTGTTGTATCATCTCATATTGTGTCGTATCATCACATATCGTGTTGCATTGTGTCGTATCATATTGTATCGTCTAATATTGTGTCGTATCGTTTCATATCGTGTCGTATTGTGTCATATCATCTCCTTTTGTGTCGTATTGTGTCGTTTCATCTGATATTGTGTCATATCGTCTCATATCGTGTCATATTGTGTCGTATCATCTCATATTGTGTCGTATTGTGTCATATCGTCTCATATCGTGCAGTATTGTGTCGTATCATCTCATATTCTGTCATATCATCTCATATCCTGCCGTTTCATCTCGTATCATGTCGTATACTCTCATATTGTGTCGTATCATCTCATATCGTGTCGTATTGTATCGTATCATTTCACATCATGTCGTATTGTGTCGTATCGTTTCATATCGCGTTGCATTGTGTCGTATCCTCTCATATCGTGTCGTATTGTGTCGTATCATCTCATATCATGTCGCATCGTGTCGTATCGTCTCATATCCTGTCGTATTGTGTCATATCGCCTCATATTGTGTCGTATTGTGTCATATTGTCTCATATCGTGTCGTATTGTGTCGTATCATCTCATACTGTGTCGTATCATCTCATATCGTGTCGTATCATCTCATATCGTGTTGTATCATCTCATAGTGTGTCGTATCATCTCACATCATGTCGTATTGTGTCGTATCATCTCATATCGTGTTGCATTGTGTCGCACCATCTCATATAGTGTCGTATCGTCTCATATCGCGTTGTATCGTCTCCTATCATGGCGTATCATCGCATATCATGTCGTATCATCTCATATCCTGTTGTATTGTTTTGTATCGTCTCAAATCGTGTTGCATTGTGCCGTATCGTCTCATATCGTGTCGTATTGAGTCATATCATCTCATATCGTGTCGTATTGTCTCATATTGTGTTGCATTGTGTCGTATCGTCTCATGTCATGTCGTATCATCTCATATCATGTCATATCGTCTCATAGCATGTCATATTGTGTCGTATCATTTCATATCGTGTCGTATTGTGTCGTATCATCTCATATCATGTTGCATTGTGTCATATCATCTCATATCATGTCGCATTGTGTTGTATCGTCTCATATCGTCTCATATCCTGTTGTATTGTGTCGTATCATCTCATATTGTGTCGTATTGTCTGATATCGTGTCGTATCATCTCATATCGTGTCGTATTCTGTCGTATCATCTTATATCATGTCGTATCGTCTCATATCATGTCGTATCATGTCATATTGCGTCGTATCATCTCACATCGCGTCGTATTGTGTCGTATCATCTCATATCATGTCATATTGTGTTGTATCATCTCATATCCTGTCGTATTGTGTCGTATCGTCTCATAGCATGTCGTAGTGTGTCGTATTGTCTCATATCATGTTGTATCGTGCCGTATCGTCTCACATCGTGTCGTCTCATCTCATATCATTTCATATCGTGTCGTATTCTGTTGTATCGGCGCATATTGTGTCGTATCATCTCATATCGTATTGCATTGTGTCGTATCATCTCATATCGTGTTGTATTGTGTCGTATCGTCTCATATTGTGTAGTATTGTGCCGTATTGTCTCATATCGTGTCATATTGTGTCGTATCATCTCATATTGTGTCGTATTGTCTCATATCGTGTCATATTGTGTCGTATCATCTCATATTGTGTCGTATCATGTCGTATCGTCTCATATCCTGTTGTATTGTGTCGTATCGTCTCATATTGTGTCGTATTGCATTGTATTGTCTCATATTGTGTCGTATCATCTCATATCATGTCGTATCATCTCATATCATGTCATATTGTGTCGTATCATCTCATATTGTGTCGTATTGTGTCATATCATCTCATATCGTGTCGTATCGTCTCATATCGTGTCATATTGTGTCGTATCGTCTCATATTGTGTCGTATGTCTCATATCGTGTTGTATCATCTTGTATCATCTCATATCGTGTCGTATCAGCTCATATCATGTCGTATCATCTCATATCGTGTCGTATCGTCTCATATCATGTTGTATCGTGTCGTATCATCTCATATCATGTCGTATTGTGTCGTATCCTCTCATATCCTGTCGTATTGTGTCGTATCATCTCATATTCTGTCGTATTGTGTTGTATCGTCTCATATTGTGTCGTATCGTCTCATATTGTGTCATATCGTCTCATATTGTGTCGTATCGTCTCATATTATGTCATATCATCTCATATCGTGTCATATTGTGTTGTATCATCTCATATTGTGTCGTATTGTGTCATATCATCTCATAGCATGTCGTATCGTCTCATATCGTGGCGTATTGTGTCATATCATCTCACATTGTGTCGTATCTTGTCGTATTGTGTCGTATCATCCCATATTGTGTCGTATGTCTCATATTGTGTTGTATTGTCTCATATCGTGTCGTATCATCTCATATCATGTCGCATCATCTCATATCATGTCGCATTGTGTCCTATCGTCTCATATTGTGACGCATGTCTCATATTGTGTTGTATCATCTCATATCGTGTTGTATCGTCTCATATCGTGTCGTATCATCTCATATAGTGTCGTATCATCTCATATCCTGTCGTATTCTGTCGTATCATCTCATATCGTGGTGCATTGTGTCGTATTGTCCCATATCGTGTCGTATCGTCTCATATTGTGTCGTATCATCTCATATCATGTCGCATCATCTCATATCCTGTCGTATTGTGTTGTATCATCTCATAGCGTGTCGTATCATCTCATATCCTGTCGTATTGTGTCGTATCCTCTCATATCCTGTCGTATTGTGTCGTATCATCTCATATTCTGTCGTATTGTGTTGTATCGTCTCATATTGTGTCGTATCGTCTCATATTGTGTCATATCGTCTCATATTGTGTCGTATCATCTCATATTATGTCGTATCATCTCATATCGTGTCATATTGTGTCGTATCATCTCATATTGTGTCGTATTGTGTCATATCATCTCATAGCGTGTTGTATCATCTCATATCGTGGCGTATTGTGTCATATCATCTCACATTGTGTCGTATCTTGTCGTATTGTGTCGTATCATCTCATATTGTGTCGTATGTCTCATATTGTGTTGTATCGTCTCATATCATGTCGTATCATCTCATATCGTGTCGTATCATCTCATATCATGTCGCATTGTGTCCTATCGTCTCATATTGTGACGCATGTCTCATATTGTGTTGTGTCGTCTCATATCGTGTTGTATCGTCTCATATCGTGTCGTATCATCTCAGATAGTGTCGTATCATCTCATATCCTGTCGTATTGTGTCGTATCATCTCATATCGTGTCGTATCATCTCATATCGTGTCATATCATGTCGTATTGTGTCGTATCATTTCACATCATGTCGTATTGTGTCGTTATCATCTCACATCGTGTCGTATTGTGCTGTATCATCTCATATCATGTCGTATCATCTCATATCGTGTCTTATTGTGTCGTATCATCTCATATCATGTCGCATCGTCTCATATCATGTCGTATCGTCTCATATCATGTCGTATTGTGTCGTATCGTCTCATATCATGTCATATCGTGTCGTATCGTCTCATATCATGTCGTATTGTGTCGTATCGTCTCATATCATGTCATATTGTGTCGTATTGTCTCATATTATGTCGTATCGTCTCATATTGTGTCGTATTGTCGCATATCGTGTCATATCGTCTCATATCATGCTGTATTGGGTCATATCATCTTATATCCTGTCGTATTGTCGCATATCGTGTCGTATCTTGTCGTATTGTTGCATATTGTGTCGTATTCTGTTGTATCATCTCATATCATGTCGTATCGTCTCATATCGTGTCGTATTGTGTCATATCA
Organism: Somniosus microcephalus; assembly: GCF_052327205.1. Taxonomy (NCBI): domain Eukaryota; kingdom Metazoa; phylum Chordata; class Chondrichthyes; order Squaliformes; family Somniosidae; genus Somniosus; species Somniosus microcephalus. Next base: position 3,514,509 of record NC_141017.1, on the reverse strand, counting down.
CCTCTTATCATGTTGTATTGTGTCGTATCATCTCATATCGTGTCGTATTGTGTCGTATCATCTCATATAGTGTGGTATCATCTCATATAGTGTCGTATCATCTCATATCATCTCATATCATGTCGTATCGTCTCATATCATGTTGTATCATGCTGTATCATCTCATATCATGCCGTATTGTGTCGTATCATCTCATATTGGGTTGTATCGTCTCATATCGTGTCGTATTGTGCTGTATCATCTCATATCGTGTCGTATTGTATCACATCATGTTGCATTGTGTCGTATCGTCTCATATCGTGTCGCATCATCTCATATCGTGTCGTATCATTTCATATCGTGTCGTATTGTGTTGTATCGTCTCATATTGTGTCGCATTGTGTCGTATCGTCTCACATCATGTCGCATTCTGTCGTATCGTCTCATATCGTGTCGTATCATTTCATATCATGTTGTATTGTGTTGTATCGTCTCATATCGTGTTGCATTGTGTCATATCGTCTCATATCATGTCGCATTCTGTCGTATCGTCTCATATCGTGTTGTATCGTCTCGTACCCTGTCGTAATGTGTCGTATTGTCCCATATCGTGTCGTATTGTGTCGTATCATCTCATAACGTGTTGCACTGTGTCAAATCGTCTCATATCATGTCGTATTGTGTCGTAGCGTCTCATACATGAGAGGTCCTTGTCGTGTACAAATTGTTCCTGGCTGCCATTTCTCAGGGCGGTAGTCCCGGGCCAAAACTGGTTGACCTATCTTAAAACTCCTGGTCGGCCTTTCATTCATATTCTGAAACTGCCTGTTCTCCACATCTCTTCGGACGTTTGGCTTAACCAAATCCAAGCGGCATCGTAGTCTTCGATTGAAGAACATCATGGCTGGAGTTTGGTTGGTAACTGCATGTGTCGCATTCCGGTAGGCAAACAAGAAGTTGTCCACCTTGTGTTGTAGGGGTATATTTTCATTACACATTGCCTTGATAGCCTTCTTGAATGTTTGGACAAACCTCTCAGCCAATCCATTAGTGGCTGGATGATATGGGGCAGATGTGTAATGCTTAACACCATTGTTCTTTAAGAACCTCCGGAACTCTTCAGACACAAACTGTGGTCCATTGTCAGAGCAAATCTGTTCAGGCAGCCCATTCCTGGCGAATATGGTTCGTAAAACTGTGATAGTTTTTTCCGTGGTGGTTGAGGACATTTTTATTACCTTTGGCCACTTTGAATGTGCATCCACCACAATTAAAAACATCGAGTCCATGAAGGGACCAGCAAAATCAATGTGCACCCTTTGCCATGGGGATGAGGGCCACTCCCATGGATGCAGAGGAGCTTGTGGTGGGGCGTTTTGGACCTTCTGACATCCTGCACAGCTTTTGGTCATCTCTTCGATTTCTCTATCGATTCCCGGCCACCACACAAACGCTCTGGCTAAGCTCTTCATTTTTACCCCACCCAGATGACCCTCATGAAGCTCATTGAGCACTCTATCCGTCAACTTAGGTGGAATTACTACTCTGGATCCACACATCAAGGTTCCTCTGCACACTGACAGCTGTTCTCTTCTTGACGAAAATGCTGGCAGCAGTGGTTCGCCATGTGCTGGCCATCCCTTCACTGTTAAATCATAGACCCGTGATAGTGTCGGGTCATTCCGTGTTTCCTTTTCTATGTTTGCATTCGTCACAGGGAGACATTCGACTTTGGTCGAGTGGAATAACTCCATTGGATCCACTGCAAGGTCTTCTTCTTCCACCGTCGGCAACGGGTAGACGTGACAATCCATCAGCATTTCCATGCTGTTTAGTTCCCCTGTACTCAATGTCATATTGGTGTGCCCCTAGGAAAAGGGACCATCTCTGCAGCCGTTGTGCTGTCATGATTGGTACGCCCTTCTGAGGGTTGAAAATGGAGACAAGAGGTTGATGATCGGTTAGTAGAGTAAATTTTTGACCATGCAGATAGTGATTGAACTTCTTCACCCCCCACACTAGGCTGAGGGCCTCTCTGTCAATCTGGGCGTAGTTACGCTCGGCAGAAGTTAACGAGCGTGACGCAAAAGCTATCAGCCTCTCCAAACCAGCACGGTGGCATAATAGTTAGCACTGTTGCCTCACAGCGCCAGGGACCCGAGTTCGAATCCGGACTCGGGTGACTGTCTGTGTGGAGTTTGCACATTCTCCCCGTGTTTGCGTGGGTTTTCTCCGGGTGCTCCGGTTTCCTCCCACAGTCCAAAGATGTGCGGATTAGGTTGATTGGCCATGATAAATTGACCATTAGTGTTAGGGAGATTAAAATATGTGGGGTTACGGGGATAGGGTGGGATATGTGTTGGTGTAGGGGTTACAGGGATCGGGTGGGATATGTGTCGGTGCAGGCTCGATGGGCCGAAATGGCCTCTATCTGCACTGTGGGGTTTCTGTGATTCTGTGATTCTGTGATATCGTGTCGTATCGTCTCATATTGTGTCGTATCGTCTCATATCCTGTCGTATCCTCTCATATCATGTTGTATCATGTCGTATTGTGTCGTATCATCTCATATCATCTCGTATTCTCTCACATCGTGTCGTATTGTGTCGTATTATCTCACATCGTGTCGTATTGTGCCGTATCATCTCATATCATGGCGTATTGTGTCGTATCATCTCATACTGTGTCGTATCGTCTCATATTGTGTCGTAATGTCTCATATTGTGTTGTATCGCCTCATATCGTGTCGTATCGTCTCATATCATGTCGTATCGGCTCATATCGGCTCTATATCGTGTTATATCATCTCATATAGTGTTGTATCGTCTCATATCGTGTCGTATCATCTCATATCGTGTTGTATCATGTCGTATTGTCTCATGTCATGTCGTATTGTGTCGTATCATCTCATTTCGTGCCGTATTGTGTCGTATCGTCTCATATCATGTTGTAGCATGTCATATCGTCTCACATCATGTCGTCTCGTCTCATATCATCTCATATCATGTCGTATTCTGTTGTATCATCTCATATTGTGTCGTATCATCTCAAATCGTGTTGCATTGTGTTGTATTTTCTCATGTCGTGTTATATTGTGTCGTATCGTCTCATATTGTGTCGTATTGTGTCGTATTGTCCCATATTGTGTTGTATTGTGTCGTAATGTCTCATATCGTGATGTATTGTGTCGTATCGTCTCATATCGTGTTGTATTGTGTCGTATCGTCTCATATTGTGTTGTATCGTGTCGTATGTCTCATATTGTGTCGTATTGTCTCAAATTGTGTCGTATCATCTCATATCGTGTCGTATCGTCTCGTACCCTGTCGTAATGTGTCGTATCGTCCCATATCGTGTCGTATTGTGTCGTATCATCTCATAACGTGTTGCATTGTGCCATATCGTCTCATATCATGTCGTATTGTGTCGTAGCATCTCATATCGTGTCATATCGTCTCATATTGTGTCGTATCGTCTCATATCCTGTCATATCCTCTCATATCATGTTGTATCATGTCGTATTGTGTCGTATCATCTCATATCGTCTCGTATTCTCTCACATCGTGTCGTATTGTGTCGTATTATTTCACATCGTGTCGTATTGTGCCGTATCATCTCATATCATGGCGTATTGTGTCGTATCATCTCATACTGTGTCGTATCATCTCATATTGTGTCGTAATGTCTCATATTGTGTTGTATCGCCTCATATCGTGTCGTATCGTCTCATATCATGTCGTATCGGCTCATATTGTCTCTATATCATGTTATATCATCTCATATAGTGTTGTATCATCTCATATCGTGTCGTATCATCTCATATCATGTTGTATCATGTCGTATTGTCTCATATCATGTTGTATTGTGTCGTATCGTCTCATTACCTGCCGTATTGTGTCGTATCATCTCATATCATGTTGTATCATGTCGTATCGTCTCACATCGTGTCGTCTCGTCTCATATCATCTCATATCGTGTCGTATTCTGTTGTATCATCTCATATTGTGTTGTACCATCTCATATCGTGTTGCATTGTGTTGTATTTTCTCATATCGTGTTATATTGTGTCGTATCGTCTCATATTGTGTCGTATTGTCCCATATTGTGTTGTATTGTGCCGTAATGTCTCATATCATGACGTATTGTGTCGTATCGTCTCATATCGTGTTTTATTGTGTCGTATCGTCTCATATTGTGTTGTATCGTGTCGTATTGTCTCATATCATGTCATATTGTGTCGTATCATCTCATATTGTGTCGTATCGTGTCATATTGTCTCATATCATGTCATATTGTGTCGTATCGTCTCATATTGTGTCGTATTGTCTCAAATTGTGTTGTATCATCTCATATCGTGTCGTATCATCTCATATCGTGTCATATTGTGTCGTATTGTGTCGTATCATCTCATATCGTGTCGTATCATCTCATAACTTGTCATATTGTGTCGTATTGTGTCGTATCATCTCATATCGTGTTGCATTGTGTCGTATTGTCTCATATCATGTTGTATTGTGTCGTATCATCTCATATTGAGTCGTAGTGTCCCATATTGTGTCGTAATGTCTCATATTGTGTCGTATTGTGTCGTATCATCTCATATCGTGTTGTATTGTGTCGTATTGTCTCATATTGTGTCGTATTGTGCCGTATTGTCTCATATCGTGTCATATTGTGTCGTATCATCTCATATTGTGTCATATTGTCTCATATCGTGTCATATTGTGTCGTATCGTCTCATATTGTGTCGTATTGTCTCATATCATGTCATATTGTGTCGTATCATCTCATATCATGTCGTATTCTGTTGTATCATCTCATATTGTGTCGTATCATCACATATCGTGTTGCATTGTGTCGTATCGTATCATATCGTATTGTATCGTCTAATATTGTGTCGTATCGTTTCATATTGTGTCGTATTGTGTCATATCATCTCCTTTTGTGTCGTATTGTGTCGTTTCATCTGATATTGTGTCATATCATCTCATATCGTGTCATATTGTGTCGTATCATCTCACATTGTGTCGTATTGTGTCATATCGTCTCATATCGTGCAGTATTGTGTCGTATCATCTCATATTCTGTCATATCATCTCATATCCTGCCGTATCATCTCATATCGTGTCGTATGCTCTCATATTGTGTCGTATCATCTCATATCGTGTCGTATTGTATCGTATCATTTCACATCATGTCGTATTGTGTCGTATCATTTCATATCGCGTTGCATTGTGTCGTATCCTCTCATATCGTGTCGTATTGTGTCGTATCATCTCATATCATGTCGCATCGTCTCATATCCTGTCGTATTGTGTCATATCGCCTCATATTGTGTCGTATTGTGTCATATTGTCTCATATCGTGTCATATTGTGTCGTATTGTCTCATATCATGTTGTATCGTGCCGTATCGTCTCACATCGTGTCGTCTCATCTCATATCATCTCATATCGTGTCGTATTCTGTTGTATCGGCGCATATTGTGTCGTATCATCTCATATCATATTGCATTGTGTCGTATCGTCTCATATCATGTTGTATTGTGTCGTATCGTCTCATATTGTGTTGTATTGTGTCGTATTGTCTCATATTGTGTCGTATTGTGTCGTATCATCTCATATCGTGTTGTATTGTGTCGTATTGTCTCATATTGTGTCGTATTGTGCCGTATTGTCTCATATCGTGTCATATTGTGTCGTATCATCTCATATTGTGTCATATTGTCTCATATCGTGTCATATTGTGTCGTATCATCTCATATTGTGTCGTATTGTGTCGTATTGTCTCATATCATGTCATATTGTGTCGTATCATCTCATATCATGTCGTATTCTGTTGTATCATCTCATATTGTGTCGTATCATCACATATCGTGTTGCATTGTGTCGTATCGTATTGTATCGTCTAATATTGTGTCGTATCGTTTCATATCGTGTCGTATTGTGTCATATCATCTCCTTTTGTGTCGTATTGTGTCGTTTCATCTGATATTGTGTCATATCGTCTCATATCGTGTCATATTGTGTTGTATCCTCTCATATTGTGTCATATTGTGTCATATCGTCTCATATCGTGCAGTATTGTGTCGTATCATCTCATATTCTGTCATATCATCTCACATCCTGCCGTTTCATCTCATATCATGTCGTATGCTCTCATATTGTGTCGTATCATCTCATATCGTGTCGTATTGTATCGTATCATTTCACATCATGTCGTATTGTGTCGTATCGTTTCATATCGCGTTGCATTGTGTCGTATCCTCTCATATCGTGTCGTATTGTGTCGTATCATCTCATATCATGTCGCATCGTGTCGTATCGTCTCATATCCTGTCATATTGTGTCATATCGCCTCATATTGTGTCGTATTGTGTCATATTGTCTCATATCGTGTCGTATTGTGTCGTATCATCTCATACTGTGTTGTATCATCTCATATCGTGTCGTATCATCTCATATCGTGTTGTATCATCTCATAGTGTGTCGTATCATCTCACATCATGTCGTATTGTGTCGTATCATCTCATATCGTGTTGCATTGTGTCGCACCATCTCATATAGTGTCGTATCGTCTCATATCGCGTTGTATCGTCTCCTATCATGGCGTATCATCGCATATCGTGTCGTATCATCTCATATCCTGTTGTATTGTTTTGTATCATCTCAAATCGTGTTGCATTGTGCCGTATCGTCTCATATCGTGTCGTATTGAGTCATATCATCTCATATCGTGTCGTATTGTCTCATATTGTGTTGCATTGTGTCGTATCGTCTCATGTCATGTCGTATCATCTCATATCATGTCATATCGTCTCATAGCATGTCATATTGTGTCGTATCATTTCATATCGTGTCGTATTGTGTCGTATCATCTCATATCATGTTGCATTGTGTCATATCATCTCATATCATGTCGCATTGTGTTGTATCGTCTCATATCGTCTCATATCCTGTTGTATTGTGTCGTATCATCTCATATTGTGTCGTATTGTCTGATATCGTGTCGTATCATCTCATATCGTGTCGTATTCTGTCGTATCATCTCATATCATGTCGTATCGTCTCATATCATGTCGTATCATGTCATATTGCGTCGTATCATCTCACATCGCGTTGTATTGTGTCGTATCGTCTCATATCATGTCATATTGTGTTGTATCATCTCGTATCCTGTCGTATTGTGTCGTATCGTCTCATAGCATGTCGTAGTGTGTCGTATTGTCTCATATCATGTTGTATCGTGCCGTATCGTCTCACATCGTGTCGTCTCATCTCATATCATCTCATATCGTGTCGTATTCTGTTGTATCGGCGCATATTGTGTCGTATCAACTCATATCGTATTGCATTGTGTCGTATCATCTCATATCGTGTTGTATTGAGTCGTATCATCTCATATTGTGTTGTATTGTGCCGTATTGTCTCATATCGTGTCATATTGTGTCGTATCATCTCATATTGTGTCGTATTGTCTCATATCGTGTCATATTGTGTCGTATCATCTCATATTGTGTCGTATCATGTCGTATCGTCTCATATCCTGTTGTATTGTGTCTTATCGTCTCATATTGTGTCGTATCGTCTCATATTGTGTCGTATTGCGTTGTATTGTCTCATATTGTGTCGTATCATCTCATATCATGTCATATTGTGTCGTATCATCTCATATTGTGTCGTATTGTGTCATATCATCTCATTTCGTGTCGTATCGTCTCATATCGTGTCATATTGTGTCGTATCGTCTCATATTGTGTCGTATGTCTCATATCGTGTCGTATCATCTTGTATCATCTCATATCGTGTCGTATCAGCTCATATCATTTCGTATCATCTCATATCGTGTCGTATCGTCTCATATCATGTTGTATCGTGTCGTATCATCTCATATCATGTCATATTGTGTCGTATCATCTCATATCCTGTCGTATTGTGTCGTATCCTCTCATATCCTGTCGTATTGTGTCGTATCATCTCATATTCTGTCGTATTGTGTTGTATCATCTCATATTGTGTCGTATCATCTCATATTATGTCGTATCATTTCATATCGTGTCATATTGTGTTGTATCATCTCATATTGTGTCGTATTGTGTCATATCATTTCATAGCGTGTCGTATCGTCTCATATCGTGGCGTATTGTGTCATATCATCTCACATTGTGTCGTATCTTGTCGTATTGTGTCGTATAATCTCATATCGTGTCGTATCATCTCATATCATGTCGCATCATCTCATATCATGTCGCATTGTGTCCTATCGTCTCATATTGTGACGCATGTCTCATATTGTGTTGTATCGTCTCATATCGTGTTGTATCGTCTCATATCGTGTCGTATCATCTCATATAGTGTCGTATCATCTCATATCCTGTCGTATTCTGTCGTATCATCTCATATCGTGGTGCATTGTGTCGTATTGTCCCATATCGTGTCGTATCATCTCATATTGTGTCGTATCATCTCATATCGTGTCGCATCATCTCATATCCTGTCGTATTGTGTTGTATCATCTCATAGCGTGTCGTATCATCTCATATCCTGTCGTATTGTGTCGTATCCTCTCATATCCTGTCGTATTGTGTCGTATCATCTCATATTCTGTCGTATTGTGTTGTATCGTCTCATATTGTGTCGTATCGTCTCATATTGTGTCATATCATCTCATATTGTGTCGTATCGTCTCATATTATGTCGTATCATCTCATATCGTGTCATATTGTGTCGTATCATCTCATATTGTGTCGTATTGTGTCATATCATCTCATAGCGTGTCGTATCGTCTCATATCGTGGTGTATTGTGTCATATCATCTCGCATTGTCTCGTATCTTGTCGTATTGTGCCGTATCATCTCATATTGTGTCGTATGTCTCATATTGTGTTGTATCGTCTCATATCGTGTCGTATCATCTCATATCGTGTCGTATCATCTCATATCGTGTCGTATCATCTCATATCATGTCGCATTGTGTCCTATCGTCTCATATTGTGACGCATGTCTCATATTGTGTTGTGTCGTCTCATATCGTGTTGTATCGTCTCATATCGTGTCGTATCATCTCAGATAGTGTCGTATCAACTCATATCCTGTCGTATTCTGTCGTATCATCTCATATTGTGTTGTATTGTGTCATATCATCTCATAGCGTGTCGTATTGTGTCGTATCGTCTCATATTGTGTCGTATAATCGCATATCGCGTCGTATCGCCTCATATTGTGTCGTATCATCTCATATCATGTCGCATCATCTCATATCCTGTCGTATTGTGTCGTATCATCTCATAGCGTGTCGTATCGTCTCATATCATGTTGCATTGTGTCGTGTCATCTCGTATCGCGTCGTATCATCTCATATCCTGTCATATTGTGTTGTATCATCTCATATCGTGTCGTATCATCTCATATCATGCCATATCATGTCGTATTGTGTCGTATCATCTCACATCATGTCGTATTGTGTTGTTATCATCTCACATCGTGTCGTACTGTGCTGTATCATCTCATATCATGTCGTATCATCTCATATCGTGTCCTATTGTGTCGCATCATCTCATATCGTGTCGTATCGTCTCATATCATGTCGTATCATCTCATATCATGTCGTATTGTGTCGTATCGTCTCATATCATGTCATATTGTGTTGTATTGTCTCATATTATGTCGTATCGTCTCATATTGTGTCGTATTGTCGCATATCGTGTCATATCGTCTCATATCATGCTGTATTGTGTCATATCATCTTATATCCTGTCGTATTGTTGCATATCGTGTCGTATCTTGTCGTATTGTTGCATATTGTGTCGTATTCTGTTGTATCATCTCATATCATGTCGTATCATCTCGTATCGTGTCGTATTGTGTCATATCATCTCATATCGTGTTGTATTGTGTCGTATCATCTCATATCATGTCGTATTGTGTCGTATCATCTCATATAGTGTGGTATCATCTCATATAGTGTCGTATCTTCTCATATCATCTCATATCATGTCGTATCATCTCATATCATGTTGTATCATGCCGTATCGTCTCATATCATGCCGTATTGTGTCGTATCGTCTCATATTGGGTTGTATCGTCTCATATCGTGTCGTATTGTGCTGTATCATCTCATATCGTGTATTGTATCACATCGTGTTGCATTGTGTCGTATCGTCTCATATCATGTCGCATCGTCTCATATCGTGTCGTATCATCTCATATCGTGTCGTATCATTTCATATTGTGTCGTATTGTGTCGTATCGTCTCATATCGTGTTGCATTGTGTCGTATCGTCTCATATCATGTCGCATTCTGTCGTATCGTCTCATATCGCGTCGTATCGTCTCGTACCCTGTCGTAATGTGTCGTATCATCCCGTATCATGTCGTATTGTGTCGTATCATCTCATAACGTGTTGCATTGTGTCATATCGTCTCATATCATGTCGTATTGTGTCATAGCATCTCATATCGTGTCGTATCATCTCATATTGTGTCGTATCATCTCATATCCTGTCGTATCCTCTCATATCATGTTGTATCATGTCGTATTGTGTCGTATCATCTCATATCGTGCAGTGTTGTGTCGTATCATCTCATATTCTGTTGTATCGTCTCATATTGTGCTGTATCATCTCATATCGTGTCGTAAACTCTCATATTGTGTCGCATCATCTCATATCGTGTTGTATTGTCTCATATCGTGTCATATCGTCTCATATCGTGTCGTATTGTGTCGTATCATTTCATATCGTGTCGTATTGTGTCGTATCGTCTCATATCGTGTTGCATTGTGTCATATCATCTCATATCATGTCGCATTGTGTCGTATCATCTCATATCGTCTCATATCCTGTTGTATTGTGTTGTATCATCTCTTATCATGTCGTATTGTGTCGTATCGTCTCATAACGTGTTGCTTTGTGTCGTATCGTCTCCTTTCATGTTGTATTGTGTCATATCATCTCATATCGTGGTGTAATGTGTCGTATCATCTCATATTGTGTCGTATCATGTCGTATTGTGTCGTATCATCTCATATTGTTTCGTATGTCTCATATTGTGTTGTATCGTCTCATATCGTGTCGTATCATCTCATATAGTGTCGTATCGTGTCATATCATGTCATATCGTCTCATATTGTGTCGTATCATCTCATATCATGTCGCATTGTGTCCTATTGTCTCATATTGTGACGCATGTCTCATATTGTGTTGTATCGTCTCATATCGTGTTGTATCGTCTCATATCGTGTCATATCACCTCATATAGTGTCGTATCATCTCATATCCTGTCGTATTGTGTCGTATCATCTCATATCGTGGTGCATCATCTCATATCCTGTCGTATTGTGTCGTATCATTTCATAGCGTGTCGTATCGTCTCATATCATGTTGCATTGTGTTGTGTTGTCTCATATCGCGTCGTATCGTCCCATATCGTGTCGTATCGTCTCATATTGTGTCGTATCATCTCATATCGTGTCGCATCATCTTATATCCAGTCATATTGTGTCGTATCATCTCATAGCGTGTCGTACCGTCTCATATCGTGTTGCATTGTGTCGTGTCGTCTCATATCGCGTCGTATCATCTCATATCCTGTCGTATTGTGTCGTATCATCTCATATCGTGTCATATCATCTCATATCGTGTCACATCATGTCGTATTGTGTCGTATCATCTCACATCATGTCGGATTGTGTCGTTATCATCTCACATCATGTCGTATTGTGCTGTATCATCTCATATCATGTCGTATCGTCTCATATCATGTCTTATTGTGTCGTATCGTCTCATATCGTGTCGTATCGTCTCATATCGTGTCGTATCATCTCATATCATGCCGTATTGTGTCGTATCGTCTCATATCATGTCATATCGTGTCGTATCATCTCATATCATGTCGTAGTGTCGCATAGCGTGTCATATCGTCTCATATCATGCTGTATTGTGTCATATCATCTTATATCCTGTCGTATTGTCACATATCATGTCGTATCTTGTCGTATTGTTGTATCATCTCATATTGTATCATCACATATCATGTAGCATTGTGTCGTATCGTATCATATCGTATTGTATCGTCTAATATTGTGTCGTATCGTTTCATATCGTGTCGTATTGTGTCATATCGTCTCCTATTGTGTCGCATTGTGTCATTTCATCTGATATTGTGTTGTATCATCTCATATCGTGTCATATTGTGTCGTATCATCTCATATTGTGTTGTATTGTGTCATATCGTCTCATATTGTGTCGTATCATCTCATATCGTGCCGTATACTCTCATATTGTGTCATATCATCTCATATCGTGCAGTATTGTGTCGTATCATCTCATATTCTGTCGTATCGTCTCATATCCTGCTGTATCATCTCATATCGTGTCGTATACTCTCATATTGTGTCGTATCATCTCATATCGTGTCGTATTGTATCGTATCATCTCATATCATGTCGTATTGTGTCGTATCGTTTCATATCGCATTGCATTGTGTCGTATCCTTTCATATCATGTCGTATTGTTTCGTATCGTCTCATATCATGTCGCATCGTATCATATTGTGTCGTATCATCTCATATCCTGTCGTATTGTGTCATATCGCCTCATATTGTGTCGTATTGTGTCATATTGTCTCATATCATGTCGTATTGTGTCGTATCATCTCATACTGTGTCGTATCATCTCATATCGTGTCGTATCGTCTCATATCATGTTGTATCATCACATACTGTGTCGTATCATCTCACATCATGTTGTATTGTGTCGTATCATCTCATATCGTGTTGCATTGTGTCGCACCATCTCATATCGTGTCGTATCGTCTCATATCGCGTTGTATCGTCTCCTATCATGGCGTATCATCTCATATCCTGTCGTATTGTTTTGTATCATCTCATATCATGTCGTATTGTGTCGTATCATCTCATATCATGTTGCATTGTGCCGTATCATCTCATGTCGTGTCGTATTGAGTCATATCATCTCATATCGTGTCGTATTGTCTCATATTGTGTTGCATTGTGTCGTATCGTCTCATGTCATGTCGTATCATCTCATATCATGTCATATCGTCTCAGATCGTGTCGTATTGTGTCGTATCATTTCATATCATGTCGTATTGTGTCGTATCGTCTCATATCGTGTTGCATTGTGCCATATCATCTCATATCATGTTGCATTGTGTCGTATCGTCTCATATCCTGTTGTATTGTGTCGTATCGTCTCATATCGTGTCGTATTGTGTCGTATCGTCTCATAACGTGTTGCATTGTGTCGTATTGTCTCATATCATGTTGTAGTGTGTCGTATCATCTCATATCGTGTCGTATCATCTCATATTGTGTCGTATCATCTCATATCCTGTCGTATTGTGTCGTAGCATTATATAGTGTCGTATCATCTCATATCGTGTCGTATCATCTCACATTGCGTCGTATTGTGTCATATCATCTCATATCGTGGCGTATTGTGTCGTATCATCTCATATTGTGTCGTATCATGTCGTATTGTGTTGTATCGTCTCATATTGTGTCGTATGTCTCATATTGTGTTGTATCGTCTCATATCATGTTGTATCATCTCATAATATGTCGTATCGTCTCATATCGTGTCGTATCATCTCATATCGTGTCGTATCGTCTCATATCATGTCGCATTGTGTCCTATCAACACATGTCTCATATTGTGTTGTATCATCTCATATCGTGTTGTATCGTCTCATATCGTGTCGTATCATCTCATATAGTGTCGTATCATCTCATATCCTGTCGTATTGGGTCGTATCATCTCATATCATGTCGTATTGTGTCGTATCCTCTCATATCCTGTCGTATTGTGTCGTATCATCTCAGATTGTGTTGTATTGTGTCGTATCGTCTCATATTGTGTTGTATCGTCTCATATTGTGTCGTATCGTCTCATATTGTGTCATATCGTCTCATATTGTGTCGTATCATCTCATATTGTGTCATATCATCTCATAGCGTGTCGTATTGTGTCGTATCGTCTCATATTGTGTCGTATAATCGCATATCATGTCGTATCGTCTCATATCGTGTCGTATCATCTCATGTTGTATTGTCTCATATCGTGTCGTATTTTCGTATCATCTCATGTCATGTCATATTGTGTCGTATCATCTCACATCGTATCGTATTGTGTCGTATCGTCTCATATCGTGGTGCATTGTGTTGTATCGTCCCATATCGTGTCGTATCGTCTCATATTGTGTCGTATCATCTCATATCGTGTTGCATCATCTCATATCCTGTCGTATTGTGCCGTATCATCTCATAGCATGTCGTATCATCTCATATCGGGTTGCATTGTGTCGTGCCATCTCATATCACGTCGTATCATCTCATATCCTGTCGTATTGTGTTGTATCGTCTCATATCGTGTCGTATCATCTCATATCGTGTCATATCATGTCGTATTGTGTCGTATCATCTCACATCATGTCATATTGTGTCGTTATCATCTCACATCGTGTCGTATTGTGCTGTATCATCTCATATCATGTCGTATCATGTCATATCGTGTCATATCATCTCATATCGTGTCGTATCGTCTCATTATCGTGTCGTATCGTCTCATATCATGTCGTATTGTGTCGTATCATCTCATATCATGTCATATTGTGTCGTATTGTCTCATATTATGTCGTATCGTCTCATATCGTGTCGTATTGTCGCATATCATGTCATATCGTCTCATATCATGCTGTATTGTGTCATATCATCTTACATCCTGTCGTATTGTCGCATATCGTGTCGTATCTTGTCGTATTGTTGCATATTGTGTCGTATTCTGTTGTATCGTCTCATATCATGTCGTATCGTCTCATATCGTGTCGTATTGTGTCATATCATCTCATATAGTCTGGTATCATCTCATATAGTGTCGTATCATCTCATATCATCTCATATCATGTCGTATCGTCTCATATCATGTTGTATCATGCCGTATCGTCTCATATCATGCCGTATTGTGTCGTATCGTCTCATATTGGGTTGTATCGTCTCATATCGTGTCGTATTGTGCTGTATCATCTCATATCGTGCCGTATTGTATCACATCATGTTGCATTGTGTTGTATCATCTCATATCGTGTCGCATTGTCTCATATTGTGTCGTATCATTTCATATTGTGTCGTATTGTGTCGTATCGTCTCATATCGTGTTGCATTGTGTCGTATCGTCTCATATCATGTCGCATTCTGTCGTATCGTCTCATATCGTGTCGTATCATCTCGTACCCTGTCGTAATGTGTCATATTGTCCCATATCGTGTTGTAATGTGTCGTATCATCTCATAACGTGTTGCATTGTGTCATATCGTCTCATATCATGTCGTATTGTGTCGTAGCATTTCATATCGTGTCGTATCGTCTCATATTGTGTCGTATCGTCTCATATCCTGTCGTATCCTCTCATATCATGTTGTATCATGTCGTATTGTGTCGTATCATCTCATATCGTCTCGTATTCTCTCACATCGTGTCGTATTGGGTCGTATTATCTCACATCGTGTCGTATTGTGCCTTATCATCTCATATCATGGCGTATTGTGTCGTATCATCTCATACTGTGTCGTATCATCTCATATTGTGTCGTAATGTCTCATATTGTGTTGTATCGCCTCATATCATGTCGTATCGTCTCATATCATGTCGTATCGGCTCATATTGTCTCTATATCATGTTATATCATCTCATATAGTGTTGTATCATCTCATATCGTGTCGTATCATCTCATATCATGTTGTATCATGTCGTATTGTCTCATATCATGTTGTATTGTGTCGTATCGTCTCATTACCTGCCGTATTGTGTCGTATCATCTCATATCATGTTGTATCATGTCGTATCGTCTCACATCGTGTCGTCTCGTCTCATATCATCTCATATCGTGTCGTATTCTATTGTATCATCTCATATTGTGTTGTACCATCTCATATCGTGTTGCATTGTGTTGTATTTTCTCATATCATGTTATATTGTGTCGTATCATCTCATATTGTGTCGTATTGTCCCATATTGTGTTGTATTGTGCCGTAATGTCTCATATCATGACGTATTGTGTCGTATCGTCTCATATCGTGTTTTATTGTGTCGTATCGTCTCATATTGTGTTGTATCGTGTCGTATTGTCTCATATCATGTCATATTGTGTCGTATCATCTCATATTGTGTCTTATCGTGTCGTATTGTCTCATATCATGTCATATTGTGTCGTATCGTCTCATATTGTGTCGTATTGTCTCAAATTGTGTTGTATCATCTCATATCGTGTCGTATCATCTCATATCGTGTCATATTGTGTCGTATTGTGTCGTATCATCTCATATCGTGTCGTATCATCTCATAACTTGTCATATTGTGTCGTATTGTGTCGTATCATCTCATATCGTGTTGCATTGTGTCGTATTGTCTCATATCATGTTGTATTGTGTCGTATCATCTCATATTGAGTCGTAGTGTCCCATATTGTGTCGTAATGTCTCATATTGTGTCGTATTGTGTCGTATCATCTCATATCGTGTTGTATTGTGTCGTATTGTCTCATATTGTGTCGTATTGTGCCGTATTGTCTCATATCGTGTCATATTGTGTCGTATCATCTCATATTGTGTCATAATGTCTCATATCGTGTCATATTGTGTCGTATCGTCTCATATTGTGTCGTATTGTCTCATATCATGTCATATTGTGTCGTATCATCTCATATCATGTCGTATTCTGTTGTATCATCTCATATTGTGTCGTATCATCACATATCGTGTTGCATTGTGTCGTATCGTATCATATCGTATTGTATCGTCTAATATTGTGTCGTATCGTTTCATATTGTGTCGTATTGTGTCATATCATCTCCTTTTGTGTCGTATTGTGTCGTTTCATCTGATATTGTGTCATATCGTCTCATATCGTGTCATATTGTGTCGTATCATCTCACATTGTGTCGTATTGTGTCATATCGTCTCATATCGTGCAGTATTGTGTCGTATCATCTCATATTCTGTCATATCATCTCATATCCTGCCGTATCATCTCATATCGTGTCGTATGCTCTCATATTGTGTCGTATCATCTCATATCGTGTCGTATTGTATCGTATCATTTCACATCATGTCGTATTGTGTCGTATCGTTTCATATCGCATTGCATTGTGTCGTATCCTCTCATATCGTGTCGTATTGTGTCGTATCATCTCATATCATGTCGCATCGTCTCATATCCTGTCGTATTGTGTCATATCGCCTCATATTGTGTCGTATTGTGTCATATTGTCTCATATCGTGTCATATTGTGTCGTATTGTCTCATATCATGTTGTATCGTGCCGTATCGTCTCACATCGTGTCGTCTCATCTCATATCATCTCATATCGTGTCGTATTCTGTTGTATCGGCGCATATTGTGTCGTATCATCTCATATCATATTGCATTGTGTCGTATCGTCTCATATCATGTTGTATTGTGTCGTATCGTCTCATATTGTGTTGTATTGTGTCGTATTGTCTCATATTGTGTCGTATTGTGTCGTATCATCTCATATCGTGTTGTATTGTGTCGTATTGTCTCATATTGTGTCGTATTGTGCCGTATTGTCTCATATCGTGTCATATTGTGTCGTATCATCTCATATTGTGTCATATTGTCTCATATCGTGTCATATTGTGTCGTATCGTCTCATATTGTGTCGTATTGTGTCGTATTGTCTCATATCATGTCATATTGTGCCGTATCATCTCATATCATGTCGTATTCTGTTGTATCGTCTAATATTGTGTCGTATCGTTTCATATCGTGTCGTATTGTGTCATATCATCTCCTTTTGTGTCGTATTGTGTCGTTTCATCTGATATTGTGTCATATCGTCTCATATCGTGTCATATTGTGTTGTATCCTCTCATATTGTGTCATATTGTGTCATATCGTCTCATATCGTGCAGTATTGTGTCGTATCATCTCATATTCTGTCATATCATCTCACATCCTGCCGTTTCATCTCATATCATGTCGTATGCTCTCATATTGTGTCGTATCATCTCATATCGTGTCGTATTGTATCGTATCATTTCACATCATGTCGTATTGTGTCGTATCGTTTCATATCGCGTTGCATTGTGTCGTATCCTCTCATATCGTGTCGTATTGTGTCGTATCATCTCATATCATGTCGCATCGTGTCGTATCGTCTCATATCCTGTCATATTGTGTCATATCGCCTCATATTGTGTCGTATTGTGTCATATTGTCTCATATCGTGTCGTATTGTGTCGTATCATCTCATACTGTGTTGTATCATCTCATATCGTGTCGTATCATCTCATATCGTGTTGTATCATCTCATAGTGTGTCGTATCATCTCACATCATGTCGTATTGTGTCGTATCATCTCATATCGTGTTGCATTGTGTCGCACCATCTCATATAGTGTCGTATCGTCTCATATCGCGTTGTATCGTCTCCTATCATGGCGTATCATCGCATATCGTGTCGTATCATCTCATATCCTGTTGTATTGTTTTGTATCATCTCAAATCGTGTTGCATTGTGCCGTATCGTCTCATATCGTGTCGTATTGAGTCATATCATCTCATATCGTGTCGTATTGTCTCATATTGTGTTGCATTGTGTCGTATCGTCTCATGTCATGTCGTATCATCTCATATCATGTCATATCGTCTCATAGCATGTCATATTGTGTCGTATCATTTCATATCGTGTCGTATTGTGTCGTATCATCTCATATCATGTTGCATTGTGTCATATCATCTCATATCATGTCGCATTGTGTTGTATCGTCTCATATCGTCTCATATCCTGTTGTATTGTGTCGTATCATCTCATATTGTGTCGTATTGTCTGATATCGTGTCGTATCATCTCATATCGTGTCGTATTCTGTCGTATCATCTCATATCATGTCGTATCGTCTCATATCATGTCGTATCATGTCATATTGCGTCGTATCATCTCACATCGCGTTGTATTGTGTCGTATCGTCTCATATCATGTCATATTGTGTTGTATCGTCTCGTATCCTGTCGTATTGTGTCGTATCGTCTCATAGCATGTCGTAGTGTGTCGTATTGTCTCATATCATGTTGTATCGTGCCGTATCGTCTCACATCGTGTCGTCTCATCTCATATCATCTCATATCGTGTCGTATTCTGTTGTATCGGCGCATATTGTGTCGTATCAACTCATATCGTATTGCATTGTGTCGTATCATCTCATATCGTGTTGTATTGAGTCGTATCATCTCATATTGTGTTGTATTGTGCCGTATTGTCTCATATCGTGTCATATTGTGTCGTATCATCTCATATTGTGTCGTATTGTCTCATATCGTGTCATATTGTGTCGTATCATCTCATATTGTGTCGTATCATGTCGTATCGTCTCATATCCTGTTGTATTGTGTCTTATCGTCTCATATTGTGTCGTATCATCTCATATTGTGTCGTATTGCGTTGTATTGTCTCATATTGTGTCGTATCATCTCATATCATGTCATATTGTGTCGTATCATCTCATATTGTGTCGTATTGTGTCATATCATCTCATTTCGTGTCGTATCATCTCATATCGTGTCATATTGTGTCGTATCATCTCATATTGTGTCGTATGTCTCATATCGTGTCGTATCATCTTGTATCATCTCATATCGTGTCGTATCAGCTCATATCATTTTGTATCATCTCATATCGTGTCGTATCACCTCATATCATGTTGTATCGTGTTGTATCATCTCATATCATGTCATATTGTGTCGTATCATCTCATATCCTGTCGTATTGTGTCGTATCCTCTCATATCCTGTCGTATTGTGTCGTATCATCTCATATTCTGTCGTATTGTGTTGTATAAGTATATCAAAAGGAAAAGACTGGTGAAAACCAAAGTTGGTCCATTGCAGTCAGATACGGGGGAATATATAATGGGAAATAAGGAAATGGCAGATCAACTAAATGCATACTTTGGGTCAGTCTTTACGAAGGAAGACACAAAAAACCTCCCTGGGATATCGGGAAAAATAGGGACATTGGCAAAGGAGGAACTGACGCAAATCAATATCTCTAAGGATATGGTGTTAAGGAAGCTAAAGGGATTGAAGGTGGACAAATCCCCAGGGCCTGATAACATGCATCCTAGGGTACTGAAGGAGGTGGCCCTAGAGATAGCGGATGCACTAAGGATGATTTTTCAGAATTCATTAGACTCGGGAACAGTGCCGATGGATTGGAGGGTAGCTAACGTTACCCCACTATTCAAAAAGGGGGGTAGGGAAAAAGCAGGTAATTACAGACCTGTAAGCCTTACATCAGTTGTGGGCAAAATGCTGGAGTCCATCATTAAGGATGAAATAGCGGAGCACTTAGCAAATGGGGACAGGATAGGACAGAGTCAACATGGATTTACAAAGGGTAAATCGTGCTTGACTAATCTATTGGAATTTTTTGAGGGAGTAACTGGTAGAATAGATGGGGGAGAGCCAGTAGATGTGGTGTACCTGGACTTCCAAAAGGCCTTCGATAAGGTCCCACATAAAAGATTAGCATGGAAAATTGAGGCTCATGGGATAAAGGGGAAAGTTTTGGCGTGGATAGGGAACTGGCTGTCAGATAGAAAACAGAGAGTTGGAATAAACGGCTCATTTTCTGAATGGCAGGCAGTAACAAGTGGGGTACCACAGGGATCTGTCCTGGGCCCCCAGCTGTTCACAATTTACATTAATGACCTGGATCAGGGAGTCGGATGCAGCATTTCCAAATTTGCAGACGACACTAAACTAGGAGGGGGGGTGGGCTCAGAGGAAGAGACCAGGAAGCTCCAGAGCGATTTGGACAGACTGGGCGATTGGGCGGATAAATGGCAGATGCACTATAATGTGGACAAGTGCGAAGTTATCCACCTTGGGTGCAGGAACGGGAGGGCAAATTATTATTTAAATGGCAATAGATTGGGAGAGGGGGAAGTACAGAGAGACCTGGGTGTTCTTGTACACCAGTCACTGAAGGCGAGCATGCAGGTGCAACAGGCGGTCAAGAAGGCAAACGGAATGCTGGCCTTCATAGCAAAAGGGTTAGAATACAGGAACAGGGATACCTTGCTGCAGCTGTACAGGGCACTGGTGAGACCACACCTCGAGTACTGTGTACAGTTTTGGTCACCTCATCTGAGGAAGGATGTTCTTGCCATGGAGGGGGTGCAGCGGCGATTCACCAGGCTGATACCAGGAATGGCGGGAATGACCTATGAGGAGAGACTATGTAGTTTAGGGATGTACACACTGGAGTTTAGAAGATTGAGAGGGGACCTCATAGAAGTGTATAAAATTCTGACAGGTCTAGACAGACTGGATGCAGAAGGAATGTTTCCCTTGGCGGGTGAGAACAGAACTAGAGGACATAATTTAAGGATAAGGGCTAAACCATTTAGGACAGAGATGAGGGGGAATTTCTTCACTCAGAGAGTGGTGAACCTGTGGAACTCATTGCCACAGAGGGCAGTGTACGCCAGCTCATTAAATATATTTAAGAGGGAATTAGATATATTTCTACGGGCAAAAGGGGTTAAGGGTTACGGAGAGAAGGCGGGGACGGGATACTGAATTAAAGGATCAGCCATGATCTCATCGAATGGCGGAGCAGGCACGAAGGGCCGAATGGCCTACTCCTGCTCCTATCTTCTATGTATCTATGTATCTATGTATCATCTCATATTGTGTCGTATCATCTCATATTATGTCGTATCATTTCATATCGTGTCATATTGTGTTGTATCATCTCATATTGTGTCGTATTGTGTCATATCATCTCATAGCGTGTCATATCGTCTCATATCGTGGCGTATTGTGTCATATCATCTCACATTGTGTCGTATCTTGTCGTATTGTGTCGTATCATCTCATATCGTGTCGTATCATCTCATATCATGTCGCATCATCTCATATCATGTCGCATTGTGTCCTATCGTCTCATATTGTGACGCATGTCTCATATTGTGTTGTATCGTCTCATATCGTGTTGTATCGTCTCATATCGTGTAGTATCATCTCATATAGTGTCGTATCATCTCATATCCTGTCGTATTCTGTCGTATCATCTCATATCGTGGTGCATTGTGTCGTATTGTCCCATATCGTGTCTTATCGTCTCATATTGTGTCGTATCATCTCATATCGTGTTGCATCATCTCATATCCTGTCGTATTGTGTTGTATCATCTCATAGCGTGTCGTATCATCTCATATCCTGTCGTATTGTGTCGTATCCTCTCATATCCTGTCGTATTGTGTCGTATCATCTCATATTCTGTCGTATTGTGTTGTATCGTCTCATATTGTGTCGTATCGTCTCATATTGTGTCATATCATCTCATATTGTGTCGTATCGTCTCATATTATGTCGTATCATCTCATATCTCATATCGTGTCATATTGTGTCGTATCATCTCATATTGTGTCGTATTGTGTCATATCATCTCATAGCGTGTCGTATCGTCTCATATCGTGGCGTATTGTGTCATATCATCTCACATTGTGTCGTATCTTGTCGTATTGTGCCGTATCATCTCATATTGTGTCGTATGTCTCATATTGTGTTGTATCGTCTCATATCGTGTCGTATCATCTCATATCGTGTCGTATCATCTCATATCGTGTCGTATCATCTCATATCATGTCGCATTGTGTCCTATCGTCTCATATTGTGCTGCATGTCTCATATTGTGTTGTGTCGTCTCATATCGTATTGTATCGTCTCATATCGTGTCGTATCATCTCAGATAGTGTCGTATCAACTCATATCCTGTCGTATTCTGTCGTATCATCTCATATTGTGTTGTATTGTGTCATATCATCTCATAGCGTGTCGTATTGTGTCGTATCGTCTCATATTGTGTCGTATAATCGCATATCGCGTCGTATCGCCTCATATTGTGTCGTATCATCTCATATCATGTCGCATCATCTCATATCCTGTCGTATTGTGTCGTATCATCTCATAGCGTGTCGTATCGTCTCATATCATGTTGCATTGTGTCGTGTCATCTCGTATCGCGTCGTATTATCTCATATCCTGTCATATTGTGTTGTATCGTCTCATATCGTGTCGTATCATCTCATATCATGCCATATCATGTCGTATTGTGTCGTATCATCTCACATCATGTCGTATTGTGTTGTTATCATCTCACATCATGTCGTACTGTGCTGTATCATCTCATATCATGTCGTATCATCTCATATCGTGTCCTATTGTGTCGCATCATCTCATATCGTGTCGTATCGTCTCATATCATGTCGTATCATCTCATATCATGTCGTATTGTGTCGTATCGTCTCATATCATGTCATATTGTGTCGTATTGTCTCATATTATGTCGTATCGTCTCATATTGTGTCGTATTGTCGCATATCGTGTCATATCGTCTCATATCATGCTGTATTGTGTCATATCATCTTATATCCTGTCGTATTGTTGCATATCGTGTCGTATCTTGTCGTATTGTTGCATATTGTGTCGTATTCTGTTGTATCATCTCATATCATGTCGTATCGTCTCGTATCGTGTCGTATTGTGTCATATCATCTCATATCGTGTTGTATTGTGTCGTATCATCTCATATCATGTCATATTGTGTCGTATCATCTCATATAGTGTGGTATCATCTCATATAGTGTCGTATCTTCTCATATCATCTCATATCATGTCGTATCATCTCATATCATGTTGTATCATGCCGTATCGTCTCATATCATGCCGTATTGTGTCGTATCGTCTCATATTGGGTTGTATCGTCTCATATCGTGTCGTATTGTGCTGTATCATCTCATATCGTGTCGTATTGTATCACATCGTGTTGCATTGTGTCGTATCGTCTCATATCATGTCGCATCGTCTCATATCGTGTCGTATCATCTCATATCGTGTCGTATCATTTCATATCGTGTCGTATTGTGTCGTATCGTCTCATATCGTGTTGCATTGTGTCGTATCGTCTCATATCATGTCGCATTCTGTCGTATCGTCTCATATCGCGTCGTATCGTCTTGTACCCTGTCGTAATGTGTCGTATCATCCCGTATCATGTCGTATTGTGTCGTATCATCTCATAACGTGTTGCATTGTGTCATATCGTCTCATATCATGTCGTATTGTGTCATAGCATCTCATATCGTGTCGTATCGTCTCATATTGTGTCGTATCATCTCATATCCTGTCGTATCCTCTCATATCATGTTGTATCATGTCGTATTGTGTCATATCATCTCATATCGTGCAGTGTTGTGTCGTATCATCTCATATTCTGTCGTATCGTCTCATATTGTGCTGTATCATCTCATATCGTGTCGTAAACTCTCATATTGTGTCGTATCATCTCATATCGTGTTGTATTGTCTCATATCGTGTCATATCGTCTCATATCGTGTCGTATTGTGTCGTATCATTTCATATCGTGTCGTATTGTGTCGTATCGTCTCATATCGTGTTGCATTGTGTCATATCATCTCATATCATGTCGCATTGTGTCGTATCATCTCATATCGTCTCATATCCTGTTGTATTGTGTTGTATCATCTCTTATCATGTCGTATTGTGTCGTATCGTCTCATAACGTGTTGCTTTGTGTCGTATCGTCTCCTTTCATGTTGTATTGTGTCATATCATCTCATATCGTGGAGTAATGTGTCGTATCATCTCATATTGTGTCGTATCATGTCGTATTGTGTCGTATCATCTCATATTGTGTCGTATGTCTCATATTGTGTTGTATCGTCTCATATCGTGTCGTATCATCTCATATAGTGTCGTATCGTGTCATATCATGTCATATCGTCTCATATCGTGTCGTATCATCTCATATCATGTCGCATTGTGTCCTATTGTCTCATATTGTGACGCATGTCTCATATTGTGTTGTATCATCTCATATCGTGTTGTATCGTCTCATATCGTGTCATATCACCTCATATAGTGTCGTATCATCTCATATCCTGTCGTATTGTGTCGTATCATCTCATATCGTGGTGCATCATCTCATATCCTGTCGTATTGTGTCGTATCATTTCATAGCGTGTCGTATCGTCTCATATCATGTTGCATTGTGTTGTGTTGTCTCATATCGCGTCGTATCGTCCCATATCGTGTCGTATCGTCTCATATTGTGTCGTATCATCTCATATCGTGTCGCATCATCTTATATCCTGTCATATTGTGTCGTATCATCTCATAGCGTGTCGTACCGTCTCATATCGTGTTGCATTGTGTCGTGTCGTCTCATATCGCGTCGTATCATCTCATATCCTGTCGTATTGTGTCGTATCATCTCATATCGTGTCATATCATCTCATATCGTGTCACATCATGTCGTATTGTGTCGTATCATCTCACATCATGTCGGATTGTGTCATTATCATCTCACATCATGTCGTATTGTGCTGTATCATCTCATATCATGTCGTATCGTCTCATATCATGTCTTATTGTGTCGTATCGTCTCATATCGTGTCGTATCGTCTCATATCGTGTCGTATCATCTCATATCATGCCGTATTGTGTCGTATCGTCTCATATCATGTCATATCGTGTCGTATCATCTCATATCATGTCGTAGTGTCGCATAGCATGTCATATCGTCTCATATCATGCTGTATTGTGTCATATCATCTTATATCCTGTCGTATTGTCACATATCATGTCGTATCTTGTCGTATTGTTGTATCATCTCATATTGTATCATCACATATCATGTAGCATTGTGTCGTATCGTATCATATCGTATTGTATCGTCTAATATTGTGTCGTATCATTTCATATCGTGTCGTATTGTGTCATATCGTCTCCTATTGTGTCGCATTGTGTCATTTCATCTGATATTGTGTCGTATCATCTCATATCGTGTCATATTGTGTCGTATCATCTCATATTGTGTCGTATTGTGTCATATCGTCTCATATTGTGTCGTATCATCTCATATCGTGCCGTATACTCTAATATTGTGTCATATCATCTCATATCGTGCAGTATTGTGTCGTATCATCTCATATTCTGTCGTATCGTCTCATATCCTGCTGTATCATCTCATATCGTGTCGTATACTCTCATATTGTGTCGTATCATCTCATATCGTGTCGTATTGTATCGTATCATCTCATATCATGTCGTATTGTGTCGTATCGTTTCATATCGCATTGCATTGTGTCGTATCCTTTCATATCATGTCGTATTGTGTCGTATCGTCTCATATCATGTCGCATCGTATCATATTGTGTCGTATCATCTCATATCCTGTCGTATTGTGTCATATCGCCTCATATTGTGTCGTATTGTGTCATATTGTCTCATATCATGTCGTATTGTGTCGTATCATCTCATACTGTGTCGTATCATCTCATATCATGTCGTATCGTCTCATATCATGTTGTATCATCACATACTGTGTCGTATCATCTCACATCATGTTGTATTGTGTCGTATCATCTCATATCGTGTTGCATTGTGTCGCACCATCTCATATCGTGTCGTATCGTCTCATATCGCGTTGTATCGTCTCCTATCATGGCGTATCATCTCATATCCTGTCGTATTGTTTTGTATCATCTCATATCATGTCGTATTGTGTCGTATCATCTCATATCATGTCGTATTGTCTCATATTGTGTTGCATTGTGTCGTATCGTCTCATGTCGTGTCGTATCATCTCATATCATGTCATATCGTCTCAGATCGTGTCGTATTGTGTCGTATCATTTCATATCGTGTCGTATTGTGTCGTATCGTCTCATATCGTGTTGCATTGTGCCATATCATCTCATATCATGTTGCATTGTGTCGTATCGTCTCATATCCTGTTGTATTGTGTCGTATCGTCTCATATCGTGTCGTATTGTGTCGTATCGTCTCATAACGTGTTGCATTGTGTCGTATTGTCTCATATCATGTTGTAGTGTGTCGTATCATCTCATATCGTGTCGTATCATCTCATATTGTGTCGTATCATCTCATATCCTGTCGTATTGTGTCGTAGCATTATATAGTGTCGTATCATCTCATATCGTGTCGTATCATCTCACATTGCGTCGTATTGTGTCATATCATCTCATATCGTGGCGTATTGTGTCGTATCATCTCATATTGTGTCGTATCATGTCGTATTGTGTTGTATCGTCTCATATTGTGTCGTATGTCTCATATTGTGTTGTATCGTCTCATATCGTGTTGTATCATCTCATAATATGTCGTATCGTCTCATATCGTGTCGTATCATCTCATATCGTGTCGTATCGTCTCATATCATGTCGCATTGTGTCCTATCAACACATGTCTCATATTGTGTTGTATCATCTCATATCGTGTTGTATCGTCTCATATCGTGTCGTATCATCTCATATAGTGTCGTATCATCTCATATCCTGTCGTATTGGGTCGTATCATCTCATATCATGTCGTATTGTGTCGTATCCTCTCATATCCTGTCGTATTGTGTCGTATCATCTCAGATTGTGTTGTATTGTGTCGTATCGTCTCATATTGTGTCGTATCGTCTCATATTGTGTCGTATCGTCTCATATTGTGTCATATCGTCTCATATTGTGTCGTATCATCTCATATTGTGTCATATCATCTCATAGCGTGTCGTATTGTGTCGTATCGTCTCATATTGTGTCGTATAATCGCATATCATGTCGTATCGTCTCATATCGTGTCGTATCATCTCATGTTGTATTGTCTCATATCGTGTCGTATTTTCGTATCATCTCATGTCATGTCATATTGTGTCGTATCATCTCACATCGTATCGTATTGTGTCGTATCGTCTCATATCGTGGTGCATTGTGTCGTATCGTCCCATATCGTGTCGTATCGTCTCATATTGTGTCGTATCATCTCATATCGTGTTGCATCATCTCATATCCTGTCGTATTGTGCCGTATCATCTCATAGCGTGTCGTATCATCTCATATCGGGTTGCATTGTGTCGTGCCATCTCATATCACGTCATATCATCTCATATCCTGTCGTATTGTGTTGTATCGTCTCATATCGTGTCGTATCATCTCATATCGTGTCATATCATGTCGTATTGTGTCGTATCATCTCACATCATGTCATATTGTGTCGTTATCATCTCACATCGTGTCGTATTGTGCTGTATCATCTCATATCATGTCGTATCATGTCATATCGTGTCATATCATCTCATATCGTGTCGTATCGTCTCATTATCGTGTCGTATCGTCTCATATCATGTCGTATTGTGTCGTATCATCTCATATCATGTCATATTGTGTCGTATTGTCTCATATTATGTCGTATCGTCTCATATCATGTCGTATTGTCACATATCATGTCATATCGTCTCATATCATGCTGTATTGTGTCATATCATCTTACATCCTGTCGTATTGTCGCATATCGTGTCGTATCTTGTCGTATTGTTGCATATTGTGTTGTATTCTGTTGTATCGTCTCATATCATGTCGTATCATCTCATATCGTGTCGTATTGTGTCATATCACCTCATATCGTGTTGTATTGTGTCGTATCATCTCATATCATGTCGTATTGTGTCGTATCATCTCATATAGTCTGGTATCATCTCATATAGTGTCGTATCATCTCATATCATCTCATATCATGTCGTATCGTCTCATATGATGTTGTATCATGCCGTATCGTCTCATATCATGCCGTATTGTGTCGTATCGTCTCATATTGGGTTGTATCGTCTCATATCGTGTCGTATTGTGCTGTATCATCTCATATCGTGCCGTATTGTATCACATCATGTTGCATTGTGTTGTATCATCTCATATCGTGTCGCATTGTCTCATATTGTGTCGTATCATTTCATATTGTGTCGTATTGTGTCGTATCGTCTCATATCGTGTTGCATTGTGTCGTATCGTCTCATATCATGTCGCATTCTGTCGTATCGTCTCATATCGTGTCGTATCATCTCGTACCCTGTCGTAATGTGTCATATTGTCCCATATCGTGTTGTAATGTGTCGTATCATCTCATAACGTGTTGCATTGTGTCATATCGTCTCATATCATGTCGTATTGTGTCGTAGCATTTCATATCGTGTCGTATCGTCTCATATTGTGTCGTATCGTCTCATATCCTGTCGTATCCTCTCATATCATGTTGTATCATGTCGTATTGTGTCGTATCATCTCATATCGTCTCGTATTCTCTCACATCGTGTCGTATTGGGTCGTATTATCTCACATCGTGTCGTATTGTGCCTTATCATCTCATATCATGGCGTATTGTGTCGTATCATCTCATACTGTGTCGTATCGTCTCATATTGTGTCGTAATGTCTCATATTGTGTTGTATCACCTCATATCGTGTCGTATCGTCTCATATCATGTCGTATCGGCTCATATCGTCTCTATATCATGTTATATCATCTCATATAGTGTTGTATCGTCTCATATCATGTCGTATCATCTCATATCGTGTTGTATCATGTCGTATTGTCTCATATCATGTCGTATTGTGTCGTATCGTCTCATTTCGTGCCGTATTGTGTCGTATCATCTCATATCATGTTGTATCATGTCGTATCATCTCACATCGTGTCGTCTCGTCTCATATCATCTCATATCGTGTCTTATTCTGTTGTATCATCTCATATTGTGTCGTATCATCTCATACCGTGTTGCATTGTGTTGTATTTTCTCATATCGTGTTATATTGTGTCGTATCGTCTCATATTGTGTCATATTGTGTCGCATTGTCCCATATTGTGTTGTATTGTGTCGTAATGTCTCATATCGTGACGTATTGTGTCGTATCGTCTCATATCGTGTTGTATTGTGTCGTATCGTCTCATATTGTGTTGTATCGTGTCGTATTGTCTCATATCATGTCATATTGTGTCGTATCGTCTCATATCGTGTCGTATCATCTCATATCGTGTTGTATCATGTCGTATTGTCTCATATCATGTCGTATTGTGTCGTATCGTCTCATATTGAGTCGTAGTGTCTCATATTGTGTCGTATTGTGTCGTATCATCTCATATCATGTTGTATTGTGTCGTATCATCTCATATTGTGTCGTATTGTGCCGTATTGTCTCATATCGTGTCATATTGTGTCGTATCGTCTCATATTGTGTCGTATAGTGTCATATTGTCTCATATCATGTCATATTGTGTCGTATCATCTCATATCATGTCGTATTCTGTTGTATCATCTCATATTGTGTCGTATCATCACATGTCGTGTTGCATTGTGTCGTATCGTATCACATCGTATTGTATCGTCTAATATTGTGTCGTATCATTTCATATCGTGTCGTATTGTGTCATATCATCTCCTATTGTGTCGTATTGTGTCGTTTCATCTGATATTGTGTCATTTCATCTCATATCGTGTCATATTGTGTTGTATCATCTCATATTGTGTCGTATTGTGTCATATCATCTCATATCGTGCAGTATTGTGTCGTATCATCTCATATTCTGTCGTATCATCTCATATCCTGCCGTATCATCTCATATCGTGTTGTATACTCTCATATTGTGTCGTATCTGTAAAGTCTGTGAGTTGTGCAGTTATAAATACACAGACTTCAGAAGTAACAAACAAACAGGCCTTTACTATTCGAAGGTCCGGGCGAATCTGCCCCAGCAATCCTGCTACAACACTTATATACTGGTGTGGTCACTATCGGAATTACAGTATACAGAAGCCAAACAAATAGTGCCACACCAAAAGTAGTTCCCTTAAAGGTGAACGGTTACATTCAATAGTTCCCTTAAAGGTAGACAGGTACATACACTACAATTCTCCCTTTTTAGCTTATTACTTACAGAGTCCCCGTTAAACATACATATCTTCAACTTCCTATAAAACAAATTACAGATATAATCTCGGTGGAGTCAATGTCATATAAAACAATTTACAAATATAATCCCGGTGGAAACAGTTCACAGGTTCAGTCTCTGCGGAAACAGTTCATAGATTCAGTCTCTGATCTTGACTCGTTCCGAACAACATTTCTTTGGTGTAGCCGGTTCACCTGGCTAGCGTGACTCCTCCATAGCCTTTTTCTTGACGTAACAGCTTGAACTTTCGTCCTGTTGAACCAGCAGTGCGGACTTTTACAACCAACTGGCTGTCTTGACATTTTCCAGTTTTTCAACTAATTTAGCTCCTTTCGTAATGTCCCGCCTGGAATGGTAGAAGTGCTAATATTTTAGACAGTTATTATCTTCTGCTTCTTCTTTTTCTTTTCTGCCTTTTTGAAACTCTCGGAGCTCCTTTCTCGGCTGCCAGCTGTAGCGCCACCAACTCTCTATGTTCCTTAGACCTTAAGTGCTCCATCCGGATTTCAGCACTTTGAGAGTTTTCATCACAAGCTGGGCAGACCACATCCTCATAATATTCAGTGTCACTCAACAGGTCATGGTAATATTCAGGTTCGTCCTGAGTTAGGCCAGCGAGAGAGACTTCTTCTTCCTCCTCACCCTTCTGGATGTTAGCTGACGGTGGTTCCTTCCCTAAACATCTTTCTTGAAAAGCCTTCTTCATGCCTTCATATTCATCCCGCTCTTCCTGGGTTATCTGCCATTCCTTCACGACGGACCTCATTTGTGAGTTCAATACCTTCCTTTCCATCGGTAATTGCGTTATCAGGCTATTTAACCCTTCTACTGAAGTAACGGTTTCCACCTTCTTCTGTCCACCTTGACGTGATTCAATGTACTTTTGGCATCCTTGTAAAATTTGTGTTGCCACCTCAGCTATCTCCGTGACTTTTGAGAGCTCCGAACTCGTTCCCCCTGAAGATTGAAGCTCGTGTTCAGATTGTTCCCCTTGCAGAGTCTTGTCCTTCAGCATATGAAGGAGTTGGCCGACCGTTAACTCTTCCCTGGGAACATGGTGGATCAGAGTCTTCTCCATTTCATCCACCTCTTTCTCCAATACTTCCACCTTACGTTCCTCTTGAACTTTGGCTTTCAGCGCTCGGAAAAGTTGCGCCCTGATGCTCTCTAGTTCATGTTCAGGGACCATTCTTACAGTGTCCTGTTCTTCCACTGAAAGGATTCCCAGTTGAATCTGTTCTTCAAGTTGTTGAACCTCGGTCATTGCCGCCTCATATTTGTCTTGGGTGTCCTTCAATGTTTTTATAAGTTCTTGGACATCCTGTCTTTCATGCTCTGCCATGATTTTCACCTCTAATTGCTCATCTATGGATGGAGCTTCTATCGATGAGTCTGTCTTGGCCTTGAGCTCATCAAGAATTCCCTGCAGCCTTTGGACTTCTTGCTCATGTTCAACCTTTAGTTGTTCATATGCTTCTACTGAAACTAGCTTTTCGGAGGCTGCCGAGTTAACCCCCTCCAAAATTGTAGCCTGGGCCTGTTCATACTGTTCTTTCAACTTCTCACACTCTGCTTGTAAGGAGTCGTAAAGAAGAACTGGAATAAAATCCTGGCTCCCTGAAGATTCCTCTTCCTTTGGTTCATTCTGTAAATATTCAAGTTCCTGAACAGCATCAGGGGAATGTGATTGGTATTTGGCCATGATGGCTCTATGGTCGCTCTCTGCTTGAGCTAGCTGTCTCTGTAGTCTTTCCAGGTTCCCCCATTCGGTGTCCCAGAACTTTTCCATATTGTTCATCTCCTGTACGAGACGGTCACTCAACTGTTCTAATTGTTGTCGTACTTTGACATAAGTTTGCGTCCGAGCTCGGTGTTCTTCCGTCATGGATGAATCCTTTGCTTGAACAGGCTCAGAATCCTCTGTCAACCTGGAGTTCTGCTCTGCAGCTTTATTCTTCTTGGTACCATAAGTCCTTCTGCATGTCTTCGTTTTCTTTCCCATCGTCGGCAAGTCCCTTTTAGCCTTGTCTTCCATTTTCGACTTGGTCTTATCATCATCCATTTCAGAATCTGAGCTAATAGCTTGCACCGAGTGCTCCCTCATTATGGCTTTTAGGTAATGCCATTCCATGTCTATTTTCTTAATCCACTCCCGTCCTAGAAGTGGTGGTCCTCCCTCAGGTAATACGTACAAGCTCATTCTTGGGTGTTCTTTACCCCTATCTCTCACCTTGACTCTTATTTTCCCCACGGGGTATACGTTATGCCCCGTGTATGTCTGTAATACGAACTTGGTATTTCTTAAAAGTATGTGAGAGAATAGCTGGTGGTAGTCCCTTCGGTTGATGACTGATAGAGCTGATCCAGTGTCCAGCTCCATTCTTACTTGGACTCCAGCTATTTTTAGTATGACCCAGATGGCCTGTAGATCCGTTTCTTTACCCACATTGTGGATTCTCAGACTACCCAGCTCCTGGTTGTTTCGGTCAGAGTCTGAATTCTGTTCGTCTGAACTCTTCTCAGCCACCTTGTGTACCTTGTTGTACTTTTCTGGTGGTGGCTTCCTTTGATTATTGGTCTTTTTCCCGGACCGGCATACCTTCGCGATGTGACCCAGTTTGCCACATTTCCTACACTCTTGGTTCTTAAACCAGCATTGATTCTGGTCATGCGTTGTCTTCCCACAACGGTAGCATTTTGTTGTGCTTGAAGTAATTTGGTCCACCCCGAGTGCCGCCGCCTTTAGTTGCATTTCCGCCGTTCCTTTCACTGCGGCTTTGTGCGATGCAGCTATAAGGACAGCCCTGTCCAGTGTGAGGTCGTTCTCTTCCAGTAGTCGCTTCTGCGTCCCTTCTTTGGACAATCCGCATACGAACTTGTCCCGCAGCGCTTCTGTCAGATTCCCTCCGAACTGGCAGTATTTCGCTAGCCTACGCAGTTCGACCAAGTATTCCGCATTGCTTTCGTCTTTCTTCTGCGTTCTTGCGTAGAATTTGAATCGTTCAGCCAGCATCAGCGGTGTGGGGTTCAAGTGGTCCTTCAGCACAGCCACAATCTCTTCGAAGGTCTGATCCGCTGGTTTATTTGGTGCTATTAGATGCTTCAAGAGCCCGTATGTTTTTGCCCCCATCGAGTTTAGCAATGTTATCGCCTTGTCGTCTTCCTCTATTTTGTTGGCTTCGCAATAGATCTCTATGCGTTCCACGTACGTGGCCCAGTCTTCTATTTCAGAATTAAAGTCGTTAATATTCCCTCGCTTAGGCATCTTTCTTCCCTTGGGAGCAGCACCAGTATTTCTTTAAGTATTCTTATTTATTTATTTGTTTCTAAGATGGCGGTTTTCCCGCAAAATCGGCGGTTTCCCGCTCTTTCCTTCACTCCCCGCCCACTTCAATGGCGGTATGTCAATCAAGATGGCGGTTTTCCCGCAAAAATGGCGGTTTCCCGCTCTTCCTTTCTCGCCCCGCCCACTTCAATGGCGGTTTCCCGCTTCTGGCGTCTTCTCCGCCTAATGGCGGCTTCCCGCGTTTATTCCCGGTGGAAGGGGTACGCTTCCCCCACAGCGAACAGGTTCAGCCGCTGGCTGGCTACCGCACAGCTCCCCTTACTCGGCTATGTCTTTTCCTCCCGCCCGCACGGCTCTACCGGCGCTGGGTACACCCCGTTAACGGAGGACAGTTCAGCCGCTGGACTGGCTCTCGCGCAGTCTCTCTCTCCGTACCCGGCTCTGTCGCTCTCTCACCCGCACGTTCGGTGCTACCGGCCCTGGGTACCCCGTTGGTGGAGAACAGCTCAGCCGCTGGACTGGCTCTCGCGCAGTCTCTCACCCCGTTTTCGGCTGTGTCTCTCACCCACTCCCGCACGTTCGGTTTTGCCGGCTCTGAGTACCCCGTTGGTGGAGAACAGCTCAGCCGCTGGACTGGCTCCTCGCAGTCTCTCTCTCCACACCCGGCTCTCACCCGCACGGTTCCCGTTCGCCTCCCCAGCCCTCTCGCAGACCGGTGTTTCCCTCCCCGGCTGCGGCTGGGTTTCTCTTCCCGCGCCTACTCGCAGGCTCAGCGCTTCGTGGCTGCGGTTGCTGCCCGGATTGTTCCCGCCGATCGCGGTCCGGCTGTCACCTGACGCCGTTGGACCCGACTTTTGGCCGGCACAGCTCCCCTTCGACCGAGGTCGAGTGCTCTGCCCTTATCCTCCGGATACTTCTACACCTTCCCCTACTCACAGTCTCTTTGGCTGCCTTGTTTCTTGCTGGTCGGCTCACTCCGCACCGTGGCAGAAGGGTAGTCAGTGCCTGTTGCTGATACAGCTTTTGTTATTAGTCTTCCTGCTTTCTGTTGTTGCAGCCTCGTGTTTTCTTTTGGTAGCACAATGAGGGCGGTTGTCTCTCTTCGACGCTCTTCGTTGCTTTTGGTAATCTTGCCGCAGGGTACGATCGGACTCGTCGCCACTGTAAAGTCTGTGAGTTGTGCAGTTAATAAATACACAGACTTCAGAAGTAACAAACAAACAGGTCTTTACTATTCGAAGGTCCGGGCGAATCTGCCCCAGCAATCCTGCTACAACACTTATATACTGGTGTGGTCACTATCGGTATTACAGTATACAGAAGCCAAACAAATAGTGCCACACCAAAAGTAGTTCCCTTAAAGGTGAACGGTTACATTCAATAGTTCCCTTAAAGGTAGACGGGTACATACACTACAGTATCATCTCATATCGTGTCGTATTGTATCGTATCGTCTCACATCATGTCGTATTGTGTCGTATCGTTTCATATCACGTTGCATTGTGTCGTATCCTCTCATATCATGTCGTATCGTCTCATATCATGTTGCATCATGTCGTATCATCTCATATCCTGTCGTATTGTGTCATATCGCCTCATATTGTGTCGTATTGTGTCATATTGTCTCATATCGTGTCGTATTGTGTCGTATCATCTCATGCTGTGTCGGATCATCTCATATCGTGTCGTATCATCTCATATCGTGTTGTATCATCTCATAGTGTGTCGTATCATCTCACATCATGTCGTATTGTGTCGTATCATCTCATATCGTGTTGCATTGTGTCGCACCATCTCATATCGTGTCGTATCGTCTCATATCGCATTGTATCGTCTCCTATCATGGCGTATCATCTCATATCGTGTCGTATCATCTCATATCCTGTCGTATTGTTTTGTATCATCTCATATCGTGTTGCATTGTGCCGTATCGTCTCATATCGTGTCGTATTGAGTCATATCATCTCATATCATGTCGTATTGCCTCATATTGTGTTGTATTGTGTCGTATCGTTTCATGTCATGTCGTATCATCTCATACCGTGTCATATCGTCTCATAGCATGTCGTATTGTGTCGTATCATTTCATATCATGTTGTATTGTGTCGTATCGTCTCATATCATGTTGCATTGTGTCATATCATCTCATATCATGTTGCATTGTGTCGTATCATCTCATATCGTCTCATATCCTGTTGTATTGTGTTGTATCGTCTCATATTGTGTCGTATTGTCTGATATCGTGTCGTATCATCTCATATCGTGTCGTATTCTGTCGTATCATCTCATATCGTGTTGTATCGTCTCATATCATGTCGTATCATGTCATATTGTGTCGTATCATCTCACATCGCGTCGTATTGTGTCGTATCGTCTCATATCATGTCATATTGTGTTGTATCATCTCATATCCTGTCGTATTGTGTCGTATCGTCTCATAGCATGTCGTAGTGTGTCGTATCATCTCATATCATGTTGTATCGTGTCGTATCGTCTCACATCGTGTCGTCTCATCTCACATCATCTCATATCGTGTCGTATTCTGTTGTATCATCTCATATTGTGTCATATCATCTCATATCGTGTTGCATTGTGTCGTATTGTCTCATATCGTGTTGTATTGTGTCGTATCATCTCATATTGTGTTGTATTGTGCCGTATTGTCTCATATCGTGTCATATTGTGTCGTATCGTCTCATATTGTGTCGTATTGTCTCATATCGTGTCATATTGTGTCGTATCATCTCATATTGTGTCGTATCATGTCGTATCATCTCATATCCTGTCGTATTGTGTCTTATCGTCTCATATTGTGTCGTATCGTCTCATATTGTGTCGTATTGCATTGTATTGCCTCATATTGTGTCGTATCATCTCATATCATGTCGTATCATCTCATATCATGTCATATTGTGTCGTATCATCTCATATTGTGTCGTATCATCTCATATCATGTCGTATCATCTCATATCCTGTCATATTGTGTCGTATCGTATCATAGCATGTCGTAGTGTGTTGTATCATCTCATATCATGTTGTATCGTGTCGTATCGTCTCACATCGTGTCGTCTCATCTCATATCGTGTCGTATTCTGTTGTATCGTCTCATATTGTGTCGTATCATCTCATATCATGTTGCATTGTGTCGTATCGTCTCATATCGTGTTGTATTGTGTCATATCATCGCATATTGTGTTGTATTGTGCCGTATTGTCTCATATCGTGTCATATTGTGTCGTATCGTCTCATATTGTGTGGTATTGTCTCATATCGTGTCATATTGTGTCGTATCATCTCATATTGTGTCGTATCATGTCGTATCGTCTCATATCCTGTCGTATTCTGTCTTATCATCTCATATTGTGTCGTATCGTCTCATATTGTGTCGTGTTGCGTTGTATAGTCTCATATTGTGTCGTATCATCTCATATCATGTCGTATCATCTCATATCGTGTCATATTGTGTCGTATCATCTCATATTGTGTTGTATTGTGTCATATCACCTCATATCGTGTCGTATCGTCTCATATCGTGTCATATTGTGTCGTATCGTCTCATATTGTGTCATATCATGTCGTATTGTGTCGTATCATCTCATATTGTGTCGTATGTCTCATATCGTGTCGTATCGTCTTGTATCATCTCATATCGTGTCGTATCAGCTCATATCATGTCGTATTGTCTCATATCGTGTCGTATCGTCTCATATCATGTTGTATCGTGTCGTATCACTCATATCATGTCGTATTGTGTTGTATCATCTCATATCCTGTTGTATTGTGTCGTATCCTCTCATATCCTGTTGTATTGTGTCGTATCATCTCATATTCTGTCGTATTGTGTTGTATCATCTCATATTGTGTCGTATCGTCTCATATTGTGTCATATCATCTCATATTGTGTCGTATCGTCTCATATTATGTCGTATCATCTCATATCGTGTCATATTGTGTCGTATCGTCTCATATTGTGTCGTTTTGTGTCATATCATCTCATAGCGTGTTGTATCATCTCATATTGTGTCGTATAATCGCATATTGTGTCATATCGTCTCATATCGTGTCATATCATCTCATGTTGTATTGTCTCATATCGTGCCGTATTTTCATATCATCTCATGTCATGTCATATTGTGTCGTATCATCTCACATCGTATAGTATTGTGGCGTATCGTCTCATATCGTGTTGCATTGTGTCGTATCGTCCCATATCATGTCGTATCATCTCATATTGTGTCGTATCATCTCATATCATGTCGCATCATCTCATATCCTGTCGTATTGTGTCGTATCATCTCATAGCGTGTCGTATCATCTCATATCGTGTTGCATTGTGTCGTGTCGTCTCATATCGCGTCGTATCGTCTCATATCCTGTTGTATTGTGTTGTATCGTCTCATATCGTGTCGTATCACCTCATATCATGTCGTATTGTGTCGTATCATCTCACATCGTGTCGTATTGTGTCGTTATCATCTCACATCATGTCGTATTGTGCTGTATCATCTCATATCATGTCGTATCGTCTCATATCATGTCTTATTGTGTCGTATCATCTCATATCATGTCGTATCTTCTCATATCGTGTCGTATCATCTCATATCATGTCGTATTGTGCCGTATCATCTCATATCATGTCATATTGTGTCGTATCGTCTCATATCATGTCATGTTGTGTCGTATCGTCTCATATTATGTCGTATCGTCTCATATCATGTCGTATTGTCGCATATCGTGTCATATCGTCTCATATCGTGCTGTATTGTGTCATATCATCTTATGTCCTGTCGTATTGTCGCATATCGTGTCGTATCTTGTCGTATTGTTGCATATTGTGTCGTATTCTGTTGTATCGTCTCATATCATGTCGTATCGTCTCATATTGTGTCGTATTGTGTCATATCATCTCATATCATGTTGTATTGTGTCGTATCATCTCATATCCTGTCGTATTGTCGCATATCAGGCCATATTGTGTCGTATCATCTTATAGCGCGTCGTATTGTGTCATCATCTCATATCGTGTTGTATTGTGTCGCATCATCTCATATCATGTCGTATTGTGTTGCATAGTGTCGTATCGTCTCATATCATGTCGTATTGTTCCATATCATGTCATATCATGCTGTATTGTGATGTATCGTCTCATATCGTGTCGTATTGTCGTATCGTCTCATATCGTGTCGTATTGTTTCATATCTTGTCGTATTGTATCATCTCATATCATGTCATATTGTCGCATATCATGTCATATCGTGTCATATCATCTCATATCATGCTGTATTGAGTCATATTGTCTCATATTCAGTCTTATTGTGTCTATCGTCTCATATCATGTCGTTTTGTATCATATCGTGTCGTATCGTCTCATATCCTGTCATATTGTGTTGTATCGTCTCATATCGTGTTGTATTGTGTCGTATCCTCTCATATCCTGTCGTATTGTGTCGTATCATCTCAGATCGTCTTGTATTGTCGTATCGTCTCATATCGTGTCGTATTGTTTCATATCTTGTCGTATTGTATCATCTCATATCGTGTCATATTGTCGCATATCATGTCATATCATGTCATATCGTCTCATATCGTGCTGTATTGAGTCGTATTGTCTCATATTCTGTCGTATTGTGTCGTATCGTCTCATATCATGTCGTTTTGTATCATATCGTGTCGTATCATCTCATATCCTGTCATATTGTGTCGCATCATCTCATATCGTGTCGTATTGTGTCGTATCCTCTCATATCCTGTCGTATTGTGTCGTATCGTCTCAGATCATCTTGTATTGTGTCGTATCGTCTCATATCATGTCATATTGTGTCGTATCGTCTCATATTGTGTCGTATTGTGTCATATCATCTCATATCGTGTTGTATCGTCTCATATCGTGTCATATTGTGTCGTATCATCTCATATTTGTGTCGTATCGTCTCATAGTGTCGTTTCATCCCATATCGTGTCGTATCATCTCATATCGCGTCGTATCGTCTCATATTGTGTTCTATCATCTCATATCGTGTCGTATTGTGTCGTATCGTCTCATATCATGTCATATTGTGTCGTACCATCTCACATCGTATCGTATTGTGTCGTATCGTCTCATATCGTGTCGTATTGTGTCATATCATCTCATATCATGTCGTATCATCTCATATTGTGTCGTATTGTTTTGTATTGTCTCGTATTGTTTTGTATTGTCTCATATTGTGTCGTATCATCTCATATCATCTCGTATCATCTCATATCGTGTCATATTGTGTCGTATCGTCTCATATCATGTCGTATCATCTCATATTGTGTCGTATTGTGTCATATCATCTCATATCGTGTCGTATCGTCTCATATCATGTCATGTCGTGTCGTATCGTCTCATATTGTGTCGTATCGTCTCATATTGTGTCATATCATCCCATATCGTGTTGTATCATCTCATATCGTGTCGTATCATCTCATATTATGTTCTATCGTCTCATATCGTGTCGTATTGTGTCGTATCGTCTCATATTATGTCATATTGTGTCATATCATCTCACATCGTACCATATTGTGTCGTATCGTCTCATATTGAGTTGCATTGTGTCGTATCATCTCATACCATGTCGTATTGTGTCGTATCATCTCATATCGTGCCGTATCGTCTCATATCGTGTCGCATCATCTCATATCCTGTCGTATTGTGTCGTATAGTCTCATAGCGTGTCGTATCGTCTCATAGCGTGTCGTATCATCTCATATTGTGCTGCATTGTGTCGTATCGTCTCATATTGTGTCGTATCATCTCATATTGTGTCATATTTTGTTGTATCGTCGCATATTGTGTCGTATCGTCTCATATTGTGTCGTATTGTCTCATATTGTGTCATATTGCATTGTATTGTCGCATATCATGCTGTATTGTGTCGTATCGTCTCATATTGTGTCGTATTGTCTGATATTGTGTCGTATCGTCTCATATCGTGTCGTATTCTGTCGTATCATCTCATATCGTGTCGTATCGTCTCATATCATGTCGTATCATGTCATATTGTGTCGTATCATCTCATATCGCATCGTATTGTGTCGTATCGTCTCATATCATGTCATATTGTGTTGTATCGTCTCATATCCTGTCGTATTGTGTCGTATCATCTCATAGCATGTTGTAGTGTGTCGTATCGTCTCATATCATGTTGTATCGTGTCGTATCGTCTCACATCGTGTCGTCTCGTCTCATATCATCTCATATCGTGTTGTATTCTGTTGTATCGTCTCATATTGTGTCGTTTCATCTCATATCGTGTTGCATTCTGTCGTATCATCTCATATCGTGTTGTATTGTGTCGTATCATCTCATATTGTGTTGTATTGTGCCATATTGTCTCATATCGTGTCATATTGTGTCGTATCGTCTCATATTGTGTCGTATTGTCTCATATCATGTCATATTGTGTCGTATCATCTCATATTGTGTCGTATCATGTCGTATCGTCTCATATCCTGTCGTATTGTGTCTTACCATCTCATATTGTGTCGTATCGTCTCCTATTGTGTCGTATTGTGTTGTATTGTCTCATATTGTGTCGTATCATCTCATATCATGTTGTATCATCACATATCATGTCATATTGTGTCGTATCATCTCATATTGTGTCGTATTGTGTCATATCATCTCATATCGTGTCGTATCGTCTCATATCGTGTCATATTGTGTCGTATGTTTCATATTGTGTCGTATCGTCTCATATCATGTCCTATCGTCTTGTATCATCTCATATCATGTCGTATCAGCTCATATCATGTCGTATCGTCTCTATATCGTGTCGTATTATCTCATATAGTGCCGTATCGTCTCATATTGTGCCGTATCGTCTCATATCATGTTGTATCGTGTCGTATCATCTCATATCATGTGGTGTTGTGTCGTATCATCTCATATGCTGTCGTATTGTGTCGTATCCTCTCATATCCTGTCGTATTGTGTCGTATCATCTCATATTCTGTCGTATTGTGTCGTATCGTCTCATATCATGTCGTTTATTTTATCATATCGTGTCGTATCGTCTCATATCTTGTCGTATTGTGTCGTATCATCTCATATCGTGTTGTATTGTGTTGTATCCTCTCATATCCTGTCATATTGTGTCATATCATCTCAGGTCGTGTTGTATTGTTTCGTATCGTGTCGTATCATCTCATATTGTGTCGTATCGTCTCATATTGTGTCGTATCATCTCATATTGTGTCATATTGTGTTGTATCGTCGCATATTGTGTCGTATCATCTCATATCATGTCGTATTGTGTCGTATTGTCTCATATTGTGTCATATTGCATCGTATTGTCGCATATCATGCTGTATTGTGTCGTATCGTCTCATATTGTGTCGTATTGTCTGATATCATGTGTATCATCTCATATCGTGTCGTATTCTGTCGTATCATCTCATATCGTGTCGTATCATCTCATACCATGTCGTATCATGTCAGATTGTGTCGTATCATCTCATATCGCATCGTATTGTGTCGTATCGTCTCATATCATGTCATATTGTGTTGTATCGTCTCATATCCTGTCGTATTGTGTCGTATCGTCTCATAGCATGTCGTAGTGTGTCGTATCATCTCATATCATGTTGTATCATGTCGTATCGTCTCACATCGTGTCGTCTCGTCTCATATCATCTCATATCGTGTCGTATTCTGTTGTATCGTCTCATATTGTGTCGTATCGTCTCATATCATGTTGTATTGTGTCGTATC
This sequence comes from Somniosus microcephalus, assembly GCF_052327205.1. Classification (NCBI taxonomy): domain Eukaryota; kingdom Metazoa; phylum Chordata; class Chondrichthyes; order Squaliformes; family Somniosidae; genus Somniosus; species Somniosus microcephalus. The sequence goes on along the minus strand of NC_141017.1, from coordinate 3,471,657 downwards.
GTCTCATATTGTGTTGTATTGTGCCGTATTGTCTCATATCGTGTCATATTGTGTCGTATCGTCTCATATTGTGTCGTATCATCTCATATTGTGTTGCATTGTGTCGTATTGTCTCATATCATGTCATATTGTGTCGTAACGTCTCATATTGTGTCGTATTGTCTCATATCGTGTCATATTGTGTCGTATCATCTCATACTGTGTCGTATCATGTCGTATCGTCTCATATCCTGACGTATTGTGTCTTATCGTCTCATATTGTGTTGTATCATCTCATATTGTGTCGTATCATCTCATATTGTGTCGTATCGTCTCATATCATGTCGTATCAGCTCATATCATGTCGTATCGTCTCTATATCGTGTCGTATTATCTCATATAGTGCCGTATCGTCTCATATCGTGTTGTATCGTCTCATATCATGTTGTATCATGTCGTATCATCTCATATCCTGTCGTATTGTGTCGTATCCTCTCATATCCTGTCGTATTGTGTCGTATCATCTCATATTCTGTCGTATTGTGTCGTATCGTCTCATATCGTGTTGGTTTTTTTAATCATATCGTGTCGTATCGTCTCATATCCTGTCGTATTGTGTCGTATCATCTCATATCGTGTCGTATTGTGTCGTATCCTCTCATATCCTGTCGTATTGTGTCGTATCATCTCAGATCGTGTTGTATTGTGTCGTATCGTGTCGTATCTTCTCATATTGTGTCGTATCATCTCATATTGTGTCGTATCGTCTCATATTGTGTCATATCGTCTCATATTGTTTCGTATCGTCTCACATTGTGTCGTATCATCTCATATCGTGTCATATTGTGTCGTATCATCTCATATTGTGTCGTATTGTGTCATATCATCTCATAGCGTGTTGTATCATCTCATATTGTGTCGTATAATCGCATATCGTGTCATATCGTCTCATATCGTGTCGTATCATCTCATGATGTATTGTCTCATATCGTGTCGTATTTTCGTATCATCTCATGTCATGTCATATTGTGTCGTATCATCTCACATCGTATCGCATTGTGTCGTATCGTCTCATATCGTGTTGCATTGTGTCGTATCGCCCCATATCGTGTCGTATCATCTCATATTGTGTCGTATCGTCTCATATTGTGTCGTATCATCCCGTATCGTGTCGTATCATCTCATATTATGATCTATCGTCTCATATCATGTCGTATTGTGTCGTATCGTCTCATATCATGTCATATTGTGTCGTATCATCTCACATCGTATCGCATTGTGTCGTATCGTCTCATATCATGTTGCATTGTGTCGTATCGCCCCATATCATGTCGTATCGTCTCATATTGTGTCGTATCATCTCATATCGTGTCGCATCATCTCATATCCTGTCGTATGGTGTCGTATCATCTCATAGTGTGTCGCATCGTCTCATATCGTGTTGTATTGCGTTGTATAGTCTCATATTGTGTCGTATCATCTCATATCATGTCGTATCATCTCATATCGTGTCATATTGTGTCGTATCATCTCATATTGTGTTGCATTGTGTCATATCACCTCATATCGTGTCGTATCGTCTCATATCGTGTCATATTGTGTCGTATCGTCTCATATTGTGTCATATCATGTCGTATTGTGTCGTATCATCTCATATTGTGTCGTATGTCTCATATCGTGTCGTATCATCTCATATTGTGTCGTATCGTCTCATATTGTGTCGTATCATCCCGTATCGTGTTGTATCATCTCATATCGTGTCGTATCATCTCATATTATGCTCTATTCTCTCATATCATGTCGTATTGTGTCGTATCGTCTCATATCATGTCATATTGTGTCATATCATCTCACATCGTATCGCATTGTGTCGTATCGTCTCATATCATGTTGCATTGTGTCGTATCGCCCCATATCATGTCGTATCGTCTCATATTGTGTCGTATCATCTCATATCGTGTCGCATCATCTCATATCCTGTCGTATGGTGTCGTATCATCTCATATTGTGTCGTATCGTCTCATATTGTGTCGTATTGCGTTGTATAGTCTCATATTGTGTCGTATCATCTCATATCATGTCGTATCATCTCATATCGTGTCATATTGTGTCGTATCATCTCATATTGTGTTGTATTGTGTCATATCACCTCATATCGTGTCGTATCGTCTCATATCGTGTCATATTGTGTCGTATCGTCTCATATTGTGCCATATCATGTCGTATTGTGTCGTATCATCTCATATTGTGTCGTATGTCTCATATCGTGTCGTATCGTCTTGTATCATCTCATATCGTGTCGTATCAGCTCATATCATGTCGTATCGTCTCATATCGTGTCGTATCATCTCATATCATGTTGTATCGTGTCGTATCATCTCATATCATGTCGTATTGTGTCGTATCATCTCATATCCTGTTGTATTGTGTCGTATCCTCTCGTATCCTGTTGTATTGTGTCGTATCATCTCATATTCTGTCGTATTGTGTTGTATCATCTCATATTGTGTCGTATCGTCTCATATTGTGTCATATCATCTCATATTGTGTCGTATCGTCTCACATTATGTCGTATCATCTCATATCGTGTCATATTGTGTCGTATCGTCTCGTATTGTGTCGTTTTGTGTCATATCATCTCATAGCGTGTTGTATCATCTCATATTGTGTCGTATAATCGCATATTGTGTCATATCGTCTCATATCGTGTCATATCATCTCATGTTGTATTGTCTCATATCGTGCCGTATTTTCATATCATCTCATGTCATGTCATATTGTGTCGTATCATCTCACATCGTATAGTATTGTGGCGTATCGTCTCATATCGTGTTGCATTGTGTCATATCGTCCCATATCATGTCGTATCATCTCATATTGTGTCGTATCATCTCATATCATGTCGCATCATCTCATATCCTGTCGTATTGTGTCGTATCATCTCATAGCGTGTCGTATCGTCTCATATCGTGTTGCATTGTGTCGTGTCGTCTCATATCGCGTCGTATCGTCTCATATCCTGTTGTATTGTGTTGTATCGTCTCATATCGTGTCGTATCACCTCATATCATGTCGTATTGTGTCGTATCATCTCACATCGTGTCGTATTGTGTCGTTATCATCTCACATCATGTCGTATTGTGCTGTATCATCTCATATCATGTCGTATCGTCTCATATCATGTCTTATTGTGTCGTATCATCTCATATCATGTCGTATCTTCTCATATCGTGTCGTATCATCTCATATCATGTCGTATTGTGCCGTATCATCTCATATCATGTCATATTGTGTCGTATCGTCTCATATCATGTCATGTTGTGTCGTATCGTCTCGTATTATGTCGTATCGTCTCATATCATGTCGTATTGTCGCATATCGTGTCATATCGTCTCATATCGTGCTGTATTGTGTCATATCATCTTATGTCCTGTCGTATTGTCGCATATCGTGTCGTATCTTGTCGTATTGTTGCATATTGTGTCGTATTCTGTTGTATCGTCTCATATCATGTCGTATCGTCTCATATTGTGTCGTATTGTGTCATATCATCTCATATCATGTTGTATTGTGTCGTATCATCTCATATCCTGTCGTATTGTCGCATATCAGGCCATATTGTGTCGTATCATCTTATAGCGCGTCGTATTGTGTCATCATCTCATATCGTGTTGTATTGTGTCGCATCATCTCATATCATGTCGTATTGTGTTGCATAGTGTCGTATCGTCTCATATCGTGTCGTATTGTTCCATATCATGTCATATCATGCTGTATTGTGATGTATCGTCTCATATCGTGTCGTATTGTCGTATCGTCTCATATCGTGTCGTATTGTTTCATATCTTGTCGTATTGTATCATCTCATATCATGTCATATTGTCGCATATCATGTCATATCGTGTCATATCATCTCATATCGTGCTGTATTGAGTCGTATTGTCTCATATTCAGTCTTATTGTGTCTATCGTCTCATATCGTGTCGTTTTGTATCATATCGTGTTGTATTGTCTCATATCCTGTCATATTGTGTTGTATCATCTCATATCGTGTTGTATTGTGTCGTATCCTCTCATATCCTGTCGTATTGTGTCGTATCATCTCAGATCGTCTTGTATTGTCGTATCGTCTCATATCGTGTCGTATTGTTTCATATCTTGTCGTATTGTATCATCTCATATCGTGTCATATTGTCGCATATCATGTCATATCATGTCATATCGTCTCATATCGTGCTGTATTGAGTCGTATTGTCTCATATTCTGTTGTATTGTGTCGTATCGTCTCATATCATGTCGTTTTGTATCATATCGTGTCGTATCATCTCATATCCTGTCATATTGTGTCGCATCATCTCATATCGTGTCGTATTGTGTCGTATCCTCTCATATCCTGTCGTATTGTGTCGTATCGTCTCAGATCATCTTGTATTGTGTCGTATCGTCTCATATCATGTCATATTGTGTCGTATCGTCTCATATTGTGTCGTATTGTGTCATATCATCTCATATCGTGTTGTATCGTCTCATATCGTGTCATATTGTGTCGTATCATCTCATATTTGTGTCGTATCGTCTCATAGTGTCGTATCATCCCATATCGTGTCGTATCATCTCATATCGCGTCGTATCGTCTCATATTGTGTTCTATCATCTCACATCGTGTCGTATTGTGTCGTATCGTCTCATATCATGTCATATTGTGTCGTACCATCTCACATCGTATCGTATTGTGTTGTATCGTCTCATATCGTACCATATTGTGTCGTATCGTCTCATATTGAGTTGCATTGTGTCGTATCATCTCATACCATGTCGTATTGTGTCGTATCATCTCATATCGTGCCGTATCGTCTCATATCGTGTCGCATCATCTCATATCCTGTCGTATTGTGTCGTATAGTCTCATAGCGTGTCGTATCGTCTCATAGCGTGTCGTATCATCTCATATTGTGCTGCATTGTGTCGTATCGTCTCATATTGTGTCGTATCATCTCATATTGTGTCATATTTTGTTGTATCGTCGCATATTGTGTTGTATCGTCTCATATTGTGTCGTATTGTCTCATATTGTGTCATATTGCGTTGTATTGTCGCATATCATGCTGTATTGTGTCGTATCATCTCATATTGTGTCGTATTGTCTGATATTGTGTCGTATCGTCTCATATCGTGTCGTATTCTGTCGTATCATCTCATATCGTGTCGTATCGTCTCATATCATGTCGTATCATGTCATATTGTGTCGTATCATCTCATATCGCATCGTATTGTGTCGTATCGTCTCATATCATGTCATATTGTGTTGTATCGTCTCATATCCTGTCGTATTGTGTCGTATCATCTCATAGCATGTTGTAGTGTGTCGTATCGTCTCATATCATGTTGTATCGTGTCGTATCGTCTCACATCGTGTCGTCTCGTCTCATATCATCTCATATCGTGTTGTATTCTGTTGTATCGTCTCATATTGTGTCGTTTCATCTCATATCGTGTTGCATTCTGTCGTATCATCTCATATCGTGTTGTATTGTGTCGTATCATCTCATATTGTGTTGTATTGTGCCATATTGTCTCATATCGTGTCATATTGTGTCGTATCATCTCATATTGTGTCGTATTGTCTCATATCATGTCATATTGTGTCGTATCATCTCATATTGTGTCGTATCATGTCGTATCGTCTCATATCCTGTCGTATTGTGTCTTACCATCTCATATTGTGTCGTATCGTCTCCTATTGTGTCGTATTGTGTTGTATTGTCTCATATTGTGTCGTATCATCTCATATCATGTTGTATCATCACATATCATGTCATATTGTGTCGTATCATCTCATATTGTGTCGTATTGTGTCATATCATCTCATATCGTGTCGTATCGTCTCATATCGTGTCATATTGTGTCGTATGTTTCATATTGTGTCGTATCGTCTCATATCATGTCCTATCGTCTTGTATCATCTCATATCATGTCGTATCAGCTCATATCATGTCGTATCGTCTCTATATCGTGTCGTATTATCTCATATAGTGCCGTATCGTCTCATATTGTGCCGTATCGTCTCATATCATGTTGTATCGTGTCGTATCATCTCATATCATGTGGTGTTGTGTCGTATCATCTCATATGCTGTCGTATTGTGTCGTATCCTCTCATATCCTGTCGTATTGTGTCGTATCCTCTCATATTCTGTCGTATTGTGTCGTATCGTCTCATATCGTGTCGTTTATTTTATCATATCGTGTCGTATCGTCTCATATCTTGTCGTATTGTGTCGTATCATCTCATATCGTGTTGTATTGTGTCGTATCCTCTCATATCCTGTCATATTGTGTCATATCATCTCAGGTCGTGTTGTATTGTTTCGTATCGTGTCGTATCATCTCATATTGTGTCGTATCGTCTCATATTGTGTCGTATCATCTCATATTGTGTCATATTGTGTTGTATCGTCGCATATTGTGTCGTATCATCTCATATCGTGTCGTATTGTGTCGTATTGTCTCATATTGTGTCATATTGCATCGTATTGTCGCATATCATGCTGTATTGTGTCGTATCGTCTCATATTGTGTCGTATTGTCTGATATCATGTGTATCATCTCATATCGTGTCGTATTCTGTCGTATCATCTCATATCGTGTCGTATCGTCTCATACCATGTCGTATCATGTCAGATTGTGTCGTATCATCTCATATCGCATCGTATTGTGTCGTATCGTCTCATATCATGTCATATTGTGTTGTATCGTCTCATATCCTGTCGTATTGTGTCGTATCGTCTCATAGCATGTCGTAGTGTGTCGTATCATCTCATATCATGTTGTATCATGTCGTATCGTCTCACATCGTGTCGTCTCGTCTCATATCATCTCATATCGTGTCGTATTCTGTTGTATCGTCTCATATTGTGTCGTATCGTCTCATATCATGTTGTATTGTGTCGTATCGTCTCATATTGTGTTGTATTGTGCCGTATTGTCTCATATCGTGTCATATTGTGTCGTATCGTCTCATATTGTGTCGTATCATCTCATATTGTGTTGCATTGTGTCGTATTGTCTCATTACGTGTCATATTGTGTCGTAACGTCTCATATTGTGTCGTATTGTCTCATTTCGTGTCATATTGTGTCGTATCATCTCATACTGTGTCGTATCATGTCGTATCGTCTCATATCCTGACGTATTGTGTCTTATCGTCTCATATTGTGTTGTATCGTCTCATATTGTGTCGTATCGTCTCATATTGTGTCGTATCGTCTCATATCATGTCGTATCAGCTCATATCATGTCGTATCGTCTCTATATCGTGTCGTATTATCTCATATAGTGCCGTATCGTCTCATATCGTGTTGTATCGTCTCATATCATGTTGTATCATGTCGTATCCTCTCATATCCTGTCGTATTGTGTCGTATCATCTCATATTCTGTCGTATTGTGTCGTATCGTCTCATATCGTGTCGGTTTTTTTAATCATATCGTGTCGTATCGTCTCATATCCTGTCGTATTGTGTCGTATCATCTCATATCGTGTCGTATTGTGTCGTATCCTCTCATATCCTGTCGTATTGTGTCGTATCATCTCAGATCGTGTTGTATTGTGTCGTATCGTGTCGTATCTTCTCATATTGTGTCGTATCATCTCATATTGTGTCGTATCGTCTCATATTGTGTCATATCGTCTCATATTGTTTCGTATCGTCTCACATTGTGTCGTATCATCTCATATCGTGTCATATTGTGTCGTATCATCTCATATTGTGTCGTATTGTGTCATATCATCTCATAGCGTGTTGTATCATCTCATATTGTGTCGTATAATCGCATATCGTGTCGTATCGTCTCATATCGTGTCGTATCATCTCATGATGTATTGTCTCATATCGTGTCGTATTTTCGTATCATCTCATGTCATGTCATATTGTGTCGTATCATCTCACATCATATCGCATTGTGTCGTATCGTCTCATATCGTGTTGCATTGCGTCGTATCGCCCCATATCGTGTCGTATCATCTCATATTGTGTCGTATCGTCTCATATTGTGTCGTATCATCCCGTATCGTGTCGTATCATCTCATATTATGATCTATCGTCTCATATCATGTCGTATTGTGTCGTATCGTCTCATATCATGTCATATTGTGTCGTATCATCTCACATCGTATCGCATTGTGTCGTATCGTCTCATATCATGTTGCATTGTGTCGTATCGCCCCATATCATGTCGTATCGTCTCATATTGTGTCGTATCATCTCATATCGTGTCGCATCATCTCATATCCTGTCGCATGGTGTCGTATCATCTCATAGTGTGTCGCATCGTCTCATATCGTGTTGTATTGCGTTGTATAGTCTCATATTGTGTCGTATCATCTCATATCATGTCGTATCATCTCATATCGTGTCATATTGTGTCGTATCATCTCATATTGTGTTGCATTGTGTCATATCACCTCATATCGTGTCGTATCGTCTCATATCGTGTCATATTGTGTCGTATCGTCTCATATTGTGTCATATCATGTCGTATTGTGTCGTATCATCTCATATTGTGTCGTATGTCTCATATCGTGTCGTATCATCTCATATTGTGTCGTATCGTCTCATATTGTGTCGTATCATCCGTATCGTGTTGTATCATCTCATATCGTGTCGTATCATCTCATATTATGCTCTATTCTCTCATATCATGTCGTATTGTGTCGTATCATCTCATATCATGTCATATTGTGTCATATCATCTCACATCGTATCGCATTGTGTCGTATCGTCTCATATCATGTTGCATTGTGTCGTATCGCCCCATATCATGTCGTATCGTCTCATATCGTGTCGCATCATCTCATATCCTGTCGCATGGTGTCGTATCATCTCATATTGTGTCGTATCGTCTCATATTGTGTCGTATTGCGTTGTATAGTCTCATATTGTGTCGTATCATCTCATATCATGTCGTATCATCTCATATCGTGTCATATTGTGTCGTATCATCTCATATTGTGTTGTATTGTGTCATATCACCTCATATCGTGTCGTATCGTCTCATATCGTGTCATATTGTGTCGTATCGTCTCATATTGTGCCATATCATGTCGTATTGTGTCGTATCATCTCATATTGTGTCGTATGTCTCATATCGTGTCGTATCGTCTTGTATCATCTCATATCGTGTCGTATCAGCTCATATCATGTCGTATCGTCTCATATTGTGTCGTATCGTCTGATATCATGTTGTATCGTGTCGTATCATCTCATATCATGTCGTATTGTGTCGTATCATCTCATATCCTGTTGTATTGTGTCGTATCCTCTCATATCCTGTTGTATTGTGTCGTATCATCTCATATTCTGTCGTATTGTGTTGTATCATCTCATATTGTGTCGTATCGTCTCATATTGTGTCATATCATCTCATATTGTGTCGTATCGTCTCACATTATGTCGTATCATCTCATATCGTGTCATATTGTGTCGTATCGTCTCGTATTGTGTCGTTTTGTGTCATATCATCTCATAGCGTGTTGTATCATCTCATATTGTGTCGTATAATCGCATATTGTGTCATATCGTCTCATATCGTGTCATATCATCTCATGTTGTATTGTCTCATATCGTGCCGTATTTTCATATCATCTCATGTCATGTCATATTGTGTCGTATCATCTCACATCGTATAGTATTGTGGTGTATCATCTCATATCGTGTTGCATTGTGTCGTATCGTCCCCATATCATGTCGTATCATCTCATATTGTGTCGTATCATCTCATATCATGTCGCATCATCTCATATCCTGTCGTATTGTGTCGTATCATCTCATAGCGTGTCGTATCGTCTCATATCGTGTTGCATTGTGTCGTGTCGTCTCATATCGCGTCGTATCGTCTCATATCCTGTTGTATTGTGTTGTATCGTCTCATATCGTGTCGTATCACCTCATATCATGTCGTATTGTGTCGTATCATCTCACATCGTGTCGTATTGTGTCGTTATCATCTCACATCATGTCGTATTGTGCTGTATCATCTCATATCATGTCGTATCGTCTCATATCATGTCTTATTGTGTCGTATCATCTCATATCATGTCGTATCTTCTCATATCGTGTCGTATCATCTCATATCATGTCGTATTGTGCCGTATCATCTCATATCATGTCATATTGTGTCGTATCGTCTCATATTATGTCGTATTGTCTCATATCATGTCGTATTGTCGCATATCGTGTCATATCGTCTCATATCGTGCTGTATTGTGTCATATCATCTTATGTCCTGTCGTATTGTCGCATATCGTGTCGTATCTTGTCGTATTGTTGCATATTGTGTCGTATTCTGTTGTATCGTCTCATATCATGTCGTATCGTCTCATATTGTGTCGTATTGTGTCATATCATCTCATATCATGTTGTATTGTGTCGTATCATCTCATATCCTGTCGTATTGTCGCATATCAGGCCATATTGTGTCGTATCATCTTATAGCGCGTCGTATTGTGTCATCATCTCATATCGTGTTGTATTGTGTCGCATCATCTCATATCATGTCGTATTGTGTTGCATAGTGTTGTATCGTCTCATATCGTGTCGTATTGTTCCATATCATGTCATATCATGCTGTATTGTGATGTATCGTCTCATATCGTGTCGTATTGTCGTATCGTCTCATATCGTGTCGTATTGTTTCATATCTTGTCGTATTGTATCATCTCATATCATGTCATATTGTCGCATATCATGTCATATCGTGTCATATCATCTCATATCGTGCTGTATTGAGTCGTATTGTCTCATATTCAGTCTTATTGTGTCTATCGTCTCATATCGTGTCGTTTTGTATCATATCGTGTTGTATTGTCTCATATCCTGTCATATTGTGTTGTATCGTCTCATATCGTGTTGTATTGTGTCGTATCCTCTCATATCCTGTCGTATTGTGTCGTATCATCTCAGATCGTCTTGTATTGTCGTATCGTCTCATATCGTGTCGTATTGTTTCATATCTTGTCGTATTGTATCATCTCATATCGTGTCATATTGTCGCATATCATGTCATATCATGTCATATCGTCTCATATCGTGCTGTATTGAGTCGTATTGTCTCATATTCTGTCGTATTGTGTCGTATCGTCTCATATCATGTCGTTTTGTATCATATCGTGTCGTATCATCTCATATCCTGTCATATTGTGTCGCATCATCTCATATCGTGTCGTATTGTGTCGTATCCTCTCATATCCTGTCGTATTGTGTCGTATCGTCTCAGATCATCTTGTATTGTGTCGTATCGTCTCATATCATGTCATATTGTGTCGTATCGTCTCATATTGTGTCGTATTGTGTCATATCATCTCATATCGTGTTGTATCGTCTCATATCGTGTCATATTGTGTCGTATCATCTCATATTTGTGTCGTATCGTCTCATAGTGTCGTATCATCCCATATCGTGTCGTATCATCTCATATCGCGTCGTATCGTCTCATATTGTGTTCTATCATCTCACATCGTGTCGTATTGTGTCGTATCGTCTCATATCATGTCATATTGTGTCGTACCATCTCACATCGTATCGTATTGTGTTGTATCGTCTCATATTGTGTCGTATTGTGTCGTATCGTCTCATATCATGTCATATTGTGTCATATCATCTCACATCGTACCATATTGTGTCGTATCGTCTCATATTGAGTTGCATTGTGTCGTATCATCTCATACCATGTCGTATTGTGTCGTATCATCTCATATCGTGCCGTATCGTCTCATATCGTGTCGCATCATCTCATATCCTGTCGTATTGTGTCGTATAGTCTCATAGCGTGTCGTATCGTCTCATAGCGTGTCGTATCATCTCATATTGTGCTGCATTGTGTCGTATCGTCTCATATTGTGTCGTATCATCTCATATTGTGTCATATTTTGTTGTATCGTCGCATATTGTGTCGTATCGTCTCATATTGTGTCGTATTGTGTCGTATTGTCTCATATTGTGTCATATTGCGTCGTATTGTCGCATATCATGCTGTATTGTGTCGTATCGTCTCATATCATGTCGTATTCTGTCGTATCATCTCATATCGTGTCGTATCATCTCATATCATGTCGTATCATGTCATAAAGTGTCGTATCATCTCATATCGCATCGTATTGTGTCGTATCGTCTCATATCATGTCATATTGTGTTGTATCGTCTCATATCCTGTCGTATTGTGTCGTATCGTCTCATAGCATGTCGTAGTGTGTCGTATCGTCTCATATCATGTTGTATCGTGTCGTATCGTCTCACATCGTGTCATCTCGTCCTCATATCATCTCATATCGTGTCGTATTCTGTTGTATCGTCTCATATTGTGTCGTATCATCTCATATCGTGTTGTATTGTGTTGTATCGTCTCATATTGTGTTGTATTGTGCCGTATTGTCTCATATCGTGTCATATTGTGTCGTATCGTCTCATATTGTGTCGTATCATCTCATATTGTGTTGCATTGTGTCGTATCATCTCATATCGTGTCATATTGTGTCGTATCGTCTCATATTGTGTCGTATTGTCTCATATCATGTCATATTGTGTCGTATCATCTCATACTGTGTCGTATCATGTCGTATCGTCTCATATCCTGTCGTATTGTGTCTTATCGTCTCATATTGTGTTGTATCGTCTCATATTGTGTCGTATCGTCTCATATTGTGTCGTATCATCTCATATCATGTCGTATCAGCTCATATCATGTCGTATCGTCTCTATATCGTGTCGTATTATCTCATATAGTGCCGTATCGTCTCATATCGTGTTGTATCGTCTCATATCATGTTGTATCATGTCGTATCATCTCATATCCTGTCATATTGTGTCGTATCCTCTCATATCCTGTCGTATTGTGTCGTATCATCTCATATTCTGTCGTATTGTGTCGTATCGTCTCATATCGTGTCGGTTTTTTTTATCATATCGTGTCGTATCGTCTCATATCCTGTCGTATTGTGTCGTATCATCTCATATCGTGTCGTATTGTGTCGTATCCTCTCATATCCTGTCGTATTGTGTCGTATCATCTCAGATCGTGTTGTATTGTGTCGTATCGTGTCGTATCTTCTCATATTGTGTCGTATCATCTCATATTGTGTCGTATCGTCTCATATTGTGTCATATCGTCTCATATTGTGTCGTATCGTCTCACATTGTGTCGTATCATCTCATATCGTGTCATATTGTGTCGTATCATCTCATATTGTGTCGTATTGTGTCATATCATCTCATAGCATGTCGTATCATCTCATATTGTGTCGTATAATCGCATATCGTGTCGTATCGTCTCATATCGTGTCGTATCATCTCATGATGTATTGTCTCATATCGTGTCGTATTTTCGTATCAATCTCATGTCATGTCATATTGTGTCGTATCATCTCACATCGTATCGCATTGTGTCGTATCATCTCATATCGTGTTGCATTGTGTCGTATCGCCCCATATCGTGTCGTTTCATCTCATATTGTGTCGTATCGTCTCATATTGTGTCGTATCATCCCGTATCGTCGTTGTATCATCTCATATCGTGTCGTATCATCTCATATTATGTTCTATCGTCTCATATCATGTCGTATTGTGTCGTATCGTCTCATATCATGTCATATTGTGTCGTATCATCTCACATCGTATCGCATTGTGTCGTATCGTCTCATATCATGTTGCATTGTGTCGTATCGCCCCATATCATGTCGTATCGTCTCATATTGTGTCGTATCATCTCATATCGTGTCGCATCATCTCATATCCTGTCGTATGGTGTCGTATCATCTCATAGTGTGTCGCATCGTCTCATATCGTGTTGCATTGTGTCGTGTCATCTCAAATCGCGTCGTATCATCTCATATCTTGTCGTATTGTGTCGTATCGTCTCATATCGTGTCGTATCATCTCATATCGTGTCATATCATGTCATATCATCTCACATCGTGTCATATTCACAGAATCACAGAAACCCCACAGTGCAGATAGAGGCCATTTCAGCCCATCGAGCCTGCACCGACACATATCCCACCCGATCCCCGTAACCCCTACACCAACACATATCCCACCCTATCCCTGTAACCCCACGTATTTAATCCCCCTAACACTAAGGGTCAATTTATCATCTCACATCGTGTCGTATTGTGCTGTATCATCTCATATCGTATCTTATTGTGTTGTATCGTCTCATATTGTGTCGTATCGTCTCATATTGTGTCATATCGTCTCATATTATGTCGTATCGTCTCATATTGTGTCGTATCGTCGCATATCATGTCATATCATCTCATATCGTGCCGTATTGTGTCGGAACATCTCATAGCGCGTCGTATTGTGTCATCATCTCATATCGTGTTGTATTGTGTCGCATCATCTCATATCATGTCGTATTGTGTTGCATTGTGTCGTGTCGTCTCATATCGCGTCGTATCGTCTCATATCCTGTTGTATTGTGTTGTATCGTCTCATATCGTGTCGTATCACCTCATATCATGTCGTATTGTGTCGTATCATCTCACATCGTGTCGTATTGTGTCGTTATCATCTCACATCATGTCGTATTGTGCTGTATCATCTCATATCATGTCGTATCATCTCATATCATGTCTTATTGTGTCGTATCATCTCATATCATGTCGTATCTTCTCATATCGTGTCGTATCATCTCATATCATGTCGTATTGTGCCGTATCATCTCATATCATGTCATATTGTGTCGTATCGTCTCATATCATGTCATGTTGTGTCGTATCGTCTCATATTATGTCGTATCGTCTCATATCATGTCGTATTGTCGCATATCGTGTCATATCGTCTCATATCGTGCTGTATTGTGTCATATCATCTTATGTCCTGTCATATTGTCGCATATCGTGTCGTATCTTGTCGTATTGTTGCATATTGTGTCGTATTCTGTTGTATCGTCTCATATCATGTCGTATCGTCTCATATTGTGTCGTATTGTGTCATATCATCTCATATCATGTTGTATTGTGTCGTATCATCTCATATCCTGTCGTATTGTCGCATATCAGGCCATATTGTGTCGTATCATCTTATAGCGCGTCGTATTGTGTCATCATCTCATATCGTGTTGTATTGTGTCGCATCATCTCATATCATGTCGTATTGTGTTGCATAGTGTCGTATCGTCTCATATCGTGTCGTATTGTTCCATATCATGTCATATCATGCTGTATTGTGATGTATCGTCTCATATCGTGTCGTATTGTCGTATCGTCTCATATCGTGTCGTATTGTTTCATATCTTGTCGTATTGTATCATCTCATATCATGTCATATTGTCGCATATCATGTCATATCGTGTCATATCATCTCATATCGTGCTGTATTGAGTCGTATTGTCTCATATTCAGTCTTATTGTGTCTATCGTCTCATATCGTGTCGTTTTGTATCATATCGTGTTGTATTGTCTCATATCCTGTCATATTGTGTTGTATCGTCTCATATCGTGTTGTATTGTGTCGTATCCTCTCATATCCTGTCGTATTGTGTCGTATCATCTCAGATCGTCTTGTATTGTCGTATCGTCTCATATCGTGTCGTATTGTTTCATATCTTGTCGTATTGTATCATCTCATATCGTGTCATATTGTCGCATATCATGTCATATCATGTCATATCGTCTCATATCGTGCTGTATTGAGTCGTATTGTCTCATATTCTGTCGTATTGTGTCGTATCGTCTCATATCATGTCGTTTTGTATCATATCGTGTCGTATCATCTCATATCCTGTCATATTGTGTCGCATCATCTCATATCGTGTCGTATTGTGTCGTATCCTCTCATATCCTGTCGTATTGTGTCGTATCGTCTCAGATCATCTTGTATTGTGTCGTATCGTCTCATATCATGTCATATTGTGTCGTATCATCTCATATTGTGTCGTATTGTGTCATATCATCTCATATCGTGTTGTATCGTCTCATATCGTGTCATATTGTGTCGTATCATCTCATATTTGTGTCGTATCGTCTCATAGTGTCGTATCATCCCATATCGTGTCGTATCATCTCATATCGCGTCGTATCGTCTCATATTGTGTTCTATCATCTCATATCGTGTCGTATTGTGTCGTATCGTCTCATATCATGTCATATTGTGTCGTACCATCTCACATCGTATCGTATTGTGTTGTATCGTCTCATATCGTGTCGTATTGTGTCATATCATCTCATATCGTGTCGTATCATCTCATATTGTGTCATATTGTTTTGTATTGTCTCATATTGTGTCGTATCATCTCATATCATCTCGTATCATCTCATATCGTGTCATATTGTGTCGTATCGTCTCATATCATGTCGTATCATCTCATATTGTGTCGTATTGTGTCATATCATCTCATATCGTGTCGTATCATCTCATATCATGTCATGTCGTGTCGTATCGTCTCATATTGTGTCGTATCATCTCATATTGTGTCATATCATCCCATATCGTGTTGTATCATCTCATATCGTGTCGTATCATCTCATATTATGTTCTATCGTCTCATATCGTGTCGTATTGTGTCGTATCGTCTCATATCATGTCATATTGTGTCATATCATCTCACATCGTACCATATTGTGTCATATCGTCTCATATTGAGTTGCATTGTGTCGTATCATCTCATACCATGTCGTATTGTGTCGTATCATCTCATATCGTGCCGTATCGTCTCATATCGTGTCGCATCATCTCATATCCTGTCGTATTGTGTCGTATAGTCTCATAGCGTGTCGTATCGTCTCATAGCGTGTCGTATCATCTCATATTGTGCTGCATTGTGTCGTATCGTCTCATATTGTGTCGTATCATCTCATATTGTGTCATATTTTGTTGTATCGTCGCATATTGTGTCGTATCGTCTCATATTGTGTCGTATTGTGTCGTATCGTCTCATATCGTGTCGTATTCTGTCGTATCATCTCATATCGTGTCGTATCATCTCATATCATGTCGTATCATGTCATAAAGTGTCGTATCATCTCATATCGCATCGTATTGTGTCGTATCGTCTCATATCATGTCATATTGTGTTGTATCGTCTCATATCCTGTCGTATTGTGTCGTATCGTCTCATAGCATGTCGTAGTGTGTCGTATCGTCTCATATCATGTTGTATCGTGTCGTATCGTCTCACATCGTGTCGTCTCGTCTCATATCATCTCATATCGTGTCGTATTCTGTTGTATCGTCTCATATTGTGTCGTAACATCTCATATCGTGTTGCATTCTGTCGTATCATCTCATATCGTGTTGTATTGTGTCGTATCATCTCATATTGTGTTGTATTGTGCCGTATTGTCTCATATCGTGTCATATTGTGTTGTATCGTCTCATATTGTGTCGTATTGTCTCATATCATGTCATATTGTGTCGTATCATCTCATATTGTGTCGTATCATGTCGTATCATCTCATATCCTGTCGTATTGTGTCTTACCGTCTCATATTGTGTCGTATCGTCTCCTATTGTGTCGTATTGTGTTGTATTGTCTCATATTGTGTCGTATCATCTCATATCATGTTGTATCATCACATATCATGTCATATTGTGTTGTATCATCTCATATTGTGTCGTATTGTGTCATATCATCTCATATCGTGTCGTATCGTCTCATATCGTGTCATATTGTGTCGTATGTTTCATATTGTGTCGTATCGTCTCATATCATGTCGTATCGTCTTGTATCATCTCATATCATGTCGTATCAGCTCATATCATGTCGTATCGTCTCTATATCGTGTCGTATTATCTCATATAGTGCCGTATCGTCTCATATTGTGCCGTATCGTCTCATATCATGTTGTATCGTGTCGTATCATCTCATATCATGTCGTATTGTGTCGTATCATCTCATATGCTGTCGTATTGTGTCGTATCCTCTCATATCCTGTCGTATTGTGTCGTATCATCTCATATTCTGTCGTATTGTGTCGTATCGTCTCATATCGTGTCGTTTATTTTATCATATCGTGTCGTATCGTCTCATACCTTGTCGTATTGTGTCGTATCGTCTCATATCGTGTTGTATTGTGTCGTATCCTCTCATATCCTGTCATATTGTGTCGTATCATCTCAGGTCGTGTTGTATTGTTTCGTATCGTGTCGTATCATCTCATATTGTGTCGTATCGTCTCATATTGTGTCGTATCATCTCATATTGTGTCATATTGTGTTGTATCGTCGCATATTGTGTCGTATCATCTCATATCGTGTCGTATTGTGTCGTATTGTCTCATGTTGTGTCATATTGCGTCGTATTGTCACATATCATGCTGTATTGTGTCGTATCGTCTCATATTGTGTCGTATTGTCTGATATCATGTGTATCATCTCATATCGTGTCGTATTCTGTCGTATCATCTCATATCGTGTCGTATCGTCTCATATCATGTCGTATCATGTCAGATTGTGTCGTATCATCTCATATCGCATCGTATTGTGTCGTATCGTCTCATATCATGTCATATTGTGTTGTATCGTCTCATATCCTGTCGTATTGTGTCGTATCGTCTCATAGCATGTCGTAGTGTGTCGTATGATCTCATATCATGTTGTATCATGTCGTATCGTCTCACATCGTGTTGTCTCGTCTCATATCATCTCATAGCGTGTCGTATTCTGTTGTATCGTCTCATATTGTGTCGTATCATCTCATATCGTGTTGTATTGTGTCGTATCGTCTCATATTGTGTTGTATTGTGCCGTATTGTCTCATATCGTGTCATATTGTGTCGTATCGTCTCATATTGTGTCGTATCATCTCATATTGTGTTGCATTGTGTCGTATCATCTCATATCGTGTCATATTGTGTCGTATCGTCTCATATTGTGTCGTATTGTCTCATATCGTGTCATATTGTGTCGTATCATCTCATACTGTGTCGTATCATGTCGTATCGTCTCATATCCTGTCGTATTGTGTCTTATCGTCTCATATTGTGTTGTATCGTCTCATATTGTGTCGTATCGTCTCATATTGTGTCGTATCATCTCATATCATGTCGTATCAGCTCATATCATGTCGTATCGTCTCTATATCGTGTCGTATTATCTCATATAGTGCCGTATCGTCTCATATCATGTTGTATCGTCTCATATCATGTTGTATCATGTCGTATCATCTCATATCCTGTCGTATTGTGTCGTATCCTCTCATATCCTGTCGTATTGTGTCGTATCATCTCATATTCTGTCGTATTGTGTCGTATCGTCTCATATCGTGTCGTTTTTTTTTATCATATCATGTCGTATCGTCTCATATCCTGTCGTATTGTGTCGTATCATCTCATATCGTGTCGTATTGTGTCGTATCCTCTCATATCCTGTCGTATTGTGTCGTATCATCTCAGATCGTGTTGTATTGTGTCGTATCGTGTCGTATCTTCTCATATTGTGTCGTATCATCTCATATTGTGTCGTATCGTCTCATATTGTGTCATATCGTCTCATATTGTGTCGTATCGTCTCACATTGTGTCGTATCATCTCATATCGTGTCATATTGTGTCGTATCATCTCATATTGTGTCGTATTGTGTCATATCATCTCATAGCATGTCGTATCATCTCATATTGTGTCGTATAATCGCATATCGTGTCGTATCGTCTCATATCGTGTCGTATCATCTCATGATGTATTGTCTCATATCGTGTCGTATTTTCGTATCATCTCATGTCATGTCATATTGTGTCGTATCATCTCACATCGTATCGCATTGTGTCGTATCGTCTCATATCGTGTTGCATTGTGTCGTATCGCCCCATATCGTGTCGTTTCATCTCATATTGTGTCGTATCGTCTCATATTGTGTCGTATCATCCCGTATCGTGTTGTATCATCTCATATCGTGTCGTATCATCTCATATTATGTTCTATCGTCTCATATCATGTCGTATTGTGTCGTATCGTCTCATATCATGTCATATTGTGTCGTATCATCTCACATCGTATCGCATTGTGTCGTATCGTCTCATATCATGTTGCATTGTGTCGTATCGCCCCATATCATGTCGTATCGTCTCATATTGTGTCGTATCATCTCATATCGTGTCGCATCATCTCATATCCTGTCGTATGGTGTCGTATCATCTCATAGTGTGTCGCATCGTCTCATATCGTGTTGCATTGTGTCGTGTCATCTCAAATCGCGTCGTATCATCTCATATCTTGTCGTATTGTGTCGTATCGTCTCATATCGTGTCGTATCATCTCATATCGTGTCATATCATGTCATATCATCTCACATCGTGTCATATTCACAGAATCACAGAAACCCCACAGTGCAGATAGAGGCCATTTCAGCCCATCGAGCCTGCACCGACACATATCCCACCCGATCCCCGTAACCCCTACACCAACACATATCCCACCCTATCCCTGTAACCCCACGTATTTAATCCCCCTAACACTAAGGGTCAATTTATCATCTCACATCGTGTCGTATTGTGCTGTATCATCTCATATCGTATCTTATTGTGTTGTATCGTCTCATATTGTGTCGTATCGTCTCATATTGTGTCATATCGTCTCATATTATGTCGTATCGTCTCATATTGTGTCGTATCGTCGCATATCATGTCATATCGTCTCATATCGTGCCGTATTGTGTCGTAACATCTCATAGCGCGTCGTATTGTGTCATCATCTCATATCGTGTTGTATTGTGTCGCATCATCTCATATCATGTCGTATTGTGTTGCATTGTGTCGTGTCGTCTCATATCGCGTCGTATCGTCTCATATCCTGTTGTATTGTGTTGTATCGTCTCATATCGTGTCGTATCACCTCATATCATGTCGTATTGTGTCGTATCATCTCACATCGTGTCGTATTGTGTCGTTATCATCTCACATCATGTCGTATTGTGCTGTATCATCTCATATCATGTCGTATCGTCTCATATCATGTCTTATTGTGTCGTATCATCTCATATCATGTCGTATCTTCTCATATCGTGTCGTATCATCTCATATCATGTCGTATTGTGCCGTATCATCTCATATCATGTCATATTGTGTCGTATCGTCTCATATCATGTCATGTTGTGTCGTATCGTCTCATATTATGTCGTATCGTCTCATATCGTGTCGTATTGTCGCATATCGTGTCATATCGTCTCATATCGTGCTGTATTGTGTCATATCATCTTATGTCCTGTCGTATTGTCGCATATCACGTCGTATCTTGTCGTATTGTTGCATATTGTGTCGTATTCTGTTGTATCGTCTCATATCATGTCGTATCGTCTCATATTGTGTCGTATTGTGTCATATCATCTCATATCATGTTGTATTGTGTCGTATCATCTCATATCCTGTCGTATTGTCGCATATCAGGCCATATTGTGTCGTATCATCTTATAGCGTGTCGTATTGTGTCATCATCTCATATCGTGTTGTATTGTGTCGCATGATCTCATATCATGTCGTATTGTGTTGCATAGTGTCGTATCGTCTCATATCGTGTCGTATTGTTCCATATCATGTCATATCATGCTGTATTGTGATGTATCGTCTCATATCGTGTCGTATTGTCGTATCGTCTCATATCGTGTCGTATTGTTTCATATCTTGTCGTATTGTATCATCTCATATCATGTCATATTGTCGCATATCATGTCATATCGTGTCATATCATCTCATATCGTGCTGTATTGAGTCGTATTGTCTCATATTCAGTCTTATTGTGTCTATCGTCTCATATCGTGTCGTTTTGTATCATATCGTGTTGTATTGTCTCATATCCTGTCATATTGTGTTGTATCGTCTCATATCGTGTTGTATTGTGTCGTATCCTCTCATATCCTGTCGTATTGTGTCGTATCATCTCAGATCGTCTTGTATTGTCGTATCGTCTCATATCGTGTCGTATTGTTTCATATCTTGTCGTATTGTATCATCTCATATCGTGTCATATTGTCGCATATCATCTCATATTATGTTCTATCGTCTCATATCGTGTCGTATTGTGTCGTATCGTCTCATATCATGTCATATTGTGTCATATCATCTCACATCGTATCATATTGTGTCGTATCGTCTCATATTGAGTTGCATTGTGTCGTATCGTCTCATACCATGTCGTATTGTGTCGTATCATCTCATATCGTGCCGTATCGTCTCATATCGTGTCGCATCATCTCATATCCTGTCGTATTGTGTCGTATAGTCTCATAGCGTGTCGTATCGTCTCATAGCGTGTCGTATCATCTCATATTGTGTTGCATTGTGTCGTATCGTCTCATATTGTGTCGTATCATCTCATATTGTGTCATATTTTGTTGTATCGTCGCATATTGTGTCGTATCGTCTCATATTGTGTCGTATTGTGTCGTATTGTCTCATATTGTGTCATATTGCGTCGTATTGTCGCATATCATGCTGTATTGTGTCGTATCGTCTCATATTGTGTCGTATTGTCTGATATTGTGTCGTATCGTCTCATATTGTGTCGTATTCTGTCGTATCATCTCATATCGTGTCGTATCGTCTCATATCATGTCGTATCATGTCATATTGTGTCGTATCATCTCATATCGCATCATATTGTGTCGTATCATCTCATATCATGTCATATTGTGTTGTATCGTCTCATATCCTGTCATATTGTGTCGTATCATCTCATAGCATGTTGTAGTGTGTCGTATCGTCTCATATCATGTTGTATCGTGTCGTATCGTCTCACATCGTGTCGTCTCGTCTCATATCATCTCATATCGTGTCGTATTCTGTTGTATCATCTCATATTGTGTCGTATCATCTCATATCGTGTTGCATTCTGTCGTATCATCTCATATCGTGTTGTATTGTGTCGTATCATCTCATATTGTGTTGTATTGTGCCGTATTGTCTCATATCGTGTCATATTGTGTCGTATCGTCTCATATTGTGTCGTATTGTCTCATATCATGTCATATTGTGTCGTATCATCTCATATTGTGTCGTATCATGTCGTATCGTCTCATATCCTGTCGTATTGTGTCTTACCGTCTCATGTTGTGTCGTATCGTCTCCTATTGTGTCGTATTGTGTTGTATTGTCTCATATTGTGTCGTATCATCTCATATCATGTTGTATCATCACATATCATGTCATATTGTGTCGTATCATCTCATATTGTGTCGTATTGTGTCATATCATCTCATATCGTGTCGTATCGTCTCATATCGTGTCATATTGTGTCGTATGTTTCATATTGTGTTGTATCGTCTCATATCGTGTCGTATCGTCTTGTATCATCTCATATCATGTCGTATCAGCTCATATCATGTCGTATCATCTCTATATCGTGTCGTATTATCTCATATAGTGCCGTATCGTCTCATATTGTGCCATATCGTCTCATATCATGTTGTATCGTGTCGTATCATCTCATATCATGTCGTATTGTGTCGTATCATCTCATATGCTGTCGTATTGTGTCGTATCCTCTCATATCCTGTCGTATTGTGTCGTATCATCTCATATTCTGTCGTATTGTGTCGTATCGTCTCATATCGTGTCGTTTATTTTATCATATCGTGTCGTATTGTCTCATATCTTGTCGTATTGTGTCGTATCGTCTCATATCGTGTTGTATTGTGTCGTATCCTCTCATATCCTGTCATATTGTGTCGTATCATCTCAGGTCGTGTTGTATTGTTTCGTATCGTGTCGTATCATCTCATATTGTGTCGTATCGTCTCATATTGTGTCGTATCATCTCATATTGTGTCATATTGTGTTGTATCGTCGCATATTGTGTCGTATCATCTCATATCGTGTCGTATTGTGTCTTATTGTCTCATATTGTGTCATATTGCGTCGTATTGTCGCATATCATGCTGTATTGTGTCGTATCGTCTCATATTGTGTCGTATTGTCTGATATCATGTGTATCATCTCATATCGTGTCGTATTCTGTCGTATCATCTCATATCGTGTCGTATCGTCTCATATCATGTCGTATCATGTCAGATTGTGTCGTATCATCTCATATCGCATCGTATTGTGTCGTATCGTCTCATATCATGTCATATTGTGTTGTATCGTCTCATATCCTGTCGTATTGTGTCGTATCGTCTCATAGCATGTCGTAGTGTGTCGTATCATCTCATATCATGTTGTATCATGTCGTATCGTCTCACATCGTGTCGTCTCATCTCATATCATCTCATATCGTGTCGTATTCTGTTGTATCGTCTCATATTGTGTCGTATCATCTCATATCGTGTTGTATTGTGTCGTATCGTCTCATATTGTGTTGTATTGTGCAGTATTGTCTCATATCGTGTCATATTGTGTCGTATCGTCTCATATTGTGTCGTATCATCTCATATTGTGTTGCATTGTGTCGTATCGTCTCATATCATGTCATATTGTGTCGTATCATCTCATATTGTGTCGTATTGTCTCATATCGTGTCATATTGTGTCGTATCATCTCATACTGTGTCGTATCATGTCGTATCGTCTCATATCCTGTCGTATTGTGTCTTATCGTCTCATATTGTGTTGTATCGTCTCATATTGTGTCGTATCATCTCATATTGTGTCGTATCATCTCATATCATGTCGTATCAGCTCATATCATGTTGTATCGTCTCTATATCGTGTCGTATTATCTCATATAGTGCCGTATCGTCTCATATCGTGTTGTATCATCTCATATCATGTTGTATCATGTCGTATCATCTCATATCCTGTCGTATTGTGTCGTATCCTCTCATATCCTGTCATATTGTGTCGTATCATCTCATATTCTGTCGTATTGTGTCGTATCGTCTCATATCGTGTCGTTTTTTTTATCATATCGTGTCGTATCGTCTCATATCCTGTCGTATTGTGTCGTATCATCTCATATCGTGTCGTATTGTGTCGTATCCTCTCATATCCTGTCGTATTGTGTCGTATCATCTCAGATCGTGTTGTATTGTGTCGTATCGTGTCGTATCTTCTCATATTGTGTCGTATCATCTCATATTGTGTCATATCGTCTCATATTGTGTCGTATCGTCTCACATTGTGCCGTATCATCTCATATCGTGTCATATTGTGTCGTATCATCTCATATTGTGTCGTATTGTGTCATATCATCTCATAGCATGTCGTATCATCTCATATTGTGTCGTATAATCGCATATCGTGTCGTATCGTCTCATATCGTGTCGTATCATCTCATGATGTATTGTCTCATATTGTGTCGTATTTTCGTATCATCTCATGTCATGTCATATTGTGTCGTATCATCTCACATCGTATCGTATTGTGTCGTATCGTCTCATATCGTGTTGCATTGTGTCGTATCGCCCCATATCGTGTCGTATCATCTCATATTGTGTCGTATCGTCTCACATTGTGTCGTATCATCCCGTATCGTGTTGTATCATCTCATATCGTGTTGTATCATCTCATATTATGTTCTATCATCTCATATCATGTCGCATTGTGTCGTATCGTCTCATATCATGTTGCATTGTGTCGTATCGCCCCATATCATGTCGTATCGTCTCATATTGTGTCGTATCATCTCATATCGTGTCGCATTATCTCATATCCTGTCGTATGGTGTCGTATCATCTCATAGTGTGTCGCATCGTCTCATATCGTGTTGCATTGTGTCGTGTCATCTCAAATCGCATCATATCATCTCATATCTTGTCGTATTGTGTCGTATCGTCTCATATCGTGTCGTATCATCTCATATCGTGTCATATCATGTCGTATCATCTCACATCGTGTCATATTCACAGAATCACAGAAACCCCACAGTGCAGATAGAGGCCATTTCAGCCCATTGAGCCTGCACCGACACATATCCCACCCAATCCCCGTAACCCCTACACCAACACATATCCCACCCTATCCCTGTAGCCCCACGTATTTAATCCCCCTAACACTAAGGGTCAATTTATCATCTCACATCGTGTCGTATTGTGCTGTATCATCTCATATCTTATCTTATTGTGTTGTATCATCTCATATTGTGTCGTATCGTCTCATATTGTGTCATATCATCTCATATTATGTCGTATCGTCTCATATCGTGTCGTATCGTCGCATATCATGTCATATCGTCTCATATCGTGCCGTATTGTGTCGTAACATCTCATAGCGCGTCGTATTGTGTCATCATCTCATATCGTGTTGTATTGTGTCGCATCATCTCATATCATGTCGTATTGTGTTGCATAGTGTCGTATCGTCTCATATCGTGTCGTATTGTTCCATATCATGTCATATCGTGCCGTATTCACAGAATCACAGAAACCCCACAATGCAGATAGAGGCCATTTCGGCCCATCGAGCCTGCACCGACACATATCCCACCCGATCCCCGTAACCCCTACACCAACACATATCCCACCCTATCCCCGTAACCCCACGTATTTAATCCCCCTAACACTAAGGGTCAATTTATCATAGCCAATCAACCTAACCCGCACATCTTTGGACTGTGGGAGGAAACCAGAGCACCTGGAGGAAACCCACGCAAACACGGGGAGAATGTGCAAACTCCACACTGACAGTCACCCGAGGCCGGATTCGAACCCGGGTCCCTGGCGCTGTATCGTCTCATATCGTGTCGTAATGTCGTATCGTCTCATATCGTGTCGTATTGTTTCATATCTTGTCGTATTGTATCATCTCATATCGTGTCGTATTGTCGCATATCATGTCATATCGTGTCATATCGTCTCATATCGTGCTGTATTGAGTCGTATTGTCTCATATTCTGTCGTATTGTGTCGTATCGTCTCATATCGTGTCGTTTTGTATCATATCGTGTTGTATCGTCTCATATCGTGTCGTATTGTGTCGTATCCTCTCATATCCTGTCGTATTGTGTCGTATCATCTCAGATCATCTTGTATTGTGTCGTATCGTGTCGTATCATCTCATATTGTGTCGTATCGTCTCATATTGTGTCGTATCGTCTCATATTGTGTCGTATCATCTCACATCGTGTCATATTGTGTCGTATTGTATATCATCTCATATCATGTCGTATCGTCTCATATCGTGTCATATTGTGTCGTATCGTCTCATAGTGTCGTATCATCCCATATCGTGTCGTATCATCTCATATCGTGTCGTATCGTCTCATATTGTGTTCTATCATCTCATATTGCATCGTATTGTGTCGTATCGTCTCATATCGTGTTGCATTGTGTCGTATCATCTCATATCGTGTCGTATTGTGTCATATCGTCTCATATTGTGTCGTATTGTGTTGTATTGTCTCATATTGTGTCGTATCATCTCATATCGTCTCATATTGTGTCGTATCATCTCATATTGTGTCGTATCGTCTCATATTGTGTCGTATCATCCCATATCGTGTCGTATCATCTCATATTGTGTCGTATATCTCATATTGTGTTCTATCGTCTCATATCGTGTCGTATTGTGTCGTATCGTCTCACATTGTGTCGTATTGTGTCATATCGTCTCATATCGTGTCGTATCGTCTCATATTGTGTCGTATCATCTCATAGTGTCGTATCATCCCATATCGTGTCGTATCATCTCATATCGTGTCGTATCATCTCATATTGTGTTCTATCATCTCATATCGTGTCATATTGTGTCGTATCATCTCATTGTATCGTATTGTGTCTTATCATCTCATATTGTGTTGCATTGTGTCGTATCATCTCATACCGTGTCGTATCGCCTCATATCGTGTCGTATCATCTCATATTGTGTTCTATCGTCTCATATCGTGTTGTATTGTGTCGTATCGTCTCATATCATGTCATATTGTGTCGTATCATTTCACATCGTATTGTATTGTGTCGTATCGTCTCATATCGTGTTGCATTGTGTCGTATCATCTCATATTGTGTCGTATTGTGTCATATCGCCTCATATCGTGTCGTATCATATCATATCGTGTCGCATCATCTCATATCCTGTCGTATCGTCTTATAGCATGTCGTATCGTCTCATAGCGTGTCGTATCATCTCATATTGTGTTGCATTGTGTCGTATCGTCTCATATTGTCATATTGTCTCATATTGTCATATTGTGTTGTATCGTCGCATATCGTGTCGTATCGTCTCATATTGTGTCGTATCATCTCATATCGTGTCGTATTGTCTCATATTGTGTCATATTGCATTGTATTGTCGCATATCATGCTGCATTGTGTCGTATCATCTCATATTGTGTCGTATTGTCTGATATCGTGTCGTATCGTCTCATATCGTGTCGTATTCTGTCGTATCATCTCATATCGTGTCGTATCATCTCATATCATGTCGTATCATGTCATATTGTGTCGTATCATCTCATATCGTGTCGTATCGTCTCATATTGTGTCGTATCATCTCAGTGTCGTATCGTCTCATATTGTGTCGTATTGTGTCATATCATTTCATAGCGTGTCGTATTGTGTCGTATCATCTCATATTGTGTCGTATAATCGCATATCGTGTCGTATCGTCTCATATTGTGTCGTATCATCTCATGTTGTATTGTCTCATTTCGTGTCGTATTTTCATATCATCTCATGTCATGTCATATTGTGTCGTATCATCTCACATCGTATCATTGTGTCGTATCGTCTCATATCGTGTTGCATTGTGTCGTATCGTTCCATATCATGTCGTATCATCTCATAGTGTCGTATCGTCTCATATCGTGTCGCATCATCTCATATCCTGTCGTATTGTGTCGTATCGTCTCATATTGTGTCATATCATCTCATATTGTGTCATATCATGTCGTATTGTGTCGTATCATCTCACATCGTGTCGTATTGTGTCGTTATCATCTCACATCGTGCTGTATTGTGCTGTATCATCTCATATCGTAGCGTCTCATATCGTGTCTTATTGTGTCGTATCGTCTCACATCGTGTCGCATCGTCTCATATCGTGTCGTATCATCTCATAGTCGTATCGTCTCATATCGTGTCGTATTGTCACATATCGTGTCGTACCTTCTCATATCGTGCTGTATTGTGTCGTATCATCTCATAGTCGTATCGTCTCATATCGTGTCGTATTGTCACATATCGTGTCGTACCTTCTCATATCGTGCTGTATTGTGTCATATCATCTTATATCCTGTCGTATTGTCGCATATCGTGTCGTATCTTGTCGTATTGTTGTATATTGTGTCGTATTCTGTTGTATCATCTCATATCATGTCGTATCGTCTCGTATCGTGTCGTATTGTGTCATATCATCTCATATCGTGTTGTATTTTGTCGTATCATCTCATATCGTGTCGTATTGTGTCGTATCATCTCATATAGTGTGGTATCATCTCATATAGTGTCGTATCATCTCATATCATGTTGTATCATGCCGTATCGTCTCATATCATGCCGTATTGTGTCGTATCATCTCATATTGGGTTGTATCATCTCACATCGTGTCGTATTGTGCTGTATCATCTCATATCATGTCGTATCATGTCATATCGTGTCTTATTGTGTCATATCGTCTCATATCGTCTCATTATCGTGTCATATCGTCTCATATCATGTCATATTGTGTCGTATTGTCTCATTTTATGTCGAATCGTCTCATATCGTGTCGTATTGTCGCATATCGTGTCATATCGTCTCATATCATGCTGTATTGTGTCATATCATCTTATATCCTGTCGTATTGTTGCATATCGTGTCGTATTGTTGCATATTGTGTCGTATTCTGTTGTATCATCGCATATCATGTCGTATCATCTCATATCGTGTCGTATTGTGTCATATCTCATATCGTGTCGTATTGTGTCGTATCATCTCATATCCTGTCGTATTGTCGCATATCATGCCATATTGTGTCGTTTCATCTCATAGCGCGTCGTATTGTGTCATCATCTCATATCGTGTTGTATTGTGTCGCATCATCTCATATCGTGTCGTATTGTGTTGCAGTGTCGTATCGTCTCATATCGTGTCGTATTGTTCCATATCATGTCATATCGTGTCGTATTGTCGTATCGTCTCATATTGTTTCATATCTTGTCGCGTTGTATCATCTCATATCGTGCTGTATTGAGTCGTATTGTCGCATATCCTGTCATATCGTCCTGTATTGAGTCGTAGTCTCATTGTGTCGTATTCTGTTGTATTGTCGCATTGTGTCGTATTCTGTTGTATTGTCGCATATTGTGTCGTATTGTGTTGTATCATCTCATATCGTGTTGTATTGTCTCATATCGTCTCATAGTGTCGTATCATCTCATATCGTTCATTTTGTCTCATATTATGTCGTATCATCTCATATCGTGTCATATAGTCTCATATCGTGTCGTATCATCTCATATGTCATATTGTGTCATATCGTCTCGTGTTGTGTCATATCGTCTCATATTGTGTTGTATCTGTTAGATCCGTGATTCTGAGAGTATGATGTTTTTCAATAACCGCACGGATGCTGTAACTTAACAATCAACAGGTATTTACTGGAGTAGGGTAGTCTCAAGACTGGGGGTACAGAGGCATGCTCAAGGCTTATATACAGGTGTGGTCACTGCCGGTACTACAGTATACAGGAGCTGTAAAAGTAGTTCCCTCTTAAAAGGTACATACACTACAATTCCTCCCCTTTTAGATTAGCAGTACCCATAATATTCAAATAACAATTAACTTTAACATGTACATTAAACAACAATAGTCCATTTATAGATTCAGTCTTTGGGGCGGCTTCCTGAGCCTTTCGGGTTAGCGCCTTTCCTGAGGTTCTTGTTCTTGGTGCGGAGGGGATTCTGGCCCCTTTTCATCGGTTAGTTCATCGGTTTCCACTGCTACTGGTTCGGAGGTAGATGCTACCGGTATGTCGGGTTCATCCCCAGGTACGCGAGACATGGGGTTGACTCGTTCCTGTGACGCTAAGATCTGATCGACGTGGTATCTCACAATGTTCTCCCCGACATCCACTGTGTACATTAATGGCCCCTGCCTTGTGCATATCGTTCCGGGTTGCCATTTCTCTGTTCGGTAGTGTAGAGGGGCATGTGGTGGTGCATTTTAGACCTTCTGGCATCCTGAGCAGCTCTTGGTTAGGTCTTCGATTTGTTGATCGATTCCCGGCCACCACACATAAGCCCTAGCAAGGCTCTTCATTTTCACTCCCCCCAGATGACCTTCATGAAGCTCATTTAGCACTCTCTCCCTTAACTTGGGTGGAATCACCACTCTGGATCCACACATCACTGTCCCCTGGCATACTGACAGCTGTTCTCTTCTGGATGAGAATGCTGGCAATAGTGAGTCGCCATGTGTTGGCCATCCCCTCACCGTCAAATCATATACCCGAGACAGCGTCGGATCATTGCGGGTCTCCTTCTCTATATCCGCGTTAGTTACTGGCAATCGTTCAATTATTGACGAATAAAATATCTCGATAGGGTGCACTGCTGGTGCTTCCTCCACAGTAGGCAGTGGCAGGCGCGAAAGCCCATCAGCGTTTCCATGCTGTTTCGTGCCTTTATATTCTATTTCATATTGATTCGCTCCTAGAAACAGGGACCATCTTTGTAACCGTTGTGCAGTCATCACTGGAACGCCCTTCTTAGGATTAAAGATGGAGACAAGTGGTTGGTGGTCAGTCAGCAAGGTGAACTTCTGCCCATGCAGATAGTGGTTGAATTTTTTACTCCCCATACTAGGCTGAGGGCCTCCCTGTCAATCTGGGCATAGTTGCGCGCGGCTGAGGTTAGTGACCGAGACGCAAAGGCTACTGGCCTCTCCAACCCGTCTGGGAATTTGTGCGACAGCACCGCTCCAATACCACATGCAGCACGTGCCAAACGAATTGATAGTGCTGGGTTGAAATGGGCCAACACCTCTTTTGATGTGATCAATTCTTTACACTTCTGGAAAGCTCATCTACGTTCATCATTCCACTTCCATGGTACCCCTGTTTGCAGTAGGGTGTTCAGTGGGTGTAATACCGTGGATAAATTTGGTAAGAACTTATGGTAGTAGTTTACCAGCCCGAGGAACGACCTCAGTTGTGACACATTTTCCGGTGCTGGAGCCTTGACTACTGCCTCAATCTTTTCAGGGAACTTATGTAACCCCTCTTCATCGATGACGTGGCCACAATACGAGATCTGCTTCCTTTTTGGCCTCAACCTTCAGTGCCTGTATGGAATGCCAGTCTAATTGTATCTTCCGGATCCATTCACGTCCTAGCAGTGGTGGTCCTCCATCTGGCAATACATATATGTCTGTTTTAGGTATTCCCTGGCCTTTGTATATCACTTTCACCCTTATTTTTCCTTTGGGGTAGACTTTTTGCCCCGTGTACGTCTTCAAGACAATCTCTGTAGCTTTCAAGGGTATATGTGAAAATAGCTGCTTGTAGTCCCTTTGGTTTATGACTGTTAGAGCTGACCCTGTGTCCAATTCCATTTCCACTTGGACTCCGTCTATCTTGAGTGTAACCCAGGTAGTCTGGTGATCCTCCATTTTGGTTACCTTATGTAGTTTCAGACAACCCAGCTCCTTGCTTCTGGAGTCTGTGTCACTTTTCTGTTCGTCTGAACTACTGTCCATCACCTTGTGTACCTTTTTGTACTTCTCTTGTGGAGATTTCTTGCTGTTGGTTTTCTTCCCAGACCTGCAGACTCTTGCTATGTGTCCTGCTTTTCCACACTGTCTGCACACTTGGTCCTTGAACCAACAATCCTTCTGGTCGTGTGTTGTTCTGCCGCAGCGATAACACTTCCCTGTTCCATAGGACATTTCATTGGTGCCATATTCTGGCGGTCTCCGTTGTATCTCTGCAGCGCCCCTTGCGGCTGCTTCGTGTGATATTGCCATACTGAAAGCCTTGTCCAGCGTAAGATCCTTTTCTGATAGAAGCCATTTCTGGGTTCCTTCACTTTGCAGCCCACACACAAACTTGTCCCTTAACGTATCTGCTAGTCCCACTCCAAACTGGCAGTGTTTCAATAGCTTGCGCAGTTCCGTTAAGTACTCAGCATTGCTTTCATCTTTGTGTTGGTTCCTTTTATGGAACTTAAATCGTTCTGCTATCAGCAGCGGTGTGGGGTTTAAGTGGTCCTGTAGGATTTCAACTATGCTTTCGAAATTCTTGTTCACAGGCTTCTCTGGGGTTATTAGGTTTCGCAGTAACCCATAATTTTTGCACCCATGGAATTTAACAAAACCAGTGCTTTCCTAGCATCTGGCACTTCATTCGCCCTGCAGTACACCTCAATACGTTCCACATATGTCGCCCAATCTTCGACTTCATTGTCGAACGTAGAGATACTGCCACTCTTCTGCATCCCTGGGTGCGATTTAACTGTCAAAAATGGCGTCTCCCGCGCTTTCCCTTCTTCTCCGCTGGCACAAAATGGCGTCTCCCGTGCTTTCCTTTCTTCCCGCGCTCGCCCTTCTTCTCCACTGTGGCTTCTAAAAATGGCGCCTCCCGCGCTCTCCCTTCTTCTCCCCGTGGACACTGTTCAGCCCTTGAGCCCTGGCTGTGCTCTGCGCATTTTTTTTTTTGTGTGCCTTTCCCTTTTCCGCCGCTCGGTCCTGACCCCGGCTGTGCTTTACCCTCTCTCTCTCCATTTTATTTTTCCTCGACGCCACTCGGTTTTCAACCCCCGGCTGCGCCCTGTGCGCTTCACGCTCTGTCTTACCCCGTCGACGCTGCTCGGCTTTTTCTCCGCCGTCGGTCGGCTCCAGCCGCCGCTGTCCGGGAAGGGTCTGCGCTGTACCTGTCGTCAGTCTATTGCTGATCGTCGTGGCTGGGGAACCAAGCCCGGCTCTCCACAGCCTCCCCTGCGATGTTCACTCTCTGTCGGACGACTGAGCAGTTGCTCGTGGTCGACGCCCGTGTTTCTGGCCTCGACTTTCTTCCACCGCCCTCCTGGAGCGAATCCTCGAAGGGAAATGCAGAGTTGCAGGTAGATTCAAATTGACACTCGTCGCCACTGTTAGATCCGTGATTCTGAGAGTATGATGTTTTTCAATAACCACACGGATGCAGTAACTTAACAATCAACAGGTATTTACTGGAGTAGGGTAGTCTCAAGACTGGGGGTACAGAGACATGCTCAAGGCTTATATACAGGTGTGGTCACTGCCGGTACTACAGTATACAGGAGCTGTAAAAGTAGTTCCCTCTTAAAGGTACATACACTGCAGTATCGTCTCAGATCATGTAGTATTGTGTCGTGTCGTATCATCTCATATCGTGTCGTATCATCTTGTGGCGTATCGTCTTGTGGCGTACCGATCACAGAAAGGACACAATCCGCTTTTCGGTCCGTAGACTATAAATCAGGCGTCATGCCTTTAAGAAGGGTCACACCTTTAAGAAACTCGATCTGCAACATAGTTAAGCCCAAAGCGGGGGAGGAGCAGTCGAAGCTGTGGACTGATGAAAAGCAGTCGGACTTGGTGTAGTCTCTGACGCCATTTTTGTGTTCAACATGTGGTCTCAACAATTAAACCTTTTCTGTTGAACCTCTCCGAGTTCAGTATATTTTGTTAGGAGTACGTAGACTCCTACATTGGTGACCCCGATGCTCAGGACGACTCCTAAGCATAACCATGGCTGACACAAACGCAGTTTCTGTGAAGCTGCCGGAGTTCTGGGAGAACCTAGCCACCACCTGGTTCCTTCAAGCCGAATCGCAATTCCGACTCCGCGGCATCACCGCCGACAGTTCCTCTTTGTCTACCTGGATGACATCCTGGTAGCTAGTTCCTCCAAGCAGGAACACATCGAGCACCTCCGCACCCTGTTCCAGCGGCTCAGTGAGCACGGGCTCATCATCAGCCCAGCCAAGTGCCAATTCGGCCTCAGCAGGATCGAATTACTCGGCCACCACATCACGCAGGACGGAGCCATTCCCCTGCCCGCCAAGGTGCAAGCCGTCCAGCAGTTCCCCCGCCCAACCACCATCAAAGGCTTCCAGGAGTTCTTGGGGATGATCAACTTTTACGACCGCTTCATTCCCGGAGCGGCCTCCCTCATGTGGCCCCTATACGAAGCCCTCCGGGGTAAGAAAGACAGAATGGCGATCGAGTGGTCGGCGGACATGTTGACCGCTTTCGACTCGACCAAAAAGGCGCTCACCGACGCCACCATGCTCGCTCACCCACAGCCCAACGCCAGGGTGGCCCTCACCACGGATGCCTCCGACCACGCGGTCGGCGCCGTGTATGAACAGTGGGTCGACGGGGCCTGGCAACCGCTGGCCTTTTTCAGCCGCCAACTGCGCCCCCCGGAGGCCAAATACAGCGCCTTTGACCGCGAGCTCCTCGCACTGTACCTGGCATTCCGCCATTTTAGATTTCTTCTGGAGGGCCGCCCCTTCACCGCGTTTGTCGACCACAAACCCCTGACATTCACGATGGCAAAATCTGCGGATCCGTGGTCAGCCAGGCAACAACGCCAGCTCGCCGCGGTGTCCGAATTCACCACGGACATCCGGCACATCTCCGGTCGAGACAACGTGGTGGCCGACTGCCTATCCCGCCCCGCCGTCTACGGCACCCACCTGGCAGTGGACTATGCTCAACTGGCAGCGGAGCAACGCACCGACCCCGATCTGCTCTCCGCGCCCACAACCCTCCCAGGGCTGCGACTGACCGACGTCGCCTGCGGCCCGTCCGCCATCAGTCAAATGCGACACCTCCTTGGCGCAACCCCGCCCCGTAGTCCCGGCGAAAACGGGTGTTCGACATCGTCCACGGCCTCTCACACCCCGGCACCCGCGCGTCCAATTGACTGGTGGCCAACCGATTTGTCTGGCGCGGCCTGCGCAAAGACGTGCGCGTCTGGTCCAGATCCTGCATAGCTTCCCAGCGTGCCAAAATCCACCAGCACGTCAAAGCCCCACTCGAGGAGTTCACCGTGCCAGAAAGAAGGTTTGACCACGTCCACCTCGACCTCGTCGGCCCCCTGCCGCCATCACAAGGTCACACGCACCTGCTGACAATCGTGGACCGTACCACCCGCTGGCCCGAGGCCATTC
This sequence comes from Somniosus microcephalus, assembly GCF_052327205.1. NCBI lineage: Eukaryota > Metazoa > Chordata > Chondrichthyes > Squaliformes > Somniosidae > Somniosus > Somniosus microcephalus. The sequence continues at coordinate 3,435,710 of NC_141017.1, read as the reverse complement.
CACTGACGTCCACCACCACCGCCGACATCGCGAGGGCGTTCGTCGGTACCTGGGTCGCTCGGTTCGGAGTCCCCTCCGACATGACGTCGGATAGAGGCCCGCAGTTCACCTCTGATCTGTGGGCCGCCATCACCCGAAACCTCGGAGTGGCCGTTCACCGCACCACGGCTTACCACCCCCAAGCCAACGGACTGTGCGAGCGATTCCACAGGTCCATGAAGGCGTCCCTCCGCGCCAGCCTCGAGGACGAGGCTTGGATCGACCGCCTCCCGTGGGTGCTACTTGGCCGACGCTCCGCAGTCAAGGAAGACCTGCAAGCCTCGGCGGCGGAACTCGTGTATGGCCAGCTGCTGCGTGTACCCGGAGAGTTCCTGCCCACTGCCACGACCCCCTGGTCGGCTGACCAGCAACGCCGCGGTTTCGCCAACCGAGCAGAACAGTTTGCTCCGGTACCCACCGGCCGTCACGGTGAACCAGCAACCCGCGTACCACCTAACCTGCACATGGCCAAATTTGTTTTCGTGCACCATGACGCCCACCGAGGACCTCTACGGCCCCCATACGACGGACCCTACAAGGTACTCCAGACGGGGAACAAGTTCTTCCTCCTTGAAGTGGGCGGCAGAACTGACAAGGTGTCGGTCGACCGGCTCAAGCTGGCGCACCTAGAGCCCGACGAACCCGTTCAAGTGGGCCAACCCCCACCGTGGGGCAGACCGCCTAAGAGCCCGACGCGTCCGACTGCCCCGCTCCCGGCACCAGCCGCCAAGAGCCGTTCCGGCCGTGCCATCAAGCCGCCACGCCGGTTCGTACACTCCCTACTAGCGGATTCTGGGGGGAGCTATGTGGCGTACCGATCACAGAAAGGACACAATCCGCTTTTCGGTCCGTAGACTATAAATCAGGCGTCATGCCTTTAAGAAGGATCACACCTTTAAGAAACTTGATCTGCAACATAGTTAAGCCCAGAGCGGGGGAGGGGCAGTCGAAGCTGTGGACTGATGAAAGGCAGTCGGACTTGGTGTAGTCTCTGACGCCATTTTTGTGTTCAACATGTGGTCTCAACAATTAACCTTTTCTGTTGAACCTCCCCGAGTTCAGTATATTTTGTTAGGAGTACATAGACTCCCACAGTCTCATATTGTGTCGTATTGTGTTGTATCATGTCATATCGTCCCCCCTACTCTCCCCTCGCCCTCCCCCTCCTTC